>NC_087342.1:161359234-161679591 GCF_030014295.1 Loxodonta africana | reverse complement strand
GGCACACACAGGTGAGGTGAGGGTGATATGATTGCCTTATATAAAAGTAGCGTTATTTTCATTTAAGTTTCAAAATAATGAATAGCCTTCTAGCAAAGACCTGGATCTTTTGGAATTTATCTAAATCCTATAGGGTTAACTCATTTTGATCAAATTGCATTTAGCTCTTGTAAACAGCAATTGCATCATCGGGTAGTACAGTGAAGTGGTTTAATGTAGCCATGAAGGATAGAGATAGAAATAAAAAATTTTTTTCAATGAGAAAATTTTCAGAATTTGGGCTATGACTTAAAAAGACTTTGGATATTAACCTTGGCTCTAAATTAGATTATCTTCTGCCAAAGCTTTTATTTTAGATTAGATTGTGAGCCTGCGTTGTAATTCAGGAAAACCTTTCCTTGAATATATTTTCATAGAGGAGTTTCCTTTCAAATGCAACCAGTTGGATTCTGCTGGTATAAATGGCAGGGTGCAGAAGGATCACAGAATATCTTTCTTCTCAAAGCTTAAAATGATCGCAAAGGGTCTGGCTCCAAACTGCCAACAGCAGAGAAGTAAGGAAAAAGGTACACTTTTTTTTTTTTTTTTTAATCAATATGCTTCAAAAATGGTGGAGAATGGAAAAAAATGGTTCAGAGAGGTGTGGCTCTTTGCTTCCTATCTTCAAGAAGCAGTACCAAGGAAAGAAGGTGACTGGAACAACCCTTTTCCCCCCTCCCCCAAAAAGCAAACAAATCAAACAAACAAAAAACCACCAGACAATTCTCTCTAATATCTGATTTCGGAGAAAAGTGAACCAAGAGGGTTGTCTTAGTTTCCTAGTGCTGCTGTAACAGAAATATCACAAGTGGGTGAATTTAAAGAATAGAAATTTATTTTCTCACTGTTCAGGAGATGAGAAGTTCAAATTCAGGCCACCAACAATAGAGGAAGGCTTTCTTTCTCTGTTGGCTTTGGGGGAAGATGCTTGTCTTCTTCAGTTTCTGTAGTCTCGAAGTTCCTTGGTTCCTTGGCAATCTTCACATGGCATCTATCTTCCCTCTAATCTGCTCTTTTGATAGCTCAGAAATGATTAGGTTTAGTACATACCCTACACTGCTGTGGTCTTATTAACATAACAAAGAAACCCTATTACCAAATGGGATTATACTCTCAGGTATAGCGATTAGGATTCCGATGCATATTTTAGGGGAACACGATTCAGCCCATGATGGGGGTAGAGTAGTTTTCCTGTGTAAAGTCAAGGAAAAGCCTTCTAAAGCAGACAGCTCTATACATAACTAAACCAGTAGTGGTAGAAAAGGCTGCCAGCCTTTCCCACAGGAAGGAGTTGGACTGTGATACAGGGCATTTCATGGAATTCATCTAAAAAGCCCCAAACTGGGAGAGTTCTCAGCCCCCTGCCTTGTTCAGAGCAAAGTTATTAATAAATAAATGTCAGTTGGAGAAATATTTACTTTCAAAGTTATGGTTATGGTTATGAGCCCTGGTACAACTGGATACTGGTTCCTACACCAATCACCCCTACGATGATCAGCTACCTGGACACCTGAGCTGAATTGATGCAAGAAATTTGAATGGACTCCTAGACTGATATACCTGATAACAGCTCTAGCCATCTGGTGACAGGACGTCAGAGTGCCAAAGGTGAAAATAACCAAGCTAGCTCACTCAAGCAACCCATTTGGGCATATCAAAACAAAACAAAGCAAGAAGCTAGGGTACAGCAAGCAAACACAAACTATTACAATGACTTATAGATGGCTTGGAGATAAGAGTCAATATCAAGTCACATAAAGAAATGGACCATGATCACCTCAACAAGCTCTCAGAACAAAGAATCAACAGATCTTCTGGATGAAGGTGCCTTCCTGGAATTACCAGGTGCAGAATTCAAAAGATTAATATACAGAACTCTTGAAGACATCGGGTACAAAATTAGGAAGATAAGGCAATATGCAGAACAAACCAAGGAACACGTATAAAGTAGCTGAAGAAATTAAAAAGGTTACTCAAGAACATACTGAAAAATTTGATAAGCTGCAAGAATCCACACAGAGACAGCAATCAGAAATCCAGAAGATTAACAATAAAATTACAGAAGTAGACAACTCGATAGAAAGAGGAGTAGAATTGAGTAAGTGGAAGGCTAAATTGGTGAACTTGAGGATAAAGCACTTGGTGCCAATATATCTGAAGAAAAATCAGATAAAAGAATTAAAAAAAATGAGGAAACCTCAAGGATCATGTGGGACTCTATCAAGAGAAATAACCTATGAGTGATTAGAGTACCAGAACAGGGAGGGATAACAGAAAACACCGAGAGAATTGTTGAAGATTTGTTGGCAGAAAACTTCCCTGATATCATGAAAGATGAGAAGATATCTATCCAAGATGCTCTTTGAACTCCACATAAGGTAGATTCTAAAAGAAAGTCACAAAGACATAGTCATACTTGCCAAAACCAAAGACAAAGAAGAATTTTAAGAGCAGCTAGGGATAAATGAAAAGTCACCTACAAAGGAGAGTCAATACAAATAAACTCAGACTACTTGGCAGAAGCCATGCAGGCAAGAAGGCAATGGGATGACTTATATAAAGCACTGAAGGAAAAAAAATTGCCAGCCAAGAATAATACATCTAGCAAAACTGTCTCTCAAATATTAAGGGGAAATTAGGACATTTCTAGATAAACAGAAGTTCAGGGAATTTGTAAAACCCAAATGAAAACAACAAGAAATACTAAAGGGAGTTCTTTGGGTAGAAGATCAATAATATCAGGTGTCAACCCAAGACTAGAACACTGGACAGAACAACCAGAGGTCAATCCAGATAGGGAAATCACAGAAATAAGTCAAGTTAAAAAAAAAACACTCAAAACAGGGAAATAGCAATGTTATTATGTAAAAGAAGACAACATTAAAACAATAAAGATGGGCTAAGAAATGTAGTCATAGATCTTCCATATGCAGGGGAAGACAAGGTGTTATAAAAGTTAGGTTTAAATTTAGAAAAATAGGGTAAATATTAAGGTAACCACAAAGGAGACTAACTATCCTACTCATCACAATAAAATACAAAAAAAAAAAAAAAATACACAGCAGAAACAAAATCAGTAACAGTGAATAAGAGGAAAAGACTACATAAACTACTCAGCACAAAAAATTAAGTGGGAAAAAGAAACTGTCAACAACACACAAAAAACATCAAAATGACAGCACTAAACTCATACCTATCTGTAATTATGGTGAATTTAAATGGGCTAAATGCACCAACAAAGAGACCAAGAGTGACAGAATGGATTAAAAAACACAGTCTATTTAATGCCTTCAAGAGACACGCCTTAGACTTAGAGACACAAACAAACTAAAACTCAAAGAATGGAAAAAATATATCAAGCAAACAATAATCAAAAAAGAGCAGGAGTGGCAGTATTAATTTCTGGCAAAATAGACTTTAAATCCACTACAAAGGACAAGGAAGGGCACTATACAATGATTAAAGGGACAATACACCAGGAGGATATTACCATATTAAATATTTAGGCACCCAATGACAGGGCTGTGAGATCCATAAAACAAACTCTATCGGCATTGAAAAGTGAGATAGACAGCCCCACCATTATAGCAGGAGACTTCAACACACCACTTTTGGTGAAGGACAGGACATCCAGGAAGAAGCTCAATAAAGACATGGAAGATCTAAATGCCACAATAAACCAACTTCAGCTCATTGACATATACAGAACACTCCACCCAACAGCAGCCAAGTATACTTCCTTTTCCAGCACACATGGAACATTCTCGAGAATAGACCACATACTAGGTCATAAAGCAAGCCTTAGCAGAATCCAAAACACTGGAATATTACAAAGCATCTTCTCTGACAATAAGGCCGTAAAAGTAGAAATCAACAACAGAAAAACCAGGGGAAAGAAATCAAACACTTGGAAACTGAACAGTACCCTATTAAAAAATCACTGGTTATAGAAGCCATCAAGGATGAAATAAAGAAATTCATAGAATCCAATGAGAATGAAAAGACTTCCTATCAGAACCTTTGGGACACAGATAAAGCAGTGTTCAGAGGTCAATTTATATCAATAAATGCACACATTCAAAAATAAGAAAGGGCCCAAATCAAAGAATTATCCCTACAACTTGAACAAATAGAAAGAGAGCAACAAAAGAAATCCTCAGGCACCAGAAGAAAGCAAATAATAAAAACTAGAGCAGAAGAAAACAGAAAAACAATTGATAGAGTTAAAAAGACCAAAAGCTGGTTCTTTGAAAAAATTAACAAAATCGATAAACCATTGGCCAGACTATAAAAGAAAAACAGGAGAGGAAGCAAATAACCTAATTAAGAAATGAGATGGGCAATATTACAACAGACTCAACTGAAATTAAAAGAATCATATCAGATTACTATGAAAAATTGTACTCTAACAAATTTGAAAACCTAGAAGAAATGGATGAATTCCTAGAAACACACTACCTACCTAAACTAACACAGAGGTAGAACAACTAAATAGACCCATAACAAAAGAAGAGATTGAAAAGGTAATCAAAAAACTCCCAACAAAAAAAGCCCTGGCCCGGATGGCTTCACTGCAGTTCTACCAAACTTTCAAAGAAGAGTTAACACCACTACTACTAAAGGTATTTCAGAGCATAGAAAAGGACAGAATACTACCAAACTCATTCTATGAAGGCAGCATATCCCTGATACCAAAACCAGCTAAAGACACCACAAAAAAAGAAAATTAAGGACCTATATCCCTCCTGAACTTAGATGCAAATATCCTCAACAAAATTCTAGCCAGTAGAATTCAACCGCACATCAAAAAAATAATTCACCATGACGAAGTGAGTTCATACCAGGTATGCAGGGATGGTTCAACATTAAAACCCAAACCAAACCCAGTGCTATGTCCTATGAAAAACATTAGAAAAACAATTAACATAATCCACCATATGAATAAAACAAAAGACAAGAATCACATGATTTTATCCATTAAGGCAGAAAAGGCATTTGACAAAGTTCAACACCCATTCATGATAAAAACTCTCAGCAAGATAGGAACAGAAGGAAAATTCCTGAACATAATAAAGGGCATTTATACAAAGCCAACAGCCAACATCATCTTAATGGAGAGAGTCTGAAAGCATTCCCCTTGAGATTGGGAACCAGACAAGAATGACCTTCATCACCACTCTTATTCAACATTGTGCTGGAGGTCCTGGCTAGAGCAATTAGGCTAGATAAAGAAATAAAGGGCATCCAGATTGGTAAGGAAGAAGTGTAAGTATCTCTATTTGCAGATGACATGATCTTATACACAGAAAACCCTAAGGAATCCTGAAGAAAACTACTGAAACTAATAGAAGAGTTCAGCAAACTATCAGGATACAAAATAAACATACAAATATCATTTGGATTCCTCTACACCGACAAAAAGAACATCGCGGAGGAAATCATCAAATCAATACCATTTACAGTAGCCCCCAAGAAGATAAAATACTTAGGAATAAATCTTACCAGAGGTATAAAAGACCTATACAAAGAAAACTACAAGACACTACTGCAAGAAACCAAAAGAGTCCTACATAAGTGGAAAAGCATACCTTGCTCACGGAAAGGAAGACTTAACATTGTAAAAATGTCTATTCTACCAAAAGTGATATATACATACAATGAAATTCTGATTCAAATTCCAACGGCATTTTTTAATGAGATGGAAAAACAAATCACCAACTTCATATGGAAGGGTAATAAGCCCGGATAAGTAAAACGTTACTGAAAAAGAACAAAGTGGGAGGCGTCACTCTACCTGATTTTAGAACCTATTATACCACCACAGTAGTCAAAACAACCTGGTACTGGTACAACAACAGATACATAGACCAATGGGACAGAACTGAGAATCCAGACATAAATCCATCCATATAAGAGCAGCTGATATTTGACAAAGGCCCAAAGTTAGTTAAACGGGGAAAAGATAGTCTCTTTAACAAATGGTGCTGGCATAACTGGATATCCATCTGCAGAATAAATGAAAGAAGACCCATACATTACACCATGCATAAAAACTAACTCAAAATGGATGAAAGACCTAAATATAATATGTAAAAATGATAAAGATCATGGAAGAAAAAGTAGGGACAATGCTAGGAGCCCTAATACATGGCATAAACAGCATATAACACATTACTAACAATGCAGAAGAAAAACTAGATAACTGAGAACTCCTGAAAATCAAACACCTATGCTCATTCAAAGTCTTCACCAAAAGAGTAAAAAGATTACCTACAGACTGGGAAAAAGCTTTTAGCTATGACATTTCCGATCAGTGCCTGATCTCTAAAATCTGCATGATACTGCAAAAACTCAACTATAAAAAGACAAATAACCCAATTAAAAAATGGGCCAGGGATATGAACAGATACTTCACTAAAGAAGACATTCAGGTAGCTAACAGATACATGAGGAAATGCTCACAATCATTAGCCATTAGAGAAATGCAAATCAAAACTACAATGAGATTCCATTTCATTCCAATGAGGCTGGCATTAATCCAAAAAACACAAAATAATAAATGTTGGAGAGCCTGTGGAGAGACTGGAACACTTATACACTGCTCGTGGGATTGAAAAGTGGTACAACCACTTTGGAAATCGATTTAGCGCTTCCTTTTTATAAAACTAGAAATAGAATTACCATACTATCAGCAATCCCACTCTTTGGAATATATCCTAGAGAATGAAGAGCCTTTTATACAAACAGATATACGCACACCCATATTCATTGCAGCACTGTTTACAATAGCAAAAAGATGGAAGCAACCAAGAAGCCCATCAATGGATGAGTGGATAAATAAATTATGGTATGTTTACACAATGGAATACTACGCATCAATAAAGAACAATGATGAATCCGAGAAACATTTCATAACATGGAGGAATCTGGAAGGCATTATGCTGAGTGAAATTAGTCAGTTGTAAGAGGAGAAATGTTGTACAGGACCGCTGTTATAACAACTGGAGAAATAGTTTAAACAGAGAAGAAAATATTCTTTGATGGTTATGAGAGGGAGGAGGGAGGAAGGGAGGGAGAGGGGTTTTCACTAATTAGAGAGTAGATAAGAATTATTTTAGGTGAAGGGAAAGACAACACATAATATAGACGAGGTCAGCACAAATGGACTAAACTAAAAGTAAGAAGTTTCCTGAATAAACTGAATGCTTCGAAGCCCACACGTACAGGGGTTTGGGAACCATGGTTTCAGGTGATGTCTAAGTCAGTTGGCATAATAAAATCTATCAAGAAAACATTCTGCATCTCAATTTGGAGAGTGGTTTCTGGGGTCTTAAATGCTAGCAAGCAGCCATCTAAGATGCATCAACAGGTTTCAACCCATCTGTAGCAAAGGAGAATGAGGAACACCAAAGACAGGTAATTATGAGCCCAAGATACAGAAAGGACCGCATAAACCAGAGACTGCATTGGCCTGAGACCAGAAGAGCTAGATGGTGCCCAGCTACAACCGATGACTGCCCTGACAGGGAGCGCAACGGAGAGCTCCTGAGGGAGCAGACCTCAAATTCTCCTAAAGAAACCAGACTTAATGGCCTGAATGAGACTATTAAGACTCTGAAGGTCATGGTCCCCAGACCTTCTCTTAGCCCAAGACAGGAGGCATTTTTGAAGCCAACTCTTCAGATAGGGATTGGACTGGACTATGGGATAGAAAATGATACTAGTGAAGAATGGGCTTCTTGGATCAAGTAGACACATGAGACTATGTTGGCATCTCCTGTCTGGAGGGGAGATGAGGGAGCAGACAGGGTCAGAAGTTGGCCGAATGGACACGAAAATAGAGAGTGGAGGGAAGGAGTGTGCTGTCTCGTCAGGGAGAGAGCAATTAGGAGTACATAGCAAGGTTATATAAATTTTTGTATGAGAGACTGACTTGATTTGTTAACTTTCACTTAAAGCACACACACACACACACACACACACACACACACACACACAAAAGCCCCAGACCAAGATTCATCAGCAAAGGTTACATTCAGTCCCAGCAAAACGTTGCCCATTGCATTGCTGTTGTTGTCGTTAGGTGCCTTCAAGTTGATACGGATCCATAGTGGCCTCATGTGAGATAGTAGAACTGCCCCATAGAGTTTTCTAGGTTGTAATTTTTATGGGAGCAGATTGTCAGGCCTTTCTCCCAAGGAGCATCCTAGTGGGTTCGAACTGCCAACCTTTCATTTAGCAGCCGAGCGCTTACCTGTCGTGCCACCAGTCTTATGTCTTGCTCTTGCAAACTCAAATACAGATATTCCTGGTCGGCAAATGACTTTCTACTCAGTTAGTTAGGGATCCAAGCTCCTCCATCTCGTGGGTTTACCTCACTCTAGGGTTTTAAGGTCCTCTTCTAGATTCTCCACATCTGACTGGCAGAGATGGAAAGAGAAAGACGGAAGATCACTTGTGGAAAGTCCTGCTCACGGTCCATTAGGCAGAATTCAGTCATGGCCTTACCCAGCTGCTAGGGATGCTGGGAAGTATTGTGTACCTGTCTGCCCAGGAGGAAAAGGAAATGGGCTTTTGTGAACTCATGGCAGCCTCTGTCAAACTCTCTTACCTAATTTACAGATTTACTCAGATTACGAAATGAGAAAGTGTTTTGAAAACAATCAAGTCTTACACAAATGTGTGGTATTACTATCATTACCTGAAATGTGAAGTTTCCACAAGGCAGACTTGATTTTTCAACTCCTCAGTGCACTCAGTATACTACCAGATATAAAATAATCAAGAGATATATTCAGTGGGGGGCATTTCAATGGATTGCTTAAGATAGTATTCATTGTTCTTACATTGTGATAAAAAAACACATTTATTGTAGAAATATGCAAAATAGAGAAAATCATAGGAAGAAAAGCCTGAGAATTCCCAATCTTTTTGTACATGCAGTCTGTACAGTGAAGACCCTTGAGGTTGTTACAACTCTCATTCAAATAGGCTTAAACAGAAAAGAGAATTTATTGGCTCATGAAACTGAGCAGGCTAGGGGTCTTTCTCCAGCTGTAGGTGTGGTTTAATTCAGGGGTTCATGACTAGAACCGGACTCTGCTTCCACTTCTCTATGGTTCTCTCAGCTTTGCCAACTCCTTGTGCTGACCTTAGCTACAGACTGGCCCTCTCATGCTGGCAGAAATGGCTGCAACAGCTCCTGATGTCATGTTCTTACACTGCCCTACCCAGAGGAAGGCAGAATGCATTTTTAGTTGCTTTCTACAAAGAGCTGGGAAGCTTTTTTTTTTTTTCCTCCCAGAAAAACAAACAAACAAACAAACAAAAACCTGTTGCCATTGAGCCAATTCCAACTCATGGCAACCCCATGTGTGCTAGAGTAGAATGTGCTTCCTATGGTTTTCATGGGGTATTGTTATCAAGGAGAAGGGAATGGATACCAGGGAGTCTAAAACAGCAAAAGCCTACCAACACACACACACACACACACACACTTATACTACTTTAGTAAAAATAGTAGCATACTATCATACCCTTTCTTTTACATCTAAATTTTTCTCACTTAAGTATACATCAGCCTATTTATCCATGTTGTTAAATATTATTTAAAATGTGGTTGTCAGTGGCTTCAGTTCTTCCATCATGTGGATCTACCATGTTTTATTCAACAAATCTATTACTAGATATTTGGGTAATTTCCAAAGTTTTTTAGTATTGCATTGCAATGCACATCCTTACATGTGTTTGTGTATACTCCTAATGATCGCAACAATGTTTAAAACTATAATTTTAGTTTTATATTCTTAATATTGATTTCAATCTGCAAATCATTTTTATAGCATATTATTAATTTCATTGCTAGTCATGTGACCTTGAAAAAATGCTTAATTTCTCTGTGCCTCGCATGTAAAATGGGTTTGATAGTAGAATCATTTCCATAAATGAGGATTTAATGAGATGGTGCGTGTAAAGTCTTAGTACAGTGTGTGCTAAGTGCTCAATATTATTATTTATGTATCACTCCCACTCCATTTTAGCTTCTAGCAGAGTAGATTCTTAATGATTATTAATTTGGTTAAAAAATGAGATAACATTTGATATTTGAAATACTTAATATTTTTCTTGTCTTACGGTTTATTTTAGTTTCTATATTTAACACCTGTTCTTATGGTTCTTTGCCAGTTACACAATTTCATTACACTTATTTTATAGATGAGAATGTTGCTGAGGAAATAACATGGTCAAAATCTTAAATTCCTTGAATCTTATATTTATGTAAGTAGGCTTTTTCCAAGCAGTGGGCTAGTCATCTAGGAGATAGGATAATTATCTTTTATCCTTGATATCATTAAATTTCAACATATTCTATCATATACATTTATTTTCAAATAATATATTTCATCATCCCACAAAAAGTGACAACTAATGTAGATTGAAAAACAGGCAAGCAACACAGAGATGCAGAGTCTATGAGGGCATAAAAGTTATATTTATAAAGTGACTTAATTTTTAAATAAAAATTAAGTCCCTTTATGAATATATAAATTGTAGTATACTTACGGAATTGAAAACTATATACTAATAAAAAAGAATGAACTACTTTTACACACACCATAAATCAACTTCCTACCCTAACATTGAGCACAGGAAGCCAGACACAGGAAAATATTAGCCCAAAGGACTAAAGGACTACAGGAACCAGAGACTCCACCAGCCTGAGACTAGAACTAGATCCCTGTCAAAGACAGGGATCACAGCAGAAAGTTCCAGACACAGTGGGAGAAAAATGTAGAACAGAATTCAAATTCACGAAAAAAGACCAGACTTACTGGTCTGACAGAGACTGGAGGAACCCCTGAAAACTATGGCCCCTGGACACTCTGCTAACCCAGAAATGAAACCATTCCTGAAGCCCATTTTTCAGAAAAAAGATTAGAGACGCCTATAGAACAAAAAATAACACATGTAAGGATTGCGCTTCCTTAGTTCAACGAAATATGAGACCAAATGGGCAGCACCTGTCCAAAAGTAGGGTGAGGAGGCAGGAAGGGACAGGAACTGGACGAATGGACACGGGGAAACTGGGATGGAAAGAGGGAGAGTGCTGTCAAATTGTGGGGATTGCAACCAATGTCACAAAACAATAAGCGTATAAATTTTTGAATGAGAAATTAACTTGAGCTGTAAACTTTCACCTAAAGCAAAAAAAGGAAATCAGACACAAAAGGGCAAAAGAGTATCTATTGTATAACTCTATTTACATGAAGTTCAGAAACATGCCAAATTATGGTGATAGAGGTGAGATTAGTGTTTACATTTGGGGGGTATTGCCTAGGAAAGGTTACTGGGGAGCTTTCTAGAATGACGGAAATTTTCCATATTGCTATCTGGATGGTGGTTACATGGATTTATGTGCATGCTCATATGCTGATAACTTTTAAAGATAGGTAATAGGCATATAAGGGCTTATTATAATATTCTATCTACTTTGTGTTTGTTTAAAGCATTTTAATAAAAAAGTTAAAAAATTATTTGGATATAATTTAACAATTTGAAACTGAAAGTATTAAGGTATAAGTTGGGATAGGGAAGATTTTCAAGCCAATATTTATTGACTAAAATGTGCTACACCAAATGCTTACACTTTTATCCTCACTTACTATGTTTTAGTCTCTCTGCAATGACTCTCTTACCTTAAACAAATTGACACCACATAACTTATCAGAAAAGGTAAAAATGGATTCAAATGCAACTCTGTTAACTATTGAATTCTTTTTAAATACTAGACATCATTGTCCCTCTTCGTTTTGCTTTAATTAAAAAGATTCTGGGAGTTTACGTTTATATAAACTCTTCTAATAACTCACAAAACAAACTTCTTCAAGCAGGTGTAAAGTTAAAACGTTCTTTTGCATCCAAGATGTATGTCATTTGTGCATGATTTGTATTTTACTTCAGTTAGTTTATTTTTAGAAATATTTCTTCAAAATTCATATTTTAGACTTAGTCTTCATATCATTCAATATTCAGGAAGAAAATGTCAAGGGTAGTATTTCCTTGTTTAATGAATAACCACAAATTGGGATTGTTAGTGAAATTGCATTATTAAATTTAGTATCAAATTGCTCTTGAAATATGCAGGACTAGAGGATAAGAGATATAAGTAGCTTTGATTATAGGCTAAATTCTGCATAATTTTGTTATTTTGTAACTTGATATCTTGAAGGGGAAAATTTTTAAGTTCAATGGACCAGGTCAAAAGTAATGAGACTGATATAGCTTACAAATGTATCAGGTCTTAAATGTCTATCCATGCATTATTTTCCTTCTAAGAAGCCATCTTCAGAAGTTTATTCTAATAATGCTTGCTCAAAATAATTTTGAAGCTCTTTTCAAGAGCCATTTTCAAGTCATACAAGAAAATGAGTCTAATTCTATATCATTTTTAAACAAAATTGCATTAATCTGCTCATTCAACTTTCTTATTCACAAGGATCAGCAATGAATACATTTTATTAAAAAAAATCTAATCCTCTCTTTAAAAATAAAGATTTTCCACCATCGAAAATACCCAGATGAATGTACTACTGGCCTTGAAAGTCCAAATATTTTGGACAGTGTTGCAGTGTTACAGTGTAGTATCACCTTTGAAGGGGAGCAATTTGTATTTGGATGTAAAACTTCTGATGAAATTGTTAAAACCCATCATGTAACTTTGAAGCCATATGTTCTCAGAATTTTATGTGAATTAATTCTTATGCCAAGTTTACTGATTTTAGTAGCCTATGTCATCCCTCTGTAAATCCTAGATCTTAGACTTGAAGATATTAGCTCTGCACGCACTTTTGTTTCCTTGTACTAATCTTTGTCTGCAATTTTCAAATACTTCCATGTACTTAGAGGTGATATAAATTTATTTGTTTTAGGAAGGTGACTGTGGAGTCTAAGTTCAAAGAGCCAACACGAAAAATTAAGTACATCACCAGGCACATAGAGGTTCCAAATGCCAATAAGATTAACAATATTGATAATTTGGACTACGGTGCTGTAATCACGTTAATGCCAAGATTATACAAGGTTGTCGGGTTCATGGAAGAGGAAGAGAAGACATATACACCATATCATTTAGGACTCTAGATTGTAAGTGACAGAGAACTGAATCTAAACTGGATTAAACCAAAAAGGTATCTTACTGGCTTATATAACAAGATGGTCTAGGAATACTGTTTCTTAATCATGGCTCAAATGAGGTAATTGGAATCTGATTTCTTTCCATAAATGAGCTCTGCTTCCCTCTGGCTTCCTTCTCAGATTTCATGTGGAGGGAAGGAAGATGGCAGTAGCAGTTCCATCCTACACACTTCCCAGTTCAAGTCCATCTGGAAAGAATTCTTGCATCTGTCCCAAAAGTCTCAGCAACTGACTCATTGGCTCTGATTGGATCTTGTGCCTGTCTCCAGTCACTTTAATGCCAATCAAGACCTATCCTTGGAGCTAGCAGTGGGGTTAATCCTTCCCAAATACAGTGAAATCTGTGAGAGCTGTAACTCAATGGGACTGCCTTGTTTTTCCAGATCTCGCAAGTTTTCTGTCTTTGACAGGGTACAGTCCTACCACTTTTCTATCACTCTCATCGGTGGAAAATATTTGATTTTCCTTCTCTGACAGGTTTCCACTTTACTCAGGTTCTGGCTTTTGCTGGTTTTACTGTATGTGAATTGAGGGTAGAGTCATGGCGGTTACCCAAAGCCAATTTGGGATATAGCTGCTGGCTAGCAAAAACAACGGATGTCCCCCAGAGACACAAATATTTATTGTATTTTTACTTTGTCTCCAGGTAGTATGCTAAGTGCTTTACTTACATTACTTTATGTAGCACACAAAATGCCTTCCTTTTGGTGATTTTGTTTCATTTATAGTCTAGCCTTGGGAGTGTGTGTGTGGTGTGAGGTGGAAGAGGCTACTCCTTGGGTTGATCTGGATAGGGAGCTCCCGATCTTCCTCAAGTTGATTCTTGTGTTTTAATGAAAAAACAAAACAAAACAAAACATCTGCTTAATAACATGACTGTGTGAACTGATCCATTCAATTAAATAAATAAAGCCAAGTAACAGCATCTGATATAGGTGGATCTAGATTTTTTTTTTTAGACAGCTGTCAGCTTCTACATCTTGTCTCTTCCCATCAATTCCTTGGTACTGCGAACAAAGGATGATACCATTTTGAGGCTATGTATATGTTATGTAATATTCAAGTATAAATGAAAACTGTCATTTTATATCCCATCTACTGTAGCATGCAGTTGAGCACCAGACAGAATTGCTGACTAATTTTTTGAAGTGTAGATGTGAAATTTTCTGATTCATAAAAAAAAAAAAAAAGGATTCATAAGCTGTATACAATTACCCCGACTTACTGGGGTCAGGCTGCTATTTAACAGGCTAACCTTTGCCTTAGTGGAGCTTGTGGGGGATAGAAGAAAGATCTTTTTGTGAAGATACAGTCCTTGGTGGCCGAGTCAGACATGGGAGAGGAGAGTGACAACTAGTTACTTAGCAAAATTTCCCTTGTAGTCCTGACCTTGGCAAACCTGCACATCTTTCCACTCCTTCGTCTTGGTCTCCATAGCCCAGGCAGAAGGAACTGGAAAGGATCAATATTGTCCTGGTTTGTAAAGAATTCACCAGCTAGGTAATTAAACAGTGGCTAAGGGAGAGTCCCTGGATGGTGCAAATAGTTGATGCACTTGGCTGCTAAAAAGGTAGATTCCACTGAGAGGCACCTTGGAAGAAAGTCCTGTTGATCTACTTCTGAAGAATCAGCCATGGAAAACTCTATGGAGCACAGTTCTACTGTGACACATATGGGGTCTCCATGAGTAAGATTTGGCGCCAAGGCAACTGGGAAAGGAGAGTTACATTTGCAGGATTGAAAAAAAGATTATATTAAAACTCATTCAGAACTATTATGACCTGGTTATAAGGGGCTCTGGTGGCCCAGTGGTTAAGTGTTTGGCTGCTAAAGAAAAGGTCAGCCATTGGAATCTACCAGCCGCTCCTTGAAAACCCTGTGGGGCAGTTCTACTCTGTCCTATAGAGTTGCTGTGAGTCGGAATCTACTCAACAGCAGTGGGTTTGGTTTTGCTTTTATAAGTGGTATAAGGAGCTCCGGTGGTGCAGTAGTTTAAAACCTCTGGCCGCTAACTGAAAAGTCAGTTGTTTGAGCCCACCAGCCGTTCCGTGGGAGAAAGATGTGGCAGTCTGCTTCTGTGAAGATTTACAGCTTTGGAAGCCCTATGGGGAGGCTCTACTCTGTCCTACAGGGTCGCTATGAGTCAGAATCAACTCAATACAGTGGGTTTGGTTTATAAGTGATAAATGCACTCCGATAAGCTACTTGATATAGAAGTCAGTGTAGTTTTCACATTTACATTTTTTAAAAATTCTGTGGCCTTGAAATCATTCTAGTGATGGCTGTGCCGTGGTTATGATACAGTTTCTGTGAAATCAAGCCCTCTCCGCCTCTGGTCGCATATTCAATCCAAGAGGTAAGCTGTGAGAGAGGTGAAGTTTCCTTTCAGGGCTATAAACCAGTCAGAATTCACAAAAAGGAAGCTTTAAATTTCCACATTGGGAAGAGAGTTGTTAAAGCTGGCTTTTAGAGTGATGAAACTGCAATTTGGTATTCTGAATACATTCTCTGTTATCCCCTCCCCTCCCTCCACTCCCTCTGTCTGAGCACTTGCATTTAGAAACTGGTAGAACGTTGTCTGCATTAACATTGCCTCCTTTCTCCATTGATTTCTGTTGTGAATAGGCTTCCTTGAATTCATGGTCATCTGCATCTTTAGGGTTCCCCTAAGGGATATTGGATTTCCTGCTTCAAGGACTAATCAGAACCATTAATCAGCCATGAAAATAAGCGCTGGCCTATAGGCTGAAGCCCTGAAGGAAATTGGGGCTGGCTTATTGAAAATCAGGCAGCAGGTATAGAAGAAACATATTTATTTATTAATACTTTGTAGCTCCATAAAGGTCCCTGGGTGGCCCAAATGCTTTTGCACTTGGCTACTAACCTGAAGGAAAGCCTGATGACATAGTGGTTAAGAGCTACACCTGCTAACCAAAAGGTCGGCAGTTTGAATCCACCAGGTGCTCCTTGGAAACTGTATGGGGCAGTTCTACTCTGTCCTATATAGGGTTGCTATGAGTTGGAATTGACTCAATGGCAACGGGGTTTTTTTTTTTTTTGGTACTAACCTGAAGGCTGGTGGTTTGAACCTGCCCAGCAACTCCATGGAAGAAAGGCCTGGTGATCTGCTTCTTTAAAAATCATAGCCAAGAAAACCCACTTGAACATTTCTACTCTATAACACATGGGGTCACCGTGAATCAGAATTGACTTGATGACAACAGGTTTTTTTTTTTTTTTTGATAGCTCCATAATGAATTTGAAGTGGCAAAAGAAAAATATAATTAATATTTGCATGGGTTCAGGGCCTTCTTTAGAGGCAAGGTAGAGACTGCAAGGAGGTGTTCATGCTCCCCCAGTCTATGAACATGTGGTACAGTGGACAGAACCTGGGCTTTAGCCTCAGGCAGAATAGGTGAGAATATGTGCTTTCTATGTCTGTAATTAAATAATATACTGTATTATGCTAATATTTATAATATTTTTCTCCTAGGGTTATTGTGATTAAATAATGTAGCATATATCACAAAATAGGAGCTCAAAAGTACTAGTTCTCTGATTTACTTTGAGTTTCCCCTGATGTAGGTCCTGAGACATGAATTTCGAGTTTAAGAGGTTTATGTGGGAAGTTCAGGGAATATTGGTAGGAGATTGGCGGAAGTAACACAGGAAAGAAGGGTAGCTAATAAAGGGTGAGCTAGATATTAAGCCAGCTATCATTCTGGGCAACTATAGCTTAATCACACGGGGCAACTTTGGCCAATGGTACAAAGGTACTCAGAGTTATTGCACACCAAGGGTGAAAGAGGTGGGATATTTATATGAGTCTTGAAAGTTATTGGTTGAAGTGCTCCCAAAACCCATTGCCATCGAGTTGATTCCGACTCATAGTAACCCTACAGGACAGAGTAGAACTGCCCCATAGGGTTTCCAAGGAATGGCAGGTGGATTCGAACTGCTCACCTTTTGATTTGCAGCTGAGCTCTCAACCACTGTGCAACCAGGGCTCCGGGAGTGCTCTCAGTAGGAGTTAATTCCTCAGAATTTCTGTACAGGTGCAGATTACTGGCCATGGGCAACATGAATTTCTATATTCCAGAAAAAAGAGACCCAGAGTGTAGATACTTAAAGTTGGAAGGTAGCTGGAGCCCCCTGAAAGTTCTGAGTGTACAGGCAGTTTTCTGACATTATCTGCAGCAGAGGTCTGTGTGTTCATCTAGAAGGACAGAGTAAATACAGTACAAAACCCACTTTCTTAGGAAAATACTTGAAAATGTAGTCCAATAAAATGAGGATGAAGCCAAGAATTAGAATCATGGAATGCAGGAAACAGAACCGACCATGGAAAGCTGTGAGTGAGAGTCCTTGGATGACAGCAAATTGGCATTATGGGAAGCAATCAGTCTAGGTTAGAAATGAAAGAGCAAGAATCCTAGAAAGGAGGTCTCTGGGAAAAGGGGAAATGGGTAGAACACCTGATTGGATGGAAAGTTGGAAAAATGGAGAAAATGGTAGAGACTAATTGTTGCTAGAAATAAAGAAAAAAACAAGAAATTCCAGGAGAGGTATAAACTGTATATGACAGCAAATGTAATTATAGTTTACTACTTGGGCTTTTGAACTTTTAAAATCAACTCACAGACAATGCAGTAGACTTATTATGATATCAGAATGGAATGTCAATATTATCAGGGAAGGTAAAAGTTGGAGGTGGAAGAAAGTTTAAGGAAAGGGTAGAAATATTAATGTCATTCTTTCCCAAAGTGCGGAGTTAGAAGATATCTATAGAAAGTATGAAATCTGGGTTTGTGTGTGTGTGTTTGTATGCACATGTATAAACATACATACATACATGCTTATCATGTATATGTACTTATATATATGTATATACATATGTGTGTGTGTATATATGTAACTGAGGCCCACACAATATAAAAAAAAATGAATTTAACAGGATTGTGTGTGTTGGGAGTGAGAATGATGAGAAAGAAGGAAAAGAATTCTGGAAAGAAAAAAAGCTAACATTCTAACATTTTGTTCACCTCCCTAGTTGTTACTTTAAAGAAAAGTAAATAAAAAGAATGTTTAAGCTGAAGTACAAACTACAAGAAGCATACATTGTTTTTCTGAAGTTAACTGCAAAAATTTCAGATCTCCGCATTAAGTAAGGTAAAGCCCATTGATTGAGTACAACTAGACGAAAGGTTAAAAACAAAAAAACAGCTATGCAGGCATTTATGAGTATCTGAAAGGGGTAGTGAGGTGAAGGAATTTTCTTATGCTGCATCATTGATTCATTGACAATTAAAACTAGTTGATATCCTGATATTAAATGAATATAGAAAATAAATAGGGAAATACTGAAAAAATATTATTAACCAGGTTTGGAAATAACATAAAGACCTCAAAGTTTTCAGATAACTATTTGCTTGTAGAAGGCTGGTGTACATTTGGCTGTCTGCTCTAATTCCAAATAGTTGTTATTTTTTAATTTAGAAATTTTAAGCCTAAGTGGTACTGTGAAAGCTGGACAATGAATAAAGAAGACCGAAGAAGAATTGATACCTTTGAATTATGGCGCTGGTGAAGAATATTGAACATACCATGGACTGCCAAAAAAAAAGAACAAATCTGACTTGGAAGAAGTATAGCCAAAGTGCTCCTTTGAAGAGAGAATGATGAAATTTTGTTTCACATTTTAGACATGTTATCAGGAGGGACCAATCCCTGGAGAAGGACATCATGCTTGGTAAAGTGGAGGGTCAATGAAAAAGAGGAAGACCCTCAATGAGATGGATTGACACAGTGGCTGCATCAATGGGCTCAAGTATGCCAATGACCATGAGGATGACACATAGGATCTCTATGAGTTGGAACCAGCTCAACGGCACCTAACAACAACAAGAACAAGTGGTATGCATTCATTAAGTATAATCATTATAAATATTTACTTACTCTAGCCTTGGCAGTTCAATTCATTTTGGTAAAAATAATCCCAAACTACTCTTTCAGTCAGTATACAGCAGATTAAATCCAGCATAGGGTAAAATTACCAAATTGAGTCTGTGAATTTTAAAACAGAAATAAGAGGGAGAGCTAGAGCATTCTTTGGCTTTTTCATTTAAGATTTGAATCTTGATCTTAAGTTTGCAGAATGCAGAGAGCCTTCTCCAATGCTACCAGCAAGGTCCCCCTTCGCAGTCGATTTTATTTATGTAGAATCTTTCATCAAAAGACGACAAAGAGCTGTCTAACCAGCTATAAAGAAACATAAATCAAAAAGAAATTGAAATGCTCAAACAATAAAATTATACATTAGAGGCCCATTTAAAGCAGAGCATTTTAAGATGAGAGAAAAGTCTTGGCTGGAGTATACAGAACATAAGTTATAATGGGAAGCTATTTCATAATTTGGTGAAAAATGAAAAAGGCCCACTTCTAATAATGGAGAGCCTGTTATTAGGAATGATCACTTGCATACCAGTGCTTTAATGAAGGGGGTGAAGAGCGTAATAACGTGAAGTGGAATTGACAAAGTATGGAGGCACTCTTCCTACTGCTCCAGGGAGGGGGAAAAAAAGAATATTTTATCCCAAAAGCATCATGCTCTTTAGCATGACTATTGCCTATTGCTATTGTGCCTGTCTTAGAAGTCTCTGCATTAAAGTCCCACAGTATATATACATATCATATTTATGATAGATATCCGCGGCATAGGGGTCTCAAGGAAGTCAAGGGGATCATTCAATTTCTGCTGTCATCTTTACTTGCTTCTTCAGCACAGATTAATTCAGTGCCCCCCAAGTCTCAGGATTCCCAATTTATAGTAGGAAAATATTCATTTTAGTGTACTCAAGCATAGGGAAAATATGAGACTCTTACAATACTATTGCTTTAACAAAAAACCAGCAGAAGTTCTTTTAAGATTATTTAAGTATAGAAGCAAAAGATATTTCAGACATCAGTCTTATGTTTTATTGGCATTAAAAGTAAGTATCAAGAGGATGCTCTTTGGCATAAAGTTTATAACATTCAGATTACAGTGTACATTCTGAATTTTAGAATTTCAAATATCTCTAGGTTCCCTGGTCCCCTTTTGTTCAAGCCTGACTCTTCAGATAATTTATCTTATGACTTGAGGATTATGCCTGCCAACTTGTGGTAAAAAAACCTACACAAAGTGTGATATTTACACCTTTGTTACAGTTAAACTTCATGTTCAAAGTAATGCACACTCTTTGCATGAAACATCTGATAGTTTAAATGATTATGGTAAAAAAAAAAAATCCATTGACTTTAAGTGAATTCTGAGTCATAACGACCCTGTAGGAAAGAGCAGAACTGTGCCATAGGATTTCCAAGGCTGTAATCTTTATGGAAACAGACTGCCACATCTTTCTCCCAAAGAGCAGCTAGTGGGTTCGAACCACTGACCTTTCAGTTCATAGCCGAGCACTTTACCACTGTGCCACCAAATCGTAGCCTTTTCTTCATTTATTTTCTAAACAATATGTGCTTTATTGTTTCTGTGCACCCCAGTAATTAAGGATTGCCAAATAATGAACTAATCTGCCTGCTAATGAAGCGACAGTAAACAACAACACCAACACGCATGCTAAGGAAGAGGAAAAGAAGAACACAACATGGGCATAGGATCATCTCTAGCACATGGGAGGTCTCTCTGAATTGGTGACATTTGAACTAAGACCCAAAAGAAGAAAAGGCACTATCCATGCAAATAGAAGAAGGAAAAGAAGTCTGGGCAGAGAAAACTGGTGAAGAGAAAGGAAAAGGTTAAGCTGCTCGTGGAAGTGAAAGACTGATGAGTTAGGATGCAGTCAATATGGGGGAAATTTTGGCAAAAATGAGGGTTCATAGGCCACATATCAGTCAGATTCTTGGTTGCAAACAACAGAAGCAACTATGGCTATCCTAAGCAGAAAGGAATTTTTTTTTTTTTTTTAGTGGCTAGCATCCATAATTCATGGGAAACCTGGGGAAATAGGCTTGTAAATTTAGGAAACCTGGAGAATAGGCAGGAACCACGGAAGGATAAGAGGAGAAACTATCTCTTCGGGATACTGTTAGTATTTATGCCTCCACTGGAGAGTTGATGCTGTCAATTAATGCCGACAAAGAAGAATTTCCTCAACTATCCATTTGTGGCCTACTCTCAGGATTCGGATTCTTATGTGGGGTTCCAGTTAGCCAAACGTAGGTCACAGGTACATGCTCTAGGTGCCAGGAGGTGGAGAGGGAATGCTTAGACCCTTGGCTTCAGGAAGACTCAGACAGTGGGGATCTGCCTCCAAATAGGGAGAAAATTTATATGTCTGTCAGCCAACTGTCCACCAACCCAAAGAAAGGAATGTAAGTTTTATTTAGGTGCAATGGAGGCCAATAAAGTTTTTGGCACCGAGGCGGCATAATTCTATGCCTTATTATAAAGATTATCTTGGATGTTGTTCTTGAATACATCTTGGGATAAATGAAGTAACAGTCATCTTTTTCATAAATAAGGAGTATCAACACCAGATAGTTTAAATATAATGCCTATAATAAGGCAGTCCCTGGAAACCCTGGTGGTGTAGTGGTTAAGTGCTATGGTTGCTAACTAAAAGGTTAGCAGTTCGAATCCTCCAGGCACTCCTTAGAAACTCTATGGGGGGAGATCTACTCTGTCCTGTAGGGTTGCTATGAGTCAGAATCGACTCATCACCAATGAGTTTGGTTTTGGTTTTTGGTTCTTCTTTCCTACATAACTAGAATTTAAAATTTGGTCAACTGAGGGCTAAATCCTTTGAATATTTTTTTCCTTAGGTTTTAACTGCCTCTAGCTTCCCATCCTTTTAAAGGCAGGCACTGCAGATGGTTTAGTTACTACCTCCACTTACACTCTGGGGGACTAAAGCAGGAGATTAAAGAACAAAACATGGACTACAAAAAGCACTGAATACTGCACCAGAAACTTGGTTAGGTTTCAGTAAAACTCAGAAATGAAACTGGACAGGCTTGATTAGGTTTCAGAAAAACTCAGAAATGAAACTGGATAGGATATATACATATATATATATATATATATAATTAAAAAAAAAGAACGCAAAGCTACAAACAAAGTGTTTGGCCCTGTGAACACTGGTATGTTAAAAATTGCTACTCTTTTCATTGTGCCTTCTTTGAAAGTAATTTTGGAAAAGAAGAAATAATTTAAAATACCATTTTTTTTTCTAGAGTCAGATTTTCAAATCACAAGTGGGTGTGATATAAATTCTTAGTAGATATCTTAAGGAAAGAAAAATTGTCATTGAGAAACTCCTGAAACTTGCTGCCCATTAGTTTCCTAAAAGGAACAATAAGAAAATCATCTTTGAAAGGGAAAAAAAAAAAAAAAAATCTCTGGTTTCCTTTGATAATCATGTCATGTCACAGTAGTAAAATTCAGGTAGCCGATATCTTTTAAAAGCATTGGGTTAGTAATCCTGACGTGGTCTAATGAATTTGCTAAATGATTAATAATTCCTAAAACAGTCTTTATGCAACAAAAATGAAAATTTCCCTGAATTTACACTTGAGATAAAAATAAATGGAAAGCATTTAATAAGATCAGCTCTTGCCAGAAAGAGAAAACGAGTTATAGTGTGTTATGTAGTTCATCAGTCACTGTACACACAAAACACACACATACGCGCACACACACACCCCTGTGATTCATACTGAAAATTAGTGATGATTATTTGATCAATTTGTCAATTGCCCTTCAGACTACAGTTTTCAGAGACAATTAGATTGCCATTTAGGAGAAGAAGAAAGGAAGAAAAAGACTAAATTTGTTGAGTATCTCCTTGGTGCCAGGCAGTAGGCTGGTGCTTTATATGTGCTTTCTTATTTAATATATAATAACCTTTTTTTTTTAACTTTCCAGGTAGCAATTAGTATTTGATAGGTGAGGAAATTCAAGGTTGAGAGAAGTTAAGAATTTTTTCAAGGTCACAAGCTAGTATGTAACAGAGCTGACATTCAAAAGCATATTTGATAAACTCCTCAATTGATACTTTCTGCTATAGCACACAGCCTCCTGGAAAACGTACTTTTTGAATTTTGAAAATTCAGTTGCTGTAATTTAAGGCTAGCGTGCATGTTTGTACTAGGTTGAGCCATATGAAATTCTAACATTAGGTCATTTTTTACCCTATAAAAATGGCAATGAAAATGTTTTCGTTGAAATTATAAAAATCTTCCAAATGATGGTAAGTACTCCATTGTAAATATTGGTGAAATTAATTTGGCCTTCAGTCATGATCTGACAATAATATTACATTCACGCAAATGACAGTACCATGTAAATTTAAAAGATATTAGAACGGCTTTGTGCAACAAGTGTATAAAAAGTAACTTAAAAAGTCAAGGGAAAAATCAGATTTTAAAACACCAAAAGAGATATATTAAAGCAGATAAATTAAAGCTCTCTGATTTGTCCATGGCAATACAGCATTACTAAGCATTAAGTGTGCTTGTGTGAAGTTGGTAACTAAATTTCACTCAGACATAAAATATCAAGCCCATTAAGTTATTAAAATGATTATTTAAAAACTCGCTTCCCTGAAAACACAAAGGTTGAAAACGAAAAGTATTAGACAAAATTTTAAGGTGAAGTTGATTGAGAATTCTAATATAAAAGCACTGGATGATAAAATCATAAAATACATTCACTTTTCTGATCGGGTGCATTAACTGCGGCAGCTTTGGGTAAATTATTCAACGTTACAAGAATGCACCGTATGAAAATTGATGGGCAACTCAAAATTTAAAATACGTCTTTTCATACATGTTAAAATCTTTGAGCTGATGAACTATATGAGTTATTGGTATTAAATTGAAAATTAACACAACCAACAAGAAAAGGTTTGAATTGTGTGTAAAGGAACACCTCAGCTGATGTGAAGGTTTACACTTTGACTGAAAATCTCAGTGATTCTAAGTGGGAGCTATCAACGCATGTATCGCTGGGACATCAATTTTCGAAGAGCTCAGCATAGAAAATTATACTAACTAAATAATT
This sequence comes from Loxodonta africana, assembly GCF_030014295.1. NCBI lineage: Eukaryota > Metazoa > Chordata > Mammalia > Proboscidea > Elephantidae > Loxodonta > Loxodonta africana. Next base: position 161,655,299 of record NC_087342.1, on the reverse strand, counting down.
AATTCATAGAAAGCTTATTCAATACCTACCATGTGTCAACAGGGATTCAGAGATGAATAAGACATCTCAAGGAAGTTTCAAGGAGCATTATCAAGAAAATGTGAATTCCCTTGTCCTTTAAAGGAGTGAGAACTCCTCAGAGGCATTTTCTTGTCATATAGTAAGAGCTCAGGGAATGATAAATTTTTCTGTTATTATTGATCATCTATAATACAAGGAAAAATCCCTTTTGGTGTTTAGACTCCAGCAAGGAGCCAAACATCAGCCCTGTGTTCCAGTACCAGCTGCTGTGGGGTCACCTCCGACTCATACCAAACCTCGTGTGTGTCAGAGGGGATCCATAGGGTTTTCAACGACTGATTGTTCAAAAGTAGATCACCAGGCCTTTCTTTTGAGGCACTCTGGGTGGACCTGAATTTCTAACCTTTCAGTTGGCAGTGCATTAACCATTTGTGCTACCCAGGGGCCCCTGTCAAATTAAGTCCCACTATAACTATGACTAGGACAAATGAATGGCACTAGGAGGGGTGTTTGCAGCAGTACATCGACAGAGAAATGCCAGAAACTCAAGCCAGATTCAGAAGAGGATATCATTGCTGATGACTGAAAGCAAAGAATACCAGAAAGGTGTTTACCTGTATAATATTGACCATGCAAAGGCATTTGACTGTGTGGATCATAACAAATTATGGAAAACATTCCAAAGAACGGGAATTTCAGAACACTTTTTTTTTTTTTTTTAATTGTGCTCATTAGGATCCTGTGCATAGACCAAGAGGAAGTAGTTTGAACAGAACAAGGGGATATTATGTGGTTGAAAGTCAAGAGAAGTGTACAGCAAGGTTGTATCTTTTCACCATACTTATTCAATCTGTATGCTGAGCAAATAATCTGAGAAGCTGGACTACATGAAGAAGAACTTGGCATCAGGATTGGAGGAAGACTCATTAACGACCTGTGTTATGCAGATGATATAACCTTGCTTGCTGAAAGTGAAGAGGACTTGAAGCACTTACCGATGAAGATTGAAGACCACACCCTTCAGTATGAATTACACCTTATCATAAAGAAAACAAAAATCCTCACAACTGGACCAGTAAGCAACATCATGATAAATGGAGAAATGATTGAAGTTGACAAGGATTTCATTTTACTTGAATCCACAATCAAGGCCCATGGAAGCAGCAGTCAAGAAATCAAATGATGCATTGGGTTGAACAAATCTCCTGCAAAAGATCACTTTAAAGTGTTAAAAAGCAAAGACATCACTTTAAGGACTAAGGTGTACCTGACCAAGACATGGTGTTTTCAAATACCTCATATGCATGTGAAACCTGGACAGTGAATAAGAAAGACCGAACAATTGATGCCTTTGAATTATGGTGTTGGCAAAGAATATTGACTCTACAGCAGACTGCCAGAAGAACAAACAAACCTGTCTTAGAAGTACAGCCAGAATGCTCATTAGAAGCGAGATTGGTGGGAATTCATCTCATCTACTGTGGACATGTGATCAGGAGGGACCAGCCCCTGGAGAATGACATAATGCTTGGTAGAGTAGAGGGTCAGTAAAAAAGAGAAGGACTCTCAATGAGATGGATTGACACAGAGGCTGCAACAATGGACTGAAGAATGACGATTGTGAGGATGGCACAAGACTGGGCAGTGTCTCGTTCTGTTGTATATAGGGTTGTTATGAGTCAGAACTGACTTGAAGTCACCTAACAACAACAACAAGAGAGGCTTTGAATTGGAGACTGTTGGCTGCATTCTGTTTTCTAAGATGCAAAAAAAAAAAAAAGATAGCATATTAAAATTGTAAAGTGTTGTACAAAGTTAAGCATTATGATTGCTTTTAGCTCAAGAGGTTTTTGAATAGTGGGCTTCAGACAGTAAGGACTATGTTAATCACCTATTTTGTTGTGGGATGACTTGCTGGAGGGCTAATTTAAGGAGACCTGAAAGAAATCAGAATTTGGCTTTGATCCAGCGTCAGGATGACTCTTGGAAATCTGGTAAAGTTATTGAATTCATTATACAAGACCTACTTTAATAGTGCTGTCTTGAAACCTACAGGTACATGGACACAGTTTTTATAGAAACACATTTGTCTCCTTCATGAATGATTTTGGGACCTGACAGTTCTGAGGATTCAGAGGATTTGGTCTCACTATGAATGCAAAAGTGCCATTTGGCTCACAGGTTTGGAGGGTGGGAAAGCCAGACTCACCAAACATAGTAGAGTGAATAATGGGTGTTTCCCCACGGGGAATCACAACCTGACTCAGGGTGAATTCTGTTATGCTGGGAATAGAGAAGTATGCTCTCAGTGAGCCTCCATTCCTATCAGACACTTATCATAATTCCTGGTTCAGGAACCACTTGTATCCAAACTGCCGACCTTTTGGTTAGCAGCCATAGCTATTAACCACTGCGTTCCCAGGGCTTCAAAAATTTACTTGTCAGTGCTTAAGAAATTCTGGCATCCTCTAGGCCTTCTCTCTTCTACTATGATGCTCTGTCCTGAGAAGATTTGTCAGAAACCTGGGTCAGATGTTAATGGCCTTAATGTGGTGGAAAATTGAGTGAGCATGTCTTTGCTTATTACTGTTTCAGGTTCAGCAGAATAAGGCCTCCTTTTTTTGGGTCATAATCTCTCTAGGAAGTTTTAAGACAGTGCTTCCCTGGTCTGTTACATCATGGCACATAGAAAAATGATAATATTTGTACAGTATGTTGGGATGCTGCTCATAGCAGGAGGTGACTGCTGGCCTTCCCAGGCTCACTGAGGACCGAGGGAATCAATATCGTCTTTGGCACATCCATTCATAGCCCTGAGGCTGGCAATTTTTGTTTTAGGGATACTATGTCTATTTATGCAGTCTCTAGGTAGTGCAAGGAGTTTCCAAGGAGCGCCTAGCAGATTCAAACTGCTGACCCTTTGGTTAGCAAGCACTGGGTACTGGGTAGGTAGTACAAATGGCTAACGAGGTCTGCTGCTAACTGAAAGGTTTGAAGTTCTTCAGAGGTGCCTTGGAAGAAACGCCTGGTGATCTACTTCCAAAAAATCAGCCACTGAAAACCTTATGTATCACAGTTCTACTTTGACACACGTGGTATCACCACGAGTCAGAGTCAACTCAATAAAAAAAAATACAACCGGTAAATATCTAGTACACAGTGGATGATGGTCTACCCTAATTTACAATTATGGCAGTGGATGCTTGCTATGTACTAAACCCTGTCCTAAGCAATTTATATGCTTGCAACAACCTCAAGAAATAGATATTCTCATTTTATATTAGAGGAAACTGAGACATGTGAAGACCAAGCCATTTGTCAAAGATCACAGTAAATGACAGAGCAAGAATTTGTACCTAAGCAGTCTGGTTTTAAAAAAATTTTTTTTTTTTTTATTTGGCGAAATTACCACAACAGCTAAGCCCTGGGCTGCTAACTGAAAGGCTGGCAGTTCAAATCTACCCAGTAGCTCCATAGGAGAAAGACCCAGCGATCTGCTTCTGTAAAGATTACAGCCTAGGAAACCATATGGGACAGTTCTACTCTGTAACATAGGATTGCTGTGAGTCGAAAATTGACTCGATGGCACCTAACAACAATGACATATACAGCCAAAGATACACCATTTCAACAATTTCTACATGTATAATTCAGTGACATTGGTTACATTCTTCAAGTTGTGCTACAATTCTGGAGGTGGAGTAGTCGGATGCTTCCTGTGGTACCTCTTACAACAAAGACCTGAAAAAACAAGTGAATCGATCATATATGACAATCTAGGAGTCCTGAACATCGGAGACAAAGTTGAGGAGTTGGACCGAGCAGCAGGGGAAGGGAAACACTCTTCAGAAGAAGCCAGTGTTTGCCAGACCTGATCTGGCCAGCCCTCTGGGGGCTGGATTGGCTGGTGTGCTGGCTGAGGCAAGCTGTAGTTCTCAGGATGCTTTTTCGACACTGGGAGAAACTGAGCAATGGAGAGTTTGCACAAGCCTCCGGAACCAGGGAGAAGCGATGCTGAATCTGCAAAAGTTAAGTGCAAGCGCTAACCTACCACATGAGATCAAAAAAGCCCTCCCCCATCCAGGAAGAGTCTTTCTCCCATTCACCTGCCCCCTCCCTGCTTAGCTCCATTTCTGGGCCAGCTTCAGCGATTGCTGAGCCCTCTGGGCTGGAAGTTCGTCTTCTAGCATGTCCTGAGCCATTCTCCTGACTTTGGTGAGGGAACAAATTAGCAAACAGGAAAAAATAATCTGCCATATCCCCTAAGCCAAGAACTCAGGGCAGGCACAGCCCCTTTGCCTAGGCACAGGCATTAGAGGTTCACAGTCTTTGAATACCTTTCACCCTGGCCTAGACCTGTGTGGGCCCATTTCAACAGTGTAGGCCCTCATTAGCATAGTACAACAGGGTATATACCTGAAGCCTATTTTCAACTGCAACAGCTGGGGGGAGGGGGGCAGATCCATGACATTTGATACTGCTCTGCCCATTAAGCAGGGTCCTTAACTACCCACATCATGGGCCTGAGGCCTGGTACCTCCACCCACTCCACCAAGCCACTCACAACAGGGGTCTGAGAATAAGTGGTGTCTCCCAGTCTTTACAGCCAACAGCACCATGTGCCCAAAGTCTGGCTGCAAAACCCACCCACCTACACACTCTAGGGAATAGGGACATGCCTTCCACCCATGCACTCAGGGGCAGGCATCAACCCCTTACCTTGCTCAGCACATAACCCCCTACTGCAGCAAGATACCTGTGCTGACTGCAATTGCTCCTATGTAGCCCTCCCCATCTAGGACTGTAGGTGAGAACCTGCACCACATGCTTGATGACCAACGACCTGGGCACCTAAGCTGAATCTACACAAGAAAAGTAAATGGATTCATGGGCTCCCATACCTAGTAACAACTCTAACCACCTGGTGACAGGATGTGAGGGCTTCAAAGATGCCAGTAATCAAAGTAGCTCACATGACCAGCCTATTTGGACATATCAAAATAAAACAAAACAAGAAGCTAGGACACAGTAAGCAAACATAAAATAAATAAATGCAAAAACTTATCGATGGCTTGGAGACAACAGTCAATATCAAATCACATAAAGAGGCAGACAATGATGGCTTCAGAAAGTGACCAAAACAAAGAACCAAGAAAACCCCCAGAGGAAGATCAAGTCTTAGAATTACAAGAGGTAAATTCAAAAGATTAATATACAGAGCTCTTTAAGAGATCAGGAAGGAAATCAGGCAAAATGCATACCAGGCCAAGGAACACATAGACAAAGCAACAGAGGAACTTAAGAAGGTTATAAAAGAGAATACTGACAAATTTAATAGGCTGCAAGAATCCATAGATAGCAAATAGAGGTCCAAAAGGTTAACAATAAAATTTCAGAACTAGACAATTTAATGGAAAGTTATAGGAGCAGAATTGAGGCAAAGGAAGTCAGAATCAGTGAGATTGAACGTAAAATATTTGACACAAATTTATTTGAGGAAAAATCAGATAAAAGAATTAAAAGAAGAAGAAGAAACCCTAAGAATTATGTGGGACTCTATCAGGAAGAATAACCTACAAGTGACTGGAGTACCAGAACAGGGGTGGTGGTGGCGGCGGGGTGTAGGTAACAGAAAATACAGAGAGAATTGTTGGCAGAAAACTTCCCTGATATCGTGAAAGGCAAGACTGATATCTATCCAAGAAGCTCATTGAACTCCACACAGAGTATATCCCAAAAGAAAGTCACCAGGACGTAGTATAATCAAACTTGCCAAAACCAAAGATGAAGAGAGAATCTTAAGAGTGGCTAGGGATAAAAATTGCAGTTCGAATCCTCCAGGCACTCCTTGGAAACTCTATGGGGCAGTTCTACTCTGTCCTATAGGGTCGCTATGAGTCGGAATCAACTCGACTGCACTGGGTTTTTTTTAGGGATAAAAAACAAGTAAATAAAAATAAAAAAAGTCATCTACAAAGAAGAGTCAATAAGACTAAACTCTACTCAGCAGAAACCAGGCAGGCAAGAAGGCAATGGGATGACATATATAAAGCCTTGAAGGAAAAAAAAATTGCCAGCCAAGAATTATATATACAGCAAAACTGTCTCTCAAATATGATGGTAAAATCAGGGCATTCCCAGATAAACAGAAGGGAATTTGTAAAAACCAAACCAAAATTACAAGAAATCTAAAGGGAATCTTCTGGTTAGAGAATCAATAACATTGGATAACAACCCAAGGCTAGAACACAGAGCAGAACAACCAGATATCAACCCTGGGGAAGTCACAAAAATAAATCAGAGCTAAAATACTGAAAATAGGGAAACCGAGAGGTCGATACGTAAAGATGACAACATTAAAACAAAAAAGATGCACTAAATGATGTCACAGAACTTTCATAAGGAGAGGAAGTCAAGATTCATTTAAACTTAGAAAAATAGAGGTAAATATCAAGGTAAACACAAAGGAAACTAACGATTCTACATATCAAAATAAAAAAGAAGAAAAACAAAGACTCAGCAAATACATAATCAACAACAATGTAAAAGAGAAAAAGAAAATTCATACCATTCTCACTATGCTTTTCCACATTGTTCCACAACCATTGTCTTAAACTCACTGCCCCCTAAGCTTCCCATCCAACATTTCAAGTTGCTTTTGTCAATTTGATCTCACATAAGTAATTCTTTAAAAGAGCAGAGGCAAAACAGACGTACTTTACTAATTAAAATTAGTTACTTTTTGGTTCGAAGAAGACTTCAGGGAATAGTTTTGGTTTAAGGTTTAAAGTTTAAAGATTATCTCTGGGCAGTAGTTTTGGAGGTTCACCCAGCCTCAATGGCTCCAGGAAGTCTGGATTCCATTGAGAATTTGAAAGTCTATCATACATTTCTCCCCCTTTTGATCAGGATTCTTCTGCAGAATCTTTGTTCAAAATGTTCAGTAATGGTAGCCAGGTACCATCCAGTTCTCATCTCACAGCAGTGGAGGCAATTGTTGATGGAGGCAATCAGACATGTATTTGATTTCCTTCTCTGATTCAATTTCCTTGCATACCTGTGAGGCCTTTCCCAGTGCCCCAACTAAATTGACTTAACTTTGACACACCACATTTTCCCCTTGGGAAGTTCCTGTGCAAGTTATTGTATCAATCCTTTAAATAAGGAGTTTTCAGTTCCCTTATATTAAGTGTGAGTGGCAATCTGTGACTGACAGCAAGCCTCATATGCAGACACTGTTTTGGGAAGGAATATTGGGGAAGATATATACTTTTTGACATTTCAAGGAGGCCTCAGTGTGAGTTATTGCTGAGCAGTCAATGGCTGACACATTTGTTTACACAGTCCCTGCATTATCAGTGTCGAATTCATTGTTTGTAAAGCTCTTTGGGATAATTTGTATATGAAGGATTCCATATAAAACCAGTGTTTATTCCTTTTCGTATCATGCTTTTGAAGCCTGATGCATAAGGGTGCTTTTATACACAGCGTGCAGGAAATTAAGCACTCAACTCCTATTAACACCAGCAGGCACTAGACTCCTGTTTCTACCTAGGGGCACTGGAAAGGGCTCACAGGTATGCAAGGAAATTGAAACAAAGACAGAGCAGGACTCAGATATTTATTCAGCTGCTGAAAGTTTTATGGGCAACGGGGTTACAAATAACGTGAATTATTTTACTGAGAGTTTGCTGGAGAAATGGAGCTTAAACTACTGCTTCATTTTATTTGTAGGTATTGTGTACATAGTGTGTGTGTCAGTGTGTGTGTGCGTGTGTGTGTGTATAAATAATAAAATGTCTGTTATCAGCATCTTATTGCCTGGAAATTTTCATTAATTAGCAACATTGTGGCCCATTGAGTAAATTATGCTATTAATCTGTATCATAAGCCTGAGACACTACAAAATCCTGTAGGCCTTTTAGAATCTGAAGACAGACATTAAATTGAGATTTACAACTTGCTGTTTATTACTTTAGAATTGTTTGAGCAGAGATTATTCCTGTGATGTGTATGTTGACTTCCTAAACAAAATATAGGATTATCCAAAATATTTCACTTTTAGGCCACTGTAAAGCACACAAATACATATCTAGTGATAAATCCATATAAATGGTTTGTGTTCTTTAAAAATATGCAAATTTTAAATTGTGCTTTTCTTTATATGATATCTCACACATGTGCACACACTCACACACATGCACAGATATATATGTATGCCAATTGTAGTAGTGCAATTGTAATACTTAGCAAATCAAAATTGTGTTGGTTGAAGCTTGCAAAATTATAGTGGTTCTTTCTTACTTGCAATCTAATAATTAGATAACCCTTTGATTATAATAAAAAATGATAATTTGGCAGCCAGGTGGTGTCAATGGATTGTATAGAGACCAGTTCTCATCTGTCATGTCCGTGGTGTGAACACATGAAAGCTCTTCTGAGCATACCGTGCCCCCGGTGTTAGAAGCTGACATATACATACAATGTGAGTTTCCCATTTCTCAGGGTTTTAACGGTAATAGATTCTGATTTTCCCATAATGACTCTGGGAAATTCTATTTTAACATATAACTCAAAAGTTTTCAGACCTCATCAGCCTTTTGGGTTGAATGAGGTCACTTACTGGTGATTCTAAAATCACAATGATTGTGTGACTTTGGGAAGCCACTTAACCTCTTGAAAACCTGCTAGCTCATCTGTAAAATGAGGATAACAATAGGACCAACATCATTTTGTCTGCAGATTAAAAAAGGTGATCTGTGTAAAGCCTTTTGCAGAGTACCCAGCACATAAGAGCTTAAAAATAAATATTACTAATAAATAAGTTATGCTATTTATTGATTGGTTTATACTCTCCCTAGTTTCTCAAGAGAGTTTGACATAACAAAATAAAAATCAAAGGTAACATAGTAATTAGATATGAATTTTATTTATTTCCAAAGATGTTTCTTCAGAGTAAAATATCTGAAAACAGAAATCATTGGAAGAGCAAGGGTTGTCACTGTTTTAAAAATTCAATTCAAATACATCTTACAAAGTTGAACCTTAAAAGGTGAATCATTTAATGTGTCTTAAAAAACAGTCAATTTCTATATTTTGAAAATAGATTTAGTTTCATGCTCTTTCTTGGCTGCAACATGAATAAAATACAGAGTTTGCATCTATCAGATGGAATTGCTATCAGATTTTTGTAAACCATTCACTCTGTAAGAATGTTTTGTTCTGGAAAAGGCAAGTGGTGGGAAAAACTCAGCAAGACCACATACCTTGTTCTTTGAGAACTAGCACTTGATAAAAGTGTTAACTCGAGATGTAATTCCACTTAATGCAGGGATCATTGAACAGAATGGATGCAGCGATTAAACCGTAATTATACAGCTATAATTTTTTTTTTTTTTTTGCAAAGGAAAGGTACATGTAACAAATAAAGTAATTATTTAAACATAGGACATGGAAAGGAAGAAGAATTAATTATTTAGAATACATGAAAAGATAAAGTATCAAGAATGTGTGAAAATTGATGGAAATAAAAGCCGCTTGGAAATGCTTAAATTGAAATATTGGAAGACTAGAAAGTGTCAGTTACTACTCATCAAATCACAGCACAAATCCCTTGACAAGATATTTAACAATGCAAAGATCAAGAAAATAAAAGGAATAAATACTTGTTGAATGTGTAGATCAATGAACGCCAAGTGAACTGAAGAGGTCAGAAACTTAAAAAGTATGCTATCAGGAGAAAACAACCAAATCAAGACGTGAAGTTGTGTATAATAATCTCACTTTACACTTTCTCATATTTAAAATGGTGGGCTGTTTGCAAATTCTCTTTAAGAAAAAAAAAATGAAGGGAATAGTATAGCAATACTGAAATCTGGAAAATAACTAGCAATGAAGACTTTACAGGAACAGTTATTAGATAATGGTGAGTAAGAGTGAAACAGCAGTGACTTACTTTTCTAGAGATGTGTTTTTCTGTCATTGAGAGGCATGGAAGGCTTAACCGCAAGAGACTGCGGCAGCGTTGGGGGAACCTAGTGGCCAGGCTAGGGATAGGGGCTGGGGTGTGGTGAATCAGAGGCGCCAATTGCGAGAACACAGCCGAGAGACCACATCAGAAGTCAGGAAGGTACAATATGCAATAGTGGATAGTGGGTCTTTGGGGCTAGGACATAGCGCTTGTGGCAGGGTAGGAAAGGGTAGGCTGCCTAGCCAGCTGGCAGGTAGAAGAAAAATCTGATCTGAACAATGATATCATGTTTTTTTTAGAATGTATAATGGTCCATTTATTTCATGAATACAGCTAAAAATAAAAAAAATACCTTTCAAAAAATTTTTTGGGTGGGTCTCAATAGATTGACCAAGCACAGAAGGCATTTGAGTACCTAGTTAATTATCAGGGTTTTACTTGCACTTAGTTTTATTTAAAAGGAGTTAAGAAATTTTAAACTGGGATAGGATCCTGATCAATAGATGTCAAGAAATTAATTGCCAATAGATGACCATTGGTATCTAGATGCCTCCAGAGTCTTACCGGACTATGAAGGTTCTGTTCATTAAATTGACATCAGTTTGTTTCAAACCTTGTTCCAAAGGCAGTCAACTGTGAAGGTCACTTCTTCAGACCTTGTTAATGCTCATAACATGCTGACAGGGGAGTAGACAGAAATGCACATTCAAAAAACGTCAACAGGATTTCGTACCTTTAAAGCACTGGCAGAAATGAGTTTACAGATATCTCAACTGCCCTGTGCCCCGTGGCCATTGTCCTTTAACGATTTCATCCTTTCTTAAATGAAGGCCACACTACTAACCTCCTGTATCTCATGATTTACAAAGCCTAGCAGCTCCCGAGAGGGGAAAAGCATTCCTGCTGCCTCCACTTTTGCTGCCTCCATTTGCTGAGGCTGGAGAGCTTGCAAAATTAGGGCTTCACCAAGGCTCCTTCTGGTGTGTGGTCGTTTTACAATTTGCCAATTTCTTGTGGTGCTTTGGATTGCTACAATCTTATCATTTTCAGAAACTCCTCATTACTTGTTCTCTTGGTGTAGACCATTTGTAGTTATGAGGAAAACCTCCCTCTGCTTTTAATCTTACATTGGGTTAAGGTTTCACGTTTTAGTTTTCAAGTGCGCTTCCACAAAAGAGAAATAAATAGGCATTCTGAATCTCTTCAAACCAGAATGGTATTGTCATAACTTTTTATCTTTTACCACTCTAAACTCAAAAGTGAGGAGAGAGGTGTTTTCTTTCTCTCATACTGAATTATTATTAAATATAAGTGTTGAACTTGGATTGACCAGGCAAAGAGGTAAAGATTAGCTAAGAGATTCCAGGCTGTCTGTCATCTACCACTTACACGAAAAAGAAAAATATTTCTGAAAATGTAAAGCTACATCTTCAGGTATCATATATACATATATTTGATATATATGTATACGTAAGCGAATGTAAATGTATGTATGCGTGTGTATGTGTATGTATATGTGTGTGGGCCCTCTAAGGTTGGACCTCCAGGGCTTTTTATCTCTCAAGCTAGCCCACATTGTTGTTGTTGTGTGCTGTCAAGTTGATTTTGACTCACAGCAACCCTATAGAACAGAGTAGAACTGCCCCATAGGATTTCCAAGGAGTCACTGGTGGATTCGAACTGCTGACCTTTTGGTTAGCAGCCTGAGCTCTTAACCACTACATCATCAGGGCTCCAGTCCACAAAGTATCCAGCAATTACTCCATTACCCTTTAAGTATCCTCACCCAGTGCTGGGTCCAGTGGCAGCAGATCCTGCTTTTGGTAAGCTGCAATTCTCTATATCAGCCTGACTCTCTAGTTTTCAGGGTGATGGTTTGCCTTGTTACCTCAGTTCTCTGAGTGATGTAAGAAGGTTGTTAATTTTCATTTATTTCAGCTTTTTTTTTTTCTAGTTGTGAGAATGGGAGTGACGACTTTCAAGCTGTTTGCATGTTGGACAGGAATATAATAAACATTGATAACGCTGAAGGTATTGAAAAGCCAGTCCCTCAGGCTGAGATGAGTAGCATACAAAACCAAAAAACCAACCAACCGAACAAACAAAAAAACACTGCCATCGTGTTGATTCTGACTCATAGATACCCTGTAGGACAGAGTAGAACTGCCCCGTAGGGTTTCCAAGGTTGTAAATCTTTGTAGAAGCAGACTGCTCCATCTTTCTTCCACGGGGTGACTGGTGGGTTCGAACCTCCAACATTTTTGGTTAGTAGCCAAGCACTTTAACCCCTGCCTCACTAGGGCTCCTAGAGTGACATACAAGAATATTGAAATAACTTGCAGTTCCAGTTTGTCCATGCTTTGTGTAATATTCTGCCAAGCACAGTGAGGTACTCCAAGTGAAAAAGTTCATCCACGAGCTCTTCTTACATACCTGGCATGTACATGTTTGGGGTGTTGGCGGGAGGTGGCAATTGGAGTTGGGCAATAGCAGTCATTTACCCTTGTGAGTGATTGCTAATTATGTGTTTGTAAGTCAGGGACTAACTGCCTCTGGGGAAAATCTTTGTACTACTCTTCTGTCTTTTTGGCAATAAATCATGTATGTCCTTTTGTCTATATTATTTAGGAAATTAAGAAGCTTTTACATTTTTTTTCAAAGAGGGTTTTTTGAATTTTTGTTATCAGTCTCCATTACATTTATCTTGTGATGGATATGGTTTAGAAGACTCCAATAACCCTTCTGTTTTTACTTCTGTGTGGATAAAAAAGTCTAAATTTTAATCCTCAAGAATGTGAAATAAATAGCCTAGAATCATATTTTGGTTATTCTGATTTCAGGCTGGCTATTGAACTGATTTCTTTGTTGTAGATAAGGATCAACCAAGAAGCAAATGAAACTCAGGAAACAATGACACTCTTCAATTCTTCATTTCCATAGTTAACCAGCTAGGAAGGGTCCCTGGTCTAGTTGGATTAAGAAGGTGTTGTGTGAGTGTACAGAAGAATGAACACAACAGAGCAGAAAAGCAGAGGCCATTGAACTTTATGTCTCTGCCCAACTGAAACATTACTCAGAATTTATGGTCATGCCAGCCTTTGCACCTTCAAAGCATTTTACCAAGTATTTTAGGATTCTCACATAAATATTGCTGCTGTAAGTATCATCAACATTTAGTAGCTGTTTTTCAAAATAGCCAAGTGACGTTATTATGATCTGCCATCAAACCAGGTGGGGAGGAGGCCAAAGCTGGTCATTACAGGTAAAGGTGATGTTTATACAGATATACACAAGCAGAGTTTATGCCAAAGACTGTGTACATGTTTCAACATATTAGCAGCATACTTCAGTCTTCTATTTGCTTTTGGTGCAGTTTTCCTCATATGTACCCAAATAGAACAGACCAAATGTTTATTTACCACATAGATGAACTTTTGGAAGTCTTATATTTCTTTTTAAAAACTTGTGTAGATTTTTTAGTCAATTAAATATTTTATTTTATATAATATCTCACCCTTGTCCATTTCCTAACTACTTCAGTGAAATTATCACATTGGGGCAGAGATCTTATACTTTAGTGTACGTAAGGATCACCTAGAATGTTCGTTGTTAAAAAACGTGGATTCATGGGCTCTACCTCCCCACCCCAACAGATCCTGATTAGGTGAGTCTAAGGTGGTGGTTGTTGTTAGGTGCCGTCGAGTGAATTCTGACTCGTAGTGACCCTATAGTGCAGAGTAGAACTGCCCCGTAGGTTTCCAAGGAGCAGCTGGTGGATTTGAACTGCCAACAACCTTTTAGTCAGCAGCAGAGCTCTTAACCACTGCATTACCAGGGCTCTGCTGAGTCTAAGGTAAGGCCCAGAAATCTGCCTTTTAACAAGTACCCCAGGAGATTAAGTCTGTTTAGGTGATCCAAAAACCATGCTATGAGAAACTTGGCTCCAGGAAGCAGGTCTGGGGTGTCCGGTTACGTTCCTTTGAGAAGCATCTCTAAAGGCTCCAGGAGTGTTCACCACAGAAATGAATAATCCATCTGTCAGCTTTATTGATCATTCCTGCCCTTCACTTGCTCTGTGGTCTATCAGTTTGAACTCCTTTCTTACAAGGTCCACATTTTTCTATCTTCAGTGTTTTTGTTAGGGATGTTCTCTCGGCCAGTCCCGATACTTGACTGACAGATTTTCAAATCCAATTGGTCTTTGAAGGCTCTCAAATGCTGCCGTCTACACAAAGATCTGTGAGAATCTAAGAGTCCATCCTTCCCCATCTGCTCAACATGCCATGACTTTTCTCCTGAGCACTCTCTCAATCCTTGTTTGTATACATGTCTTTTCTCTCCTAACTGAGACTAAGCAACACAAGAGTTCATGCCAGATAAATCTCCGGGCCTTCAGCAGTACCTACCACAGTCCTTTGAATGCAGTAGTTGCTTAGGAAATATTGGGTGAACAAATGTATTGCATTATGAAGAAAGCCTGGTTTCTAGAGTTGAGAACATAAAACTGGAAGAAACAACGTCTGTTACTTTGTTCTGGTAATATGATCAATGGGAGCATGTTCCTTTTCTCTAGAGAGATTTCTCTTAATTAGGAGAAAAGAAAAATCCGAAAATGATTGTAGCAGTGAAGTAATGAAAAATGAGTGTTTGGCAATAAATGAAAAAAAGGAAATAAGCAAGGTGAAATGATAAGAAATTAATCTAATCAGTAGAATTTACCTAATGATTGTCATGAATAGAACCTCAAGAGTAGAAAAGCAAGACCTGGCCTCCTATGGTTGGGAATATTCCTTTGTGATTATTTATATATAACACTTCTAAAGAACTCACTGAATCCAGGTTTATCAGTTGTGAAATGAGATTTTCATGTTAACAAACATAAAATGCAAGTATCAATAACCAAGCAGGAATGTTATATTAAAAATTATCTAAGAACTAGTCTTTTTACAAACTAGAGTAGAATTGATTAAGTGTGTATGTGTGCATTTGCAAGGGCAGAGGTGGAAGAGAGCCGTGTGGAGGATAAACTCTATGAAGGCATTTAAGGAATATTTTCATTGGAACGAGGAGACATGCTATAGCATCAACCATTCGTACTCTGACAACAAAAATGATGACAGAGAAAGAAGGGAAAGAAAGCTAGCAAGCTACTTAGAGTTGGGCTCACACATATTCAGCAGTTCATTTCACTGTAAAACAACAATTTTCAATCTATGTGCAGTGTAAGTATCTAAATGACTCTTTGTAGAAGATCATATTGTAAACTCCTTCTGAATTATACTGTCAGCACAACCTACCAATTCGAATTGTTTTGCTTTAACCTTCATCTGGGCTCTCCATCCTCCATTTAGTATTACAGCAATCCAGGATCTGTTTCTATTTCACTGCTGTTTTGATGTACATTAATATATATAAAATTATAATTCATATGCATTTCTCTATAAATAGAAAATACATATTTCCGCCTAGTAAGTGGCATCTATTTCGCTCTCTCTTCTTCTGTCGATGTAGACAATCTATTTGTAGTTTTGTGCCCACGCCTGGAAAAGATGTTTTTTTCTCTTCTCAGGGCCAAAGTTTTGGATGTATTTGGCTCAGGTTAAGTCTCTTCAGAAGTCTGAGCAGCAGCACCACAATGTGGTACAGCGCTTCTTAAACTTCAGCGTGTAAACAGATCATCTAGGGATCTTGTTAAAATGCAGATTCTGAATGGGCAGCTCTTGGAAGGAGCTTGAGATCTATCATTTCTAACAAAATCCCTGATGGTGTTGATGTTGCTTAGCAGGGGTGCAGAGGAGCTGCCTCTTAGCATGTGACTATTATGTGATCTGATCTTTTTTACTTCATAATAAGCTCTGGACACTCCAGGGATAGGCAGAAATTCTGATTTTTCATTGACCGTTTCAGCTTCTCTAAGGATTTAGCTCTTGTTAGTCTTCTTTCTGTCTATCAGGTAGGTATGGGTCTCAGAAGTTTTCCTAAATAACTCTAAGCACTGTGTATGCTACAATATGTGGCATGTGTAAACCA
Source organism: Loxodonta africana (assembly GCF_030014295.1). Lineage (NCBI taxonomy): Eukaryota > Metazoa > Chordata > Mammalia > Proboscidea > Elephantidae > Loxodonta > Loxodonta africana. The sequence continues at coordinate 161,639,278 of NC_087342.1, read as the reverse complement.
GATTGTGTGCAGTCAGGGCGGAAATAAAATCTTCAGGCTCCTTTCCCTTCTCAGAGAGACAGATGAAGGGCAGCAAAACTGCTTTTAGTTATTTTAAATAGCAAATGAGATATTCTCCATGATTATTTTTAAAAAGGTAAAATTATGATGAACTGGTAATTAAAACAGACAATTGCAAATGTTTAGAACTGATTTCTGGGTGGTTCATTCCTATGAAATCTTCTGCCCTCCGCACATTTTCACGACTAAGCTCTGTAGAGACAACGCAGAATATGTTATATTGCTGTTTCTTATGCAATTATATTTTGCACAAATTGATCAATAAACCAATAACGATGGTCTAGAGTTCCAAAATTTCCTGTTGGATGAACGCTTCAACCTGCAGAAAGCAGTTTTGCTGAGGAGCTGAAGTCAGGGGAGGGGAGGGGCAGGGAGGGTGAGGATAATGCGAAGGAAAAGACAGCTTCAGCTGAGGGGATTCACAAGGAGGAGGAAAATGTGTTCTGCTTCCCAACCTTGCAGGTAGCATGTTTGGCTGCCACAGGAGCACATTATTTGTTCTTTTTCCCTGACACTGAACTAAAGAATGCATTGTGGGAAAACCCATTCTGACATATGACACAGTGCAAAGGAAGATCACAGCGTGAGGCAGCATCAAGGGGTTGACATGGCCTTGATGCACTCGGGCACAGCACGGGGTCGCCGGGATGAGTGGCTCTTCCAACGGAAGCCCGGGTGCAATTTGCACAATTCTCCTGAGAGCTCCTCGTGCAGCCCAGCCCCCGTAAACTGGGCCACGGAGGAGAGCAAAGACCCTGCCCCCCGCCTGGAGGCACACAAAGGGAGGCATTTCAAAAAGGGCTTAGTTAAAAGGAGGAAAAATTATACACAAATATTAGAAGAAAATTGGGATGGATTTTTAAAAGGAGACTCTAACAGTAAGAACGGGGGCAAAGGGGATGGGAAGAAAATCGAAAGTGCAGGAAACTGGATAGCAAAAAATCCATCCAAGTGATGTGTTAAACTTTTTTCTTTTAAGAGAAAGACTCTAATGGGAATGCTACAAATGAACCTGACTTGTTTTGGTGAAGAAATCTTCTTTCCCCTCACTCTTTCCTAACTTTTCAGCAGTTGCCCATGTCCAAATAAAACTTTGCATTTTTTTAAAAAAGGAAAACCCAGGAAACCCAATCAGTGTTTCTTTCTATTCTGTCTCTGAGCAAAAGACCCTCCTCCGCCCGTTCTCCCTTGTTGCGCCCACTTATCACAATATGCCATTTTTTGCTCATCAAATTTACATTTCAAAATTTCTGTATTGCTTCTATGTGTTATTAATCTTGCATCAGTCCCTTCTGTAGAAGCATTTTAAACTTTGATTTCACTATCTATCCTGAGAAAAATAAGCTTTAATCATAACCCCCTTTCCTAAATTTATGAAGAATTTATCCTATACATGTACTGGATAAGTACTTAGATTTTCTAGATTTTTAAAAACAGCTTCAAATATTTGGGATTTAGAATGACCATTGTTTTCCAGAGTTGTCGCTAGGTGTTTTGAACAATTCTGGGTTTTGCTACAAACAAGGATTTTATTTTATTTTTATTTATTTATTTTACTACGATTTAATTAGGGTTGGGGTTAGAGTAATAAAAAATTAACCAGTTTGCATGTTTTGACTCAATTGACCGCTGCCTACTGGTCAATCCAACCAAAATTGTCAGACCAATTATTTGTGTGACCCAATCTTTGATGGAGTCTTCCTACTGCTTATAACCCTAGAGGTTGCTTTAATGTTTCTTATTAATTTCATTTCATATTTACTCAAAAGAAACAGATCGAACTTACTATTTCAAGCTCCAGTTATATTTTAATATGACTTCTCCATCCTGATGATTGTTTCTAATTTATTTCTGTCTCTAAAATCAACTTACTACCTCTATAACTGTTCCTAATGTTTTAGGAGGTATCACTTACCTCTTTAAGAATCTGATAAAAGCTATAAGGGGGTCAGGTAGGTGTGTGTGCGTACACATATTTTATTTTTCATGCTATTTCAGAAAATTCAAAGACTATCCATGGACCCTTTAAGTTTCTTGGACCTTAGGTTAAGAACCTGTGATAGAGATATAGAATTTCTGGAGTTACACTGCCCTTTTTCTGGCCTCTACCAACATTACTCCCAGCTGAAGGCTGTGTTGCACTTAGTACAAACAAACAAACAAACAAAAAGGAAGCCCTGGTGGCATAGTGGTTAAGTGCTACGGCTGCTAACCAAAGGGTCAGCAGTTTGAATCCGCTAGGCACTCCTTGGAAACTCTATGGGGCAGTTGCTATGAGTTGCACTTAGTATCACATGTAAATAGCCCCAACAATTTCTGTCACTTTCACAGTTTGGTGGCTGTATGGAATTTTGAATGCCAACTCTATTACTCTTAGGGGTTGCAGTTAGATTTACTTGGTGCTTTATTATACCTGTGGTCTTCTTTTTTTAGATTTTAAAAACAGCTTTATTGAGGTACAATAGGCATACAATAAATCATAAATTTAAGTATATATTTTGTTGAGTTTTGACCTATGTAAAAAAAAAAAAAACACCTGTGAAATGATCACTGCAGTCAGGATAATGGGCATATCTGTCATCTCCAAAGTTTTTTCTTGCCTTTTAGTAATCTCTCCCTCCAACCCCTTCCTGCCTTCTTTCCACACAAACGCTAATTTACTTTCTGTCTCTATGGATTAGTTTGCATTTTCTGGATTTTCTTTTTATGGTGGTCTTTTTTTTTTTTTCATTGTGGTTTTAATTCTCATTTCCCTAATGACTAATTTTTTTCAGCATATTTTCATGTGCTTAGTTGCCGTCTATATATCTTTTCTATCTCTCTTTTTTTTATTGTACTTTAGATGAAGGTTTACAGAACAAACTAGTTTCTCATTAAACAGCTAGTACATATATTATTTTATGACATAGGTTAACAACCCCACGACTTGTCAACACTCTCCTTTCTCAACCTTGGGTTCCCTATTGTCACCTTTCCTGTCCCTTCCTGCCTTCTAGTCCTTGCCCCAGGGCTGTGTGCACCTTTAGTCTCATTTTGCTTTATGGGATTGTCCAATCTTTGGCTGAAGGGTGAACCTCAGGAATGACTTCATTACTGAAAGGGTGTCCGGGGCCATACTTTCAGGGTTTCTCCAGTCTCTGTCAGGCCAGCAAGTCTGGTCTTTCTTTTTGAGTTAGAATTTTGTTCTACATTTTTCTCCAGCTCTGTCTGGGACCCCCTGTTGTGATCTCTGTCAGAGCAGCCAGTGGTGGTAGTCAGGTGCCATCTAGTTTTATTGGACTCAGTCTGGTAGAAGCTGCGGTAGATGTGGTCAGTTAGTCCCTTGGACTAATGTTTCCCTTGTATCTTTAGTTTTCTTCATTCTTCCTAGCTCCCGAAGGGGTGAGACCAGTGGAGCATCCAGTGGCTGCTCACAGGCTTTTAAGTCCCCAGACGCTACTCACCACAGTAGAATGTGGAACATTTTCTTTATATACTATGTTATGCCGATTGAACTAGATGTTACCTGAGACCATGGTCCCCACCGCCCTCAGCCTGGCAATTTGGTCCCTCAGGGAGTTTGGATGTGTCTATGGAGCTTCTTTGACCTTGCCTTGTACAAGTTGTTCTGGCTTCCCCAGTATCGTGTACTATCTCGCCTTTCACCAAAGTTACCGCTTATATATTGTGTATTTAGTGCTTTTCCATTCCCACCATCCCCTCCCTTGTAACCATCAAAGATTGTTTCTTTCTGTGTGTAAACCTTTTCATGAGTTTTTATAGTAGTGGTCTCATACAACATTTGTCCTATTGTGATTGACTTATTTCACTCAGCATAATGTCCTCCAGGTTCATCCATGTTATGAGATGCTTCCAGATTTATCTTTGTTCTTTATGGTTGCGTAGTACTCCATTGTGTGTATGTACCATGGTTTGTTTATCCATTCATCTGTTGATGGACATCTAGGTTGTTTCCATCTTTTTGGTATTGTGAACAGTGCTGCAATGAACATGGGTGCGCATATGTCTACTTGTGTGATGACTCTTATTTCTCTAGGATATATTCCTAGGAGTGGGATTGCCGGATCGTATGGTATTTCTATTTTTAGCTTTCTAAGGAAGTGCCATATTATTTTCCAAAATGGTTGTATCATTTGGCATTCCCACCAGCAGTGCATAAGAGTTCTGATCTCCCCACAGCCTCTCCAAGATTTGTTATTTCCTGTTTTTTTGATTTGTGCCAGTAATGCTGGGGTGAGTTGGTGTCTCATTGTGGTTTTGATTTGCATTTCTCTAATGGCTAGCAATCACGAGCATTTCCTTGTGTGTCTGTTGGCCCCTTGAATGTCTTCTTTGGTTAAATGTCTGTTCATTTTCTTTGCCCATTTTTCAGTTGGATTCTTTGTGTTTTTATTGTAGAGGTGTTGGATTTTCTTGTAGATTTTAGAGATTAGGACTTTGTCTGATTTGTAATAGCCAAAAAATTTTTTCCCAGTCTGTAGGTTCTCTTTTTTACTCTTTTAGTGAAGTCTTTTGATGAGCATAAGTGTTTAATTTTTAAAAGATCCCAGTTATCTAGCTTATCTTCTGGAGTTTGTGTGTTGTTGGTTGTGGTTTGTATCCTGTTAATACCACATATTATAGTCTGTAGCATTGATCCCATTTTTTTCTTCTATGAACTTCAGTTTTTGGCTTTATATTAGGTCTTTGATGTGGTCTATTCTGGAGAATGTTCCATGTTTGTTGGAAAAGAATGTGTACTTTGCAGCTTTTGGGTGGGGTGTTCTATATATGTCTATGAGGTCAAGTTGGCTGATTGTGCCCTTTAACTCTTCTGTATCTTTGTTGAGTTTCTTTCTATATGTTCTGTCCTTTACAGAGAGTGGTGCGTTGAAGACTCCTACTATTATTGTGGAACTGTCAATTTCTCTTTTCATTGCTGTTAAAGTTTGTTTTATGTATTTCGGAGCCCTATCATTGGGTGTGTAGATGTTTATTATGGTTAAGTCTTCTGATAGATCATCCGTTTAATCATTATATAGTGCCCTTCTTTGTCTTTTATGGTGGATTTTGTTTTAAAAGTCTATTTTATCTGAGATTAGTATTGCCACTCCTGCTCTTTTTTGGAAGTTATTTGCTTGATGTATTTTTTTCCATCCTTTGATTTTTAATAAATTTGCATGTTTGTTTCTAAGGTGTGTTTTTTGTAGGCAGCATATTGATGGATTCTGTTCCTGTTTTTTTTATCCTTTCTGTCACGGTCTGTCTCTTTATGGGTACATTTAGACCACTTATATTCAGTGTAATTATTGATAGGTTTGAGTTTATTGCTGTCATTTTGTAGTGCTTTTTTTTTTTTTTTTGTGGTGCTGACATTTTCTTTGCTTCTCTTACTCTCCTGTGCTGAGTTCCTTTTGTCTGTGGGTTTCTTTTTCATCTCTTTTGTTTTGTGGATTTTGTTTTTATTGAGACTTTATGTTTTTCTTCTTTCTTTTGATGAGTAGGTTTGTTAAATTTCTTTCTGGCTATCTTGAAATTTACCCGTATCTTCCTAGGTTTGAACCAGTCTATTATTACTTGGTATCACCTTGCTTTCCTCTCCGTTAGAAAGTTCTATACTGACACCATTTATTCCCTCTTTTATTGTTCTGATGTTGTTGTCGTTTACCAATTAACCTCCCTAGTTCCCTGTTGTAATTCTTTTGGTTTTGGATAGTCCTTCAGAGTTCACTTCCTAGGTTGATATCTGTCTGGTACAATCTTGTACTCTAGATTCAGGCTGTGGTCTGAAGTTGTTTGTTCTCAGACTGAAGGACTCCCTTTAGTAATTCTTATAAATTTGGTTTGGCTTTTATGTATTCCCTTAATTTCTGCTTATCTGAAATGTCCTAATTTCACTATAATGTTTGAACCAAAGTTTTGCAGGATGTATTATTCTTGGTTGGCAATTTTTTTCTTTCAAGGTTTTATATATGTCATTCCATCGTCTTCTTGCCTGTGTGGTTTCTGCGGAATAATCAGAGTCTTTTTTTTTTTTTTTAGTCTTACTGTTTCTCTTCTGTATGTGACTTTTGGTTTTTCTAGAGCTGCTCTCAGGATTTTTTCTTCATCTTTGGTTTTAGCGAGTGTGATTATGGTGTCTTGGTGATTTTCTTTTGGGGTCTATCCTATATGGAGTTCGTTGAGCTTCTTGAATGGTCATCTTTTCATCTTTCATGATATTAGGGAAGTTATCTGTCAGCAATTCTTCAATGATCCTCTCTGTGTTTTCCATTTTGTCGCCCTGTTCTGGAACTCTGATCACTCGCAGATTTTTGCTTTTGATTGTATCCCTCATAATTCTCAGGGTTTCTTCATTTTTCTTTGTCTTTTTTCTGATTTTTCCTCAAACAGGGTTGAGTCCAAGTGTTTGTCTTCAATTCTGCTGATCTTGTCTTCCATCATTTGAAACCTGCTCCTCAGCCATTCTATGACACTGTCCATTTCTGAAATCTTGTTTTTTATCTTTTGGATTTCTCGTTGTTGTTTTTGTATGATTTCTAGCTGTGAATTTATTTTGGAATTTTGTTCCTGTATTATCTTCCTGAATTCTTCCATTTTTTGTATGCATTTTCCATGAATTTGTCTGCCTTTTCCATAAATTTGTGTATTTTTCCTCATTTTTATCTGCTTTTTGCTTCAATTCTTTTTCTTAAAAATTTTTATTGTGCTTCAAGTGAAAGTTTACAGATCAAGTCAGTCACACAAAAATTTACATACACCTTACTATAAAAAAAAATTTTTTTTTTTTTTTTACTATATACTCCTAATTGCTCTCCCCCAATAAGACAGCCCACTTCTTCCCTCCTCACTCTCTTTTTGTGTCTATTCTGCCAGCTTCTAACCCCCTATATCCTCTCATCTCCCCTCCAGATAGGAGATGCCAACATAGTCTTAAGTGTCTACTTGATCCAGGAAGCTCATTCTTCACCAGCATCTTTTTATATCCCATTGTCTAGTCCAATCCCTTTCTGAAGAGTTGGCTTTGGGAATGGTTCCTGTCTTAGGCTAACAGAAGGTCTGGGGGCCATGACCACTGGAGTCTTTTTAGTCTCAGTCAGACCATTACGTCTGGTCTTTTTATGAGAATTTCGGGTCTGCACCGCCCTGCTCTCATGCTCCCTCAGGGGTTCTCTGTTGTGTTCTCTGTCAGGGCAGTCATTGGTTGTAGCTGGGCAACATCTAGTTCTTCTGGTCTCAGGATGATGTAGTCTCTGGTTTATGTGGCCCGTTCTGTCTCTTGGGCTCATAGTTACCTTGTATCCTTGGTGTTCTTCATTCTCCTTTGGTCCAGGTGGGTTGAGACCAATTGATGCATCTTAGATTGCTGCTTGCTAGTATTTAAGATCCCAGATGCTGCTCTCCAAAGTGAGATGCAGAATGTTTACTTAACAGATTTTATTATGCCAATTGACTTAAATGTCCCCTGGAACCATGGTCCCCAAACCCCTGCGCCTGCTATGCTGGCCTTCGAAGCATTCAGCTTATTCAGGAAACTTCTTTGCTTTTGGATTAGTCCAGTTGTGCTGACCTTGCCTGTATTGTGTGTTGTCTTTCCCTTCACTTAAAGTAGTTCTTATCTACTATCTATTAGTGAATACCCCCTCCCACCCCCCCGCTCATAACCGTCAAAGAATATTTCTTCTCTGTTTAAACTATTTCTTGAGTTCTTATAATAATATTCTTATACAATATTTGTCCCTTTACAACTGACTAATTTCATTCAGCATAATGTCTTCCAGATTCCTCCATGTTATGAAATGTTTCACAGATTCTTCACTGTTCTTTATCGATGCATAGTATTCCATTGTGTGAATATGCCATAATTTATTTATCCATTCATCCATTGATGGGCACCTTGATTGCTTCCAACTTTTTGCTATTGTCAACAGTGCTGCAATGAACATGGGTGTGCATGTATCTGTTTGTGTAAAGGCTCTTATTTCTCTAGGATATATTCAAAGGAGTGGGATTGCTGGATCGTATGGTAGTTCTATTTCTAGCTTTTTAAGGAAGTGCCAAATTGATTTCCAAAGTGGTTGTACCATTTTATATTCCTACCAGCAGTGTATAAGTATTCCAGTCTCTCCACAACCTCTCCAACGTTTATTACTTTGTGTTTTTTGGATGAATGTCAGCCTTGTTGGAGTGAGATGAAATCTCACTGTAGTTTTGATTTGCATTTCTCTAATGGCTAATGATCATGAGCATTTCCTCACGTATCTGTTAACTACCTGAATGTCTTCTTCAGTGAAGTGTCTGTTCATATCTTTTGTCCATTTTTTAATGGGGTTATTTGTCTTTTTGTAGTTGAGTTTTTGCAGTATCATTTAGATTTTACAGATCAGGTGCTGATCGGAAATGTCATAGCTAAAAGCTGTTTCCCAGTCTGTAGGTAATCTTTTTACTCTTTTGGTGAAGCCTTTGGATGAGCATAGGTGTTTGATTTTTAGGAGCTGCCGTTTATGTAGTTTTTCTTCCACATTGTTAGTAGTTTTGTATACTGTTTATGCCATGTATTAGGGCTCCTAGCGTTTTCTCTATTTTTTTCTTCCATGACCTTTATTGTTTTAGATTTTATATTTAGGTCTTTGATCCATTTTGAGTTCGTTTTTGTGCGTGGTGTGAGGTATGGATCTTATTTCATTTTTTGGCAGATGGATATCCAGCTACGCCAGCACCATTTGTTAAAAAGACTGTCTTTTCCCCATTTAACAGATTTGGGGCCTTTGTCAAATATCAACTGCTCATATGTGGATGGATTTATGTCTGGATTCTCAATTCTGTTCTATTGGTCTATGTATCTGTTGTTGTACCAGTATCAGGCTGTTCTGATTACTGCGGCAGTATAATAGGTTCTAAAATCAAGTAGAGTGAGGCCTCCCACTTTGTTCTTCTTTTTCAGTAATGCTTTACTTACCCTGGGGTTCTTCCCCTTCCATATGAAGTTGGTGATTTGTTTCTCCAACTCATTAAAAAATGTCATTGGAATTTGGACTGGAATTGCATTTAATCTATAGATCACTTTTGGTAGAATAGGCATTTTTACAATGTTAAGTCTTTCTATCCATCAGCAAGCTGTGTTTTTCCACTTATGTAGGTCTTTTTTTTGTTTCTTGCAGAAGTGTTTTGTAGTTTTCTTTGTATAAATCTTTTACATCTCTGGTAAGATTTTTTCTAAGTATTTTATCTTCTTGGGGGCTACTGGAAATCGTATTGGTTTGGTGATTTCCCCTTTGATGTTCTTTTTGTTGGTGTAGAGGAATCCAACTGATTTTTGAATGTTTATCTTCTATCGTGGTACTCTACTGAACTCTTCTATTAGTTTTGGTAGTTTCCTTGAGGATTCCTTAGGGTTTTCTGTGTATAAGATCATGTCATTTGCAAATAGAGATACTTTTACTTCTTCTTTGCCAATCCGGATGCCCTTTATTTCTTTATCTAGCCTAATTGCTCTGGCTAGGACCTCCAGCACGGTGTTCAATACGAGCGGTAATAAAGGGTGTCCTTGTCTGGTTCCCATTCTCAAGGGGAATGCTTTAAGGCTCTCTCCATTTAGGATGATGTTGGCTATTGGCATTGTATAAATGCCCTTTATTATGTTGAAGAACTTTCCTTCTATTCCTATTTTGCTGAGAGTTTTTATCATGAATAAATGTTGAACTTTGTCAAATGCCTTTTCTGCCTTAATAGATAAAATCATGTGATTCTTGTCTTTTGTTTTATTCATATGGTGGACTACGTTAATTGTTTTTCTAACGTTGAACCATCCCTGCATAGCTGCTATGAATCCCACTTGGTCATGGTGAATTATTTTTTTGATATGTTGTTGAATTCTATTGGTTAGAATTTTGTTGAGGATTTTTGCATCTAAGTTCATGAGGGATATAAAAAATCTCCCAGTGCCGTTGAGTCGATTCTGACTCTTAGCAACCCTCTGCGGTGAAGCTGTCCGGGTCAGGGCTTTTTTTTTTGTTGAGAGTTTTTGGATTTCCTTTCCAATCTCTTCTTTTGTTGTGAGTCTATTTAGTTGTTCTACCTCTGTTTGTGTTAATTTAGGTAGGTAGTGTGTTTCTAGGAATTCATCCATTTCTTCTAGGTTTTCAAATTTGTTAGAGTACAATTTTTTATAGTAATCTGATATGATTCTTTTAATTTCAGTTGGGTCTGTTGTAATAATGCCCATTTCTTTTTTTATTTGGGCTATTTGCTTCCTCTCTTGTTTTTCTTTTGTCAGTTTGGCCAGTGGTTTATCAATTTTGTTGATTTTTTCAAAGAACCAGCTATTGGTCTTGTTAATTCTTTTAATTATTTTTCTGCTTTCTATTTCATTTAGTTCTGCTCTAATTTTTATTTTTTGTTTTCTTCTGGTGCCTGAGTGTTTCTTTTGTTGTCTCTTTCTATTTATTCAAGTTATAGGGATAATTCTTTGATTTGGGCCCTTTCTTCTTTTTGGATGTGTGCATTTATTGATATAAATTGACCTTCGAGCACTGCATTCTCTGTGTCCCAAAGGTTCTGATGAGAAGTGTTTTCATTCTCATTGGATTCTCTGAATTTCTTTATTCCATCCTTAATGTCTTCTATTATGCAGTCTTTTCTGAGCAGGGTATTGTTCAGTTTCCAAGTGTTTGATTTATTTTCCCTTCTTTTTCTGTGATTGATTTCTACTTTTATGGCCTTATGGTCAGAGAAGTTGCTTTGTAATATTTCAGTGTTTTGGATTCTGCTAAGGCTTGCTTTGTGACCTGATATGTGTTCTATTCTAGGGAGTGTTCCATGTGCACTAGAAAAGAAAGCATACTTGGTTGCTGTTGAGTGGAGTGTTCTGTGTATGTCTTCGAGGTCAAGTTGGTTGATTGTGGCATTTAGATCTTCTGTGTCTTTATTGAGCTTCTTTCTGGATGTCCTGTCCTTCACCGAAAGCGGTGTGTTGAAGTCTCCTACTATTATTGTGGAGCTGTCTATCTCACTTTTCAATGCTGATAAGAGTTTGTTTTCTGTATCTTGCAGCCCTGTCATTGGGTGCATAAATATTTAATATGGTTATATCCTCTTGGTATATTGTCCACTTAGTCATTATATAGTGTCCCTCCTTATCCTTTATGATAGATTTAACTTTAAAGTCTATTTTGCCAGAAATTAATGTTGCCACTCTTTCTTCTTTTTGTTTGTTGTTTGCTTGATATATTTTTTTCCATCCTTTGAGTTTTAGTTTGTTTGTGTCTCTGAGTCTAAGGTGTGTCTCCCGTAGGCAGCACATAGACGGATCATGTTTTTTAATCCGTTCTGCCACTCTCTGTCTCTTCGTTGGTGCATTTAGTCCTTTTACATTCAGCGTAATTATGGATAGGTATGAATTTAGTGCTATCATTTTGATTTTTTTTGTGTGTGTTTTGTTGCCATTTTCTTTTTCCCACTTAATTTTTTTGTGCTGAGTAGATTATCTTTATATGTTGTCTTTTCCTCATATTCGTTGTTGATTTTGTTTCTGCTGAGTCTGCATTTTTTTCTTGTATTTCATTTTGATGTGTTGGATAGTTTGTCTCCTTTGTGGTTACCTTATTATTTACCCCTATTTTTCTAAATTTAAACCTAACTTTTATTTCTTTGTATTGTCTTATCTCCTCTCCATATGGAAGATCTATGACTACATTTCTTCCATTTCTTAGTCCCTCTTTATTGTTTTAATGTTGTGTTCTTTCACATAATAACATCGCTCTTTCCCTGTTTTGAGCGTTTTTTTTTAATCTTGATTTATTTTTGTGATTTCCCTGTCTGGGTTAACATCTGATTGCTGTACCCAGTGTTGTAGTCTTGTGTCAATAACCAAAAAAAAACAAACCCACTGCCGTCTAGTTGATTCCAGTTCATAGTGACCCTATAGGACAGAGCAGAATTGCCCAAGAGAGTTTCCAAGGAGCGCTTGGTGGATTCAAGCTGCCGACCTCTTTGTTAGCAGCCATAACACTTACCCACTACGCCACCAGTGTTTCCTTGGGTTGATACCTGATCTCATTGATTTTCTAACCAAAGAACTCCCTTTAGTATTTCTTGTAGTTTTGGTAGGTTTTTACGAATTCCCTAAACTTGTGTTTATCTGGAAATGTCCTAATATCACCTTCGTATTTGAGAGACAGTTTTGCTGGATATGATTTTTGGCTGGCAATTTTTTTCCTTCAATTTTTATATAAGCCATCCCATTGTCTTCTTGCCTGCATGGTTTCTGCCAAGTAGTCCGAACTTATTCTTATTGACTCTCCTTTGTAGGTGACTTTTCATTTATCCCTAGTTGCTCTTAAAATTCTCTCCTTATCTTTGGTTTTGGCAAGTTTGATTATAATATGTCTTGGTGACTTTCTTTTAACATCTACCTTATGTGGAGTTAAATGAGCATCTTGGATAGATATCTGCTCATCTTTCATGATATCAGGGAAGTTTTCTGCTAACAAATGTTCAACAATTCTCCGTATTTTCTGTTATCCCTCCCTATTCTGGTACTCCAATCACTCGTAGGTTATTTCTCTTGATAGAGTCCCACATGATTCTTAAGGTTTCTTCATTTTTTAAAATTCTCTTACCTAATTTTTCTTCAAATATTTTGGTGCCAAGTGCTTTATTTTCAAGTTTAGAAATTCTACCTTCCACTTGCTCAATTCTACTCCTCTGACTTTCTACTGAGATGTCTAATTCTGTAATTTTATTGTTAATCTTCTGAATTTCTGATTGCTGTCTATGGATTTTTCCAGCTTATTAAAATTTTCATCATATTCTTGAATAACCTTTTTAATTTCTTCAACTTCTTTATTTGTGTGTTCCTTGGCTTGCTCTGTGTACTGCCTGATTTTCTTCCTGATGTCTTGTAGAGTTCTGTATTTTAATCTTTTGTATTCTGTCTTTGGTAATTCCAGGGATGCGCTTTCATCTAGAAGATTCCTTGATTCTTTGTTTTGAGAGCTTGTTAAGGTGATCATGGTCTTTTTCTTTATGTGACTTGGTATTGGCTGTTATCTCCAAGCCATGTATAAGTTATTGTATTCGTTTATTTTATGTTTGCTTACTGTATCATAGCTTCTTGCTTTGTTTTGTTTCGATATGTCCAGATGGGTTGCTTGAGTGAGATAGCTTGATTATTTTTGCCTTTTTAGCTCTGACATCCTGTCCCCAGCTGGCTAGAGCTGTTATCGGGTATATCAGTCTAGGAGTCCATTCACTTTTCTTGTGTGAATTCAGCTCAGGTGTCTAGATAGCTCATCATCAAGTGTGTGGTGCAGGCTCTGTCCTACAGTCTTAGAGGGGCAGGGGTGATTGGTGTAGGTACCAGTATCTGGTTGCAGCAGAGGGTCACACTCTGAACAAGGTAGGGGACTGAGAATCATTTCTCAAGTTTCTCTGAGGAAAGTGTGTCCCTGTTCCCTACAGCGTACAGGTGGATGGGTTCTGCAGGTGGACCATGGGCACCCAATGTTTTTGGCTGTAAGGACTGGAAGGTACCAGTTATCCTTGGGCCCATGTCACAGGTAGCTGGGTGACCTGAGTGGAGCCCCTAGTCCTTAGGCCCTGATGTGGGTAGGTGATGACCCTGTTTAATAGACAAAGTGCTGTCAAACACCCACTTCTCCACCGCATAGCTGAAACAGTTGTAGTCTGTGAACAAGGGCCTATTCTTCTGAAATAGGCCCACACAGGTCCATGCAGCGGGGAAAGCTACTCAAAGTTCATGGACCATTTATGACTGGACACGAGCTGCTTCTGTCCTGAGCTCCCCTGGTTAGTGGAGCTGGCAAATTATTTTTTTCCCCCAATTATGAATTTATTCCTTCTCCAAGGCCTGGAGGATGGCTCTAGGTGCTCAACAGGACCTATCTCAGGTCCCGGGAAATCAATAGCTGCTGAAGCCGGGGAGTGCAGTAAAATATACAGAAGTACTTAGCTTTTGCTAAGAGTGCTGTTTTTCTCTTCTTCCAGAGGTGTGAGTAGCCTGTGTAGCCGGCTGCTTCTCCCTGAGGAAACCACGGCCGAATGCTACTACCAGCCTGCCACAGCTGCTCCTGGGAATGGTGCCTGATGGCTTTCGGTGATTCAGGTCTGGTACCTCCTCTCTGCTTCTGACCTGTCTCTTCCTCCCCTTGCCCCTCAGGTCATTTTCTAACCTTGCCTTTGATGTTCAGGGCTCCTAGCTTGTCATAAATATACTCGTTTCTTTTGTTTTTTTCAGGTCTTTGTTGTAAGAGGGCTCGCCGGAAGAGTCTTGACTATTCCTCCACCTTGGCCCCGCCTTCTGCTTCAACTCTTGGATAGCTCTGAACATTAGAGGTTTGAATTTCTCTGTCAGGTAGTTCTAGTGCCTTTTATTCTACTGGAAAGTCATCTGGTGTTCTATTTTGGACACCTATTGGAACCAACCTATCCTGTTTTTTTAAAATATGTTTTGATATTTTCTACTGTCCTCAGGACATTCAGTAATTAGTTTCTTCATTTATTGATTGTAGATGTGTTTGTTTTGTCCTGCGTTTTTGTTTTATTTGGTTATGTCTGAGCAGGCAGGCTGTGCATTATTTATTTGCTAATCTGTGGTCATGATACTTTTCGCCTCCTTGTCCAATGGGCAGGGCCCATCACTCAGCTATGGTGCAGCAGAGTGGGTCCAGCTGAAGGGGAGGGGCTGGGATGGGTTGTTTGTGGCACATATGTGTGATCTGTCTCCTGCTGGGAACCTCGTGAAGCTACTTTTTTGTTACTCCTTGTCCACCAATCTCTAACGTGGGAGGAACAAATCCAAGCAGTACAGATGCTGCACTTCCTGACCGGCTGAGCCACTGCTGCCGCCCAGGAATCATTGAAGTAAGGCAGCAGGGAGAGGATGGGGGCTACCAGGAGCTCTGTTTCCTGCTGGGAGACCCACAAAGCTGCTTTCCCATATTCCTTGTCCGCCAATCTCTGGCAGGAGTCCAAGATGGCCAATTCATGCTGCGTTAGCTTATAGGGGGCCTCTGCATGTATTTTTCCTTGCTTTCTATTCTCTGTCAGTTTCTTATTCCATTTGGTGTTTGGCTGAGTTCTTTATCTCTTCATTTGATGCTTCAGGTTCCAGGAATGTCATTTATCTCTGTTTTATTTAGTTTTTGCGTGTTTGCTGTGGAGAGGTGGTGTGGTGCTTCTGTCTATGGTGCCATGTTGGCCAGAATACCTTTCTGGTGAAGTGTCTGTTCAAATCTTTTACTAATTTTTAAATTGGATTTTTTTTTTTTTTAATATAGCATTTTGAGAGATTTTTAAAATATATTCTGGATCGAAGTTCTTTATGAGGTATGTGATTTGCAAAAATTTTCTCCTGTCTGTGTTTCCTAGTGTCTTTTTCAGAGCAGACTTTTTTAACTTTGTTGAAGCCTAATTTACCAGTTTGTAATATTATGGATTGTGGTACAGCTTTATCTAAGAATTCTTTCCCTAACCTAAGGTCACAAAGATTTTCTCCTATGCATTCTTTGAGAAGTTTATAGTTTTAATTTTTACATTTAGGCCTGTAATCCATTTGAAGTGAATTTCTGTATATATTGTGAAGTATGGATTAAAGTTATCACTTTTTTTTGCATATGGGTGTCCAGTTGTTTGAACAGTATTTGTTGAACAATCCATCATTTCTCTACCCTTTTCACATTTGTTAAAAATCAGTTGCATATGTAGGTGTAGGGGTAAATTTCTCTTCCATTCATCTATTTTTGTATTAATACCATGCTGTCCTGATTACTGTCGTTATAAAAATCTTGAAATGAAAGGTAGCTTTTGTCTTCTAACTTTATTTTCTTTTTCGAAGTTTTTTTTTAAATCTGTTTTTATGTTCACATAATTTTCACATGCATTTGCAAGTCTGTTAATTTCTACAAAAATGCCTGATAAGCTTTTGATTGAGGTTGTTTTGAATCATTAGATCAATTTGGAATGAACTGACCTCTTAAAAATATTAGTCTTATGACCCATAAAGGGAGATAGGCAGTGGATAGACACAGACACTTGAGTTTCTGTCTCAAGCAGCTTGTCTTTATTCAGGAGCTATAGGTGGTACAAAGCCCAGAATCAGTAATTTCTAATTTATGTCTTAGGGAGTAGGAATCCACTAACTACTTTTGTGAAGAGGCCTGATGAAATATAAGCCATACTCTAGGAAGAATATGGCACTTGTGTGTTGCATGTACAAGATAGAGGAGAGCCTGGGCAAATCAGCAAGGACAGTATTTCAGGATAGGCTTGGTTGGAGGCACTGGGCAAAGAAGAGGCGTGTATCAAGAAGGAGAAGTGGACTGGACTTGGGAAGAGACTTCATAGGTGAGGCGAAGGCAGGAAGCAGCCCAGGATGACTCTGAAGTGTTTGAGGAGGCTTGATTGATAGAATGCTGGAACTAGGAATAGAAAGAGAGATGACATAAGAGGAGCTTGTTTCAGAGTGAAGAAGACAAATTTATTTTTAGGCATTTGAATTTTGAGGTGACAGTGGGATACCAAAGTAGATAGGTATAGCTATTGGATGAAAATATGAGAATGTAAGGGGAATTCAGGGCTCAGAACACAGATTTGTGGGTCATTTGGTGAAATTATACCTCGGTTCATTCATTTAGCAAATGATTGGAATCTGCATCTTGTCAGATGCTGGATTGGGCATTGGGATGCAAAGACTGGGGAGTGTGACCTCTGTCTTTGAGAATCAGGTGAATGGATGATGCAGTACAGTTAGGTAAGGGCTATGCTAGTTGTGTCTGTGGTACAGTGGAAGTGCAGTAGAGTGACACCCAAATCAGAGTGGGGGCTGCTGGGGAGGTTTCCTGTAAGAGGTGTCACTTGAGCTGTATTTCAGGATGAAAAAAAAAAAAAAAACAAGCAAATAAAAAAACAGCAAAACTCTTGTTTTCAAGTCAATTCCTACTCATAGCAACTCTGTAGGACAGAGTAGAACTGCCCTATGGAGTTTCTAAGGCTGTAATCTTTATGAAAACAGATTGCCAGATCTTTCTCCCATGGAGCGGCTGGTGGATTTGAACTGCTGACCTTTCACTTAGCAGCCGAGTGCTTTAACCATTGTGCCACCAGGAACCCATTATTTATTTATTTATTAGGGCAAATGGTTGCTGTTGAGTTGATTCCGATTCACAGTGACTCTATAAGACAGAGTAGAACTGCACCATAGGGTTTCCATGGAGTGGATGGTGAATTAGAACTGCTGACCTTTTGGTTAGCAGCCAAGCTGTTAACCACTGTACCACCAGGACAAGTAGGGGTGAAATAAGCAGAGAAGCAGGTAAAGAGTATTAGGGATAGAGTGGACAGATGTAAAAAGATACAGAGGCAAGAGAGAGCATGGCCTATTTGAGATCTGGTTGGAGAAATGGATGCATGCAAGGGAGAGAAAAAATAAAGCTAGAGAGGAAGACAGAAGTCAAGCAATGGAAGGTATCATTAGGCACTTGGTCAGTTTGAACTGCCTTGTAGGACTTCCAGGTAGAGATGCCCAAAGGCACTGGACTCCAATGGGTGGGTAGTGGGGTTCTCTGACTAATTTAAGTTTGAAAGCAGTGTGATCAGATTAGCAATTTAGAAAATGAATTCTGGCAGCAGTGTGGTAAATTTAACAGGAAGGTGTCTTCATTTCCCAGGACTGCTTTAACAAAATACCACAAACTGAGCAGCTTTTAAGAACAGAGATTTATTATCTCACAATTCCAGAGTAGTTTGAATTCAGGGTGTCAGCAGAGCCACATTGTCTTTGAAGTTTCCAGAGAAAGATCCTTTCTTGTTTCTGTCAACTTCTGGCAGCCCCAGACAGTCCTTGATTGCAGCTGCTGTATAACTCTGTTGTCGTATGATTATCTTCCGTCTCTTCTGTGTCTCTTCTCCTCATTTATAAGAACATCAGTTAGATTAAGGACCCCCTCACTCCAACTCTGGTATGAGCTCATGTTAACTGATAACATCTCCAAAGACCCTAGCTCCAAATCAGGTCACGTTCAAAGTCACCAAGTGTTAGGACTTCAACATATCCTTTTGGGGCACAATTCAACGCATAAGAAAGTGTTAAAGGCTGAAGTCAGGGGAACCAATTACAATACTGCTTTAGTTATTAAGGATAAATGATGAGGACCTGAATAAAGGCAATGACAATGGAAATGGATAAAAGGATAATAGGTTTTCGTGACAGATTGGATTTAAAAGATTTGAATTTGGGGCCTATCAGCATACAAGTGATGTTTGAAGCATTTGAAGGGAAGAGTCAAACCAAGGAGCGTAATGACAGAAAAAAATGGATCCTTGACTGAAACCTCAGACACCCCAAATCCTGGGATTCCTGGGACTTGACGGGCTTTCTGGAGAGAAGGGTCTGAAGAAAGGAAATCTGAAGTTGGAGAAATGAAATTCCATGAATATCCTCATTTCAGAGAGCAGAGAGAGGATAGGAATTAGCAGAAGAAAGAATAGAAAGAAAATGAGAATGGTGTAACGTCGTAGAAGCTCAAGGAAGAGCCTCTGTAGTTGCAGAGTGCTCAACAGTGTCCTCAAGGGAAACAAGAATTGAAAGGTTAGCACCTTTTGGCCGTATGAAGTCCCGGGTGACCCCAGACAAAGCCAGTTCAATAGAATGGTGAGAGAGCAAGCCAAATACCCTGGAATGGGACTCAGGTGATTTTGAGGAATTGGCCTTGGTATGTGTGGGTAAAACCAGTTACATGATGCTAGGCCTCCAGCATGCCTAGTCATCTGAATGATAACAGAATCTCACATCTTAATTTAATTCTGATAGTTTGTGAGAAGTAGGCAAAACCTGGAATGGAGCTGACTATGAATACTATAGTAGAACATGTGCATAATGGTGTTTCCTGAAATAGGTGGCTTCCCCAGTGTTACATCTTATAATACTAAAAATATTTCATGGAAAACAATCGTAAAGAAAAAATAAGAATAAACTCCTTCCAGGGACTGCATATAGTTTAAGTCAGAGTGCATCATCAGCCTTACTTTCTGAACTATATGGTCCACAGTTGCTGTTGGGGGACAGCCCCAGCAAGGAAAGACCCTCACTATGCGTCCTGGTGGATAATCCAAAGAACTGACATGTAGTCCTTTCCAGATTCATACATTCAGGGAAACTTACTGACATGGGCAAGCAGCTGCTCTCCAGTAGCAGCCGGCTAGAGTATTTTCTGCAACCGCCTAGCAAGGGACCCAAGCTTATATATCATTCCAGCTGGGACCAAGGCTCATTGTTTTTCTCCCATGTTCTTGGGTAGTCAGTGTTCCCAGGGACTTCACGTCCAGGCTCAGACGTTTTCCTTCTTGTTGCTAAGGCATTCCTCGGTCTTGGCCGCTGGACCAGTCATGCCACTCCTGGCCTTGTATTGTAGCCTGAGTCTGTCCCGAATTCATCCCCAGTGTACTCTGGGGAAGAGCAAAGCTGATTCCATTAGGGAGGGGATGCATATAGCTGAATAGCATTACTCTACAGTTGCTGTTTTATTTGATACTACATTTTACTTTTGTTTATGGTCCCATGAAGAGACTTTCCTAAAATGAAAAAAACCCACCACTGCTCTTTAAAGCATTAGTTTATTTCCTGACTTGTTATAAACCCTGCTCCATCATAGGAAGCAGCAGATGGCACAGTCTGAGGCTGGTGAAAAGCAGGCAGGATGGGTGGCCATGTGGTGTCAAGGCTATGCCCTGCATCGTAACAGAGACTGCTTGGCAGACATGTAGACGAGCCAGCCTAAACACATGAAGAAGCTCTTTCTGCCACCTCTAGGTCCAAGAGGGCTGCTTGCTCTGTCATTACTTTAATCTTTTTTTTTCACTTTTATTTCTGTCTTCCAATCTCATACCCTGAGATTTGGAGTGATGTGAATTAGTTTATAATATTGATGATAAAAGAAGGTGCCCTGATGGCACAGTGGTTAAAGAACTCAGCTGTTAATGGAAGGTTGGCGGTTCGAACCCACCAGCTGCTCCATGGAAGAAAGATATGGCAGTCTGCTTCCCTAAAGATTACCGCCTAGGAAGCCATATGGGGCAGTTCTACTTTGTCCTAGGGTTATTGTGAGTCAGAAATGACTCAAAAGCAGTGGGTTTGGTTATTGATGACAAAAAGTGATCTCTATAGACCATTTTGCAGTTCAAAGTTGTCTTTTAGATAACTGATCTCATTAGATCTTCAAATATATACAATTCTTGAATAAAAATAAAGGAATCACTGTATGCTGTACAATAAGTAGAAAAAGTATATACAAAGATTTTTTTTTTTTTAAAGCTATTTTTGTTTTTAATCAAGACTATTCAGTAAATGAAAGTCGCTAGTGGTGCAAATGTTATGCGCTGAATGACCAGCCAAAAGGGTGGTGGTTGGAACCCGCCCAGAAGTGCCGTGGACGTAAGGCCTGATGATCCGCTTCCGAAAGACCACAGCCTTGAAAAGCCTATGGAACAGTACTACTTTGCACACATGCAGTTGTCATGAGTTGCATTGGACTTGATGGCAACTAACAACAACAACAACATTTAGTAATATCTGACCAAAGCGCATTGTCTGATTCCAATGCTGGGCTTATAGTGGAGTTCAGGAAAGATTGCATAAAGATCTTCATGCTGCATAATTTTGAGAAATGATTTTGGGGATATCAAGGCTGTGTAGCAAAAGGCAAATATTATTAATCATTCTTAAGCCATTTTTATATGAAAAAACAAAGTGAATATTTCAAAACTTAATTCCCTTCACTTCTGTTTTTGGATTATAATTTAATTTGTGTGTGTGTGTGTGTAGTGACAAGTTTAGACACTCACTCTTTCCTAATTCTCCTTGTCACAAGGACTGACTTTTCAGACCTCAGATAAATCAGGCTCTGTGTCTGGTGAGACCATATATCTATGCGAGTTGCGGAATAGGCTGTTTGAAAGCGCATTAAGAACACTTCGCGGTTAAGTGGCGTCTGCGACGGAGGAGCCAAGTTTTTTGTCTTGGAGAAAATGAGGGACCTGGTATCTTGCTGACATTTTGTTAAAGGGAATTCCACTGAACAGGTAGAGCCTCTTATAGAGTGGTGCTAAATCAGAAAAATTAGAATAAATAGATATGATTTACTAGAAATCATTAACTAGCAGAAAACCAGTCAACCAAAGTTAAGATTCATTACTGGGTGATGTTTTTGTTCCATCGTCAAAATATCATGTATTTTTTTCAAAAACACCATCAAATGATTAGTGTGTCACTGTGGTAATTTTAAGCACTACCAAATTGAGTTGAATCTATGCTAAATAGATGGATTCATCAGAGAGGGTCTTGGTATCCTAACTGTAGTACTTTTAGCAAATGTAGTCACAATTGGCTAATAGTTTAAGAAAACTTCCAAATTCCAAGGCTGTATTTGCCTTTTTGCTGATATAGACGACCCTGCCTTTGTTTCCTACAGATAAAAACAAAATAAAACAAAAACAATACTTGAGTTGCCTTTGACACAAATTACAAACACTTGTGTTTTTCCTGGGCTATGTTTCAGTCTCCAGATTATGTTCTCTTCTAATTAACTAGATACCTTCAAAAGAAAGAATTCTAGTTCAGGGCTTAAATTAAGAGCAAATAACTATAAACAGAGTGCTTGATTCATAAAAATAAACAGCACATATGGGCTTCTGCTACAGATGTTGTACCCTGGAGTGTGGCCTGATTTCAGCTAAATAAGAATAGCAAATCACGTAGATACCTAGTAACATGTGAGTGTCGGTTACCTTGGAATGCACTCCACATATAAATAAGACAAGAGCATTTGTAAGTAGACTTTTCCAACCTCTGAAACTGTGAAGTCTTGATCCCATTACTTTTGTCTTTAAAAAGAACACCTCCCCCACCTCCCTACCTCCCACTCAGTCCTGCTGGTACCCTTTCTCTCCCATCACCCAGTCCTCAGGGTGCTCTGTGCTTGTACAGAGCCCTGCACACATGTCTGTGTCCTTCCTGGAAGAAAAGATGAAGAATGGGAACCTTATTGAACCCTTGCTATGTCCCAGACTATTTTACCTACATCCAATTATTTTTTATAAACACTTTTTAAAAATCCCAAATTACAGTGTTTGTATTACTTTGGATAAGTGACTACTTTTTCCAGATTTTGGTGATGTATTTGCAAAGTTAATTTAATACCATAACCTTTCATTCTGCAAACCTTTATTGACTGCGCAGTCTATCTGTGCTTGATGAGTGGGTACCATTACTTTTCTTGAAGAACAATTCCTCAGAGGCTGGTTCTTGTCCATGGCAGCACAGTGAGGATTAAAATACAGGTCTGTCAGACTCCCAAACTCAGTCTCTTTCCTGAACACAAATTATGGTACACTCTACAAACTGCCCTAGCTGCACTATTAATGTTCTCTCCTCTTTTTCCTCCTCCCATGCCCATGAGCTGTTTTATACCTTTAGTAGGGGGTTAAAGTTAATGTGCAGATAGGAAAGTAATCTGGGAGAATCAGAATACAGATACTGTTTCTAATGTCTGAAAGGCTGTGATGGGTTAATTGCTTTTGTGTGTGGCCTTTCTAGCCATGGTCTTGTAACTCCCACACAGGTGATTGTGTGATAGGGTAATTGTGGCCTACCAAGGGGATTGGTCAGTTTTGCCTTAAAGAAAAGCCAATTGCAGAGCAGAGAGGAGGAACCCACCACCAACAAGAAAGGAGAGACCAGCAGCAGAGACCTGGCAGCAGAAGACAGTGTGGTGGGCTTCCTGGCCCATGGAAAGATAAAGCTGAGTGCCTTTGGGCAGAGACCAAGGGCCAGGGACAGTCCTGCCTGCAGGCATGGCTGGGGAGAGGCTATTCTGATGGAAGAACTGTATCCTGAGTGTTCTTGAGTCTGAGTGGTAATTGTTACTTCCGTAACAAACGCTATAATTGTGAGTATGGTCTGTGAGTTGTGTGTGGCTATTGCAATGAATTATAGAACCCAGTAGAGAGTGCTGCCGGAGGAAGAGTTGGTGTCAGAATTAGTAAAGATGGCAGAGAGAGGAGGCATGTGTGATCTCCCCCTCATGGGAATCAGCCTTGGGCTGTTGATCTTGATTCTCCTTTTCCCTTGTGAAGTAAGGGGAGGCCAGACACTATCCTCATACCATTTTTACAAAGGCTAATAGATCGAATTCTCCATAGATGTATTTGCATTTAAAAGAGGAGCTTTGTTAGGTATAAAGATAGGGGATCCCTTTTGAAAAAATGTTTTGTTGCAATGACCATCAGGGCTGCAGCTGGATGGAGGCGAGAATTCTTGCTGTGGATTCTGCACAGTGACAGTACTGGGTCCGGATTTCAGTGAGTATCTGTAAGACCTCATGAATAGTAGGGAACTCAGAAATACCTAACACTGGTACTGGCTCACACATAATTTTTTAGATAGTTCAGTTTTGCTGACACCTACTGAATTTATTAAACTTGGACCCTGGCCTACTTTCAAACGTGTTTGAGATAGTTTATAGATTAAACCTGGTACACAGTAAGATGTTTTGGGATAAAAATCAACTCTAAAGAAAGGAGAAGAAACCACGCATTTCAGGTGGTACATGCGCATATTTTCTGGAAGCAAAGGCAAACAAAGATACTGGTGTATGGAATTCTCAATTTTTGACCAATGAAAATATATACATTTATTTGCAGAGATAATTAATATATAAAATTAATTTTCTACAATTGAACAGGAATTTGTTTACAATTCTTGTGTGTAGAGCACCAAGCAGAATTAGAAGATGTGCTTAACCTGTCTTATAAAAGATACCCAAACCTGTTCTTCTAGAGAGTTTGGATCTCGACCATCTACAAGGGCAGAAGGCACAACATGGTGCATGGCTTTCAATGATCATGCCTCTAATTCCGTTCCCCATGGCAATGATCTCAACAAGGAATCATATATTTTAAGCTGTAGATATAAATGAAAACAATAAAATCTGTATTGAGAAACTCTTGTGTATCATGAGCTCTCTATATTGTTTTGTTTTCCTCAAAATCTATGGCTTCTTGAGATTTTAATACATATCTTTTCCTAGGCTACTGGTTTAGACACTGGCTAAAGAAAAAAAGTGGGCAGACCAGGTAGGCTAACTCCCTGTGTCTCCTAGTTGTCCCTTTTAGATATTTTGTGTTGCTTGTCATGGGGGGATTTCATACTAGGGATAAGGTCACTTTGCCCAGTTCCCAGTGTAGAACTGGATAATCTATGAGCCTTATAAAACCGAAAGGAGTCCCTTGGTAAACAGTCATTTCTGAACTCAGACTGGGTCTTGGGGCTGGCTCTGATAAAGGGCAGGTGTTTGTTTTAGTTAACTATTGCCGTGAAACAAATCACCCTGAAAATTAGTAGGTTAAAACAACTATTTAGCACTCATGCTTCTTTGGATGGACTGGGCTTGATGTCTCATGCAGTTGGTGTCAGTAGGGGGCTGAGTCATCTGAAGGCCCTGAACATCCAGGACAGCTTCCTCACTCACATGTCTGGTGCCTCCACTGGGATGGCTGGAACATCTAGGACTGGCCAAGATGTAGATGTAGATAGACTACATCTACTCACTCCATGTAGTCTATCTGGCTAGTTTGGCTTCCTCAGAGCAGGTGGTTTCTGTCACATGGGGTCTCTATGAGCCAAAAATTGACTCAATGGCACACAACAACAACAACAACAAGAATATATGTAACAGGGCACTTGCCAATTCAGTAATTTTTACATGTATTTTTTTGTGACATTGATTACATTCATCATATTGTGTCCCTTTTTAAATTTGAACAATAATAATTATAAGAACAATAAATATAACAACAACAATAGAAAAATAGGAAACAGGGCCACTCAGAAAGAATTCCAGATAATAGGAAAAGTACTTAAAGAGGGGATAACCCTATACATGTACAATTTCTGGGTACCTTAACCCTGATGAAATTCATGCAAAGAATGTAATTTTAAAATCAAAGGAACAAACAACCTGGGGATGGTCACAGGTGAGTGGGTAGAATAAAGATGAATTTAATGAATGCCTCGTGTATTCAGTATCTTGGGGCCATGGTTGCAACAGAAATTAAAGGGAAAGAACAAGGAACAGAGGGTGCTGTAGAGGATAATAAAGGGAGAAGAGGAGGGAAGGAGCCTCAGGGAGGAGCCAAGAGAATTCTAGAAAGAGCTACTGTTGGGGAGGAAAATACAATTGCTACCAAACGTATTCCTCTATATTTAAATGCTGAACATAGAACTGTCTGTGAAGTTTATAATTGTGATTTTTCTGAGAGATAGAAGTAGGGAGAAGATGAAGGTGTTAGAAGAGAGGATCATGGGATTAATACACACAGTACAATGACACAAGCAGAAGGCCAAAGGCCAATCTTCTGCAGGGGCATGAAGGCAAAAACCTTAAGGATTGGGCTCACCCTCTTGCTTTCCAAGGCCTATGGTTTTGCTGATAGGATAGCAATAAATGTTCCCACTTGAATTTTTTTTTTTTTTTTTTTTACAAAAAGAGAATCATTTCTGAAAACTCTGTTTGAATTATTAAGATACAGCCAAGAAAATACGGGGTAGTGATTCAGAGTAGCTTTCCAGTCAATTCCTGGCTCTGCCACTTATCCGTCTTGTGACCTGAACAAGCTATTTATCCACTTTCAGCCTCAGTTTCCTCACCTGTAAAGTGGGTAGAGTAGCAGAACGTGCCTCATATGGTTATTGAGCGAATTAGGTGGAATACGTGTGCAAAGCCTACGCACATTAAAATAAGACTGCAGCCTATAGTAGCTGGTGTTATTTTACTGTATTATCATTAGTAATAACACAATTTAACTTTCTGTCTTCTCATTCTTTATTATATTAAGTTCCTCCCCATCACCCTATGGATGTACTCTCTGCCTGTATAATCAAAATATGTGTTTTTTTTTTTTTTGCACGGTACAGTGATGTTAATAAAAAA
The DNA here is from genome assembly GCF_030014295.1 of Loxodonta africana. Taxonomy (NCBI): domain Eukaryota; kingdom Metazoa; phylum Chordata; class Mammalia; order Proboscidea; family Elephantidae; genus Loxodonta; species Loxodonta africana. Next base: position 161,613,236 of record NC_087342.1, on the reverse strand, counting down.
CTGCTGAGAGGCCACAAATGAAAATGTTTTGGCAGAGGTGCAGTGTTTACTCAGATATACTGGTTAAGCCACACAAAAACTTTTCCATTTTCCTGCCTCTCAATTAGCTCTAACTCTTAACCCCACTGCTCCTGCTTTTGGAACGAAAAGGTTTTCGATGGTCCACTGGGCTGCTGGATTAAGCTGTACTTAAGTTACTCATATGCAGAAGTAAACTTGTCTTCTTCCTGCTTATCCTTCCTGTACAATGGCACATTCCTACTAATTACATTGTTCTCAGTGATTCTCCAGGGCCCTCTGGATAACAAGTAGAAGCAATGTTACAGGACATATGATTTTACGCTTTATTGGCCACTGTTATCCACAGGCCAAACACTGAAGCTGGACAAACCGTCCGGACCTAAATGTGCAAAACCACTGATCGTCAATGGCCCTGAAGTCTGAATTTGATTAGAGTGCCATTTCCCTGGCCTTTCCCCTGTGCCCGTAGAGAAAGGTACAGATCTGAAATCCCAAAGAGATGCTGCTTGATTTAAGCCCTGTGAAATTCTAACCAGGAGTTAATAGAAAGGAGAAACCAAGCTGATCAAATTTTCCTTGGGAGCATTGGTCTGTTTCACTGTGGTAATTGGCCGAGTTCAGGCCTGCACTCTGACAAGCTACAGGAAGTTACCAGAAGGAACTACCAATAAATAACCCAGTGCTTTGGAAAACACAACCTTTGTGCTCTCTGGTATTGATTTAAATGAAGCCTAAGAAGAGTGTAGGAGTATGTAGAGCTAGTAAGTGAACTGGAGTGACTTTTTGGGGAAGTAATAGCTATTGGTTAATTGCAAGAACAATTTTTATGCTGAGAGATTGTTAATTGGGTGAAGGACACTATACGGAATGAAAGTTTCTATTAAAGAAGTGTAATAGAGAAAGAAGCCAATGAGAGAGAGTATTGCGTTCTTTTCAGACACGGATAATTTAACCTATTTATTGGAGCATTTCGTAAGAAACAAAGGAGGGGAGGAACACCTCACAGGTGTCCTTTTAATTTAATCAGTGCATTTGGTATTGTGACCAAAATTGCTTAGGCTGCAGGGTCTCCTGCTAAAAGGGCACTGCATAGAACCATCCTCTGAAAAGGTGTCAGGAGTGAAACTGTTTATGGCATAAATAAGGAGATGAATCTTAAGTAGCTTACTTTGAAAATCTGATATTAAAAATAAGCAAAGCCATCAGAGCATTTCAGGTGTGTTTCACAGCCGTATAGCAGTCCACATTACCTTTACCACACGATGTTCACACACACAGGACAGCCCTAATATGGCTTGGTGCGTTTCGATAAAATTGAAAATTAGAAGCAGAGTTGAGGATAACGTGGTGCTTAGGAAGACCAAGAGATTGAAGCCCTTGTGGCTTTAGTGGCCATGAGGACCTTGGCTGTTCTTGGGGTCAGAGCCCAGAGTAAGTGTGAGGAAGACAAGAGCAGGCATGGGTCACAACGGCTCAAAAGTCACATCTTTCTCACCAAGAATAGGGAGCAAGACAGAATCAAATACTGATTCTTGGACCTCATATATCCTAGGGTTAATGTCTCTTTGGATCATCAACTCTATTTTCTTTTAACACCACATGAATTACAAGGTGCCCTTCACATCAAAGCAAGAGAGAAGGTCCAGAATTGAGTTTCAATTCAATGCTACAACTTTAACTGAGCAGCTATGTACCAGAAACTACTTCTGTATCTGCTGTGTTGGTGGATAAGAGACGACAAGCAAAGATTAAGACAAGACTACTGCTTCCCTGTGGAAGGGAAAATCCAAGAGTAAGGAAAACCCAAGTTGTTACACATCTGAGGCAGCCTTTGTTGCATTCCTCATCTGAGAAGGTTGCACACATGAAACCATTTCTCTGGCTTCATGTTAATTTAGGCACAGCTGAAATGCCTCTCTGATAGCGTCTTGCTCACCAGTTGTGTCATTTTCAATCCCAGCGAATATTAGGAGAAAATGATTTCCCTTTATTGCAGAAAGCAGCACTGTGAGGAAATGGGGGGAGGAGAAAAGCAGCAGATCTGTTATAAGGAGAGCCGGATTCTTCTGCTGTCTCAGGCTTAATCTTAGCAAGGTTCAGCCGTACAGCCAGGAGCACTGGCCTTTGTCTGCTGATATGACACCACGGTTCCTTGGAGGACTGGGAGAACGTGCCCAGGATAACAAAGAAATACATGTAAATAAGAAGCCACTGGGGTTTGTGCTATTTTGACAGTTCACCAGTGTCCATTTGTTGAATTCTGCATTAGTGAAGCAATAAGAATAGTCTCTGACCTTTTGTTATAAGCAAGAAGACCAACTGGGGGCCTGAAAAGTACATAATGACAAATTGGCAATAATATTAACAATAAAACTTTTGAGAAATGGATTTCTTTGTCTCTCCCTAGCCTGTTTCCCATCCCTGTGCTTGGATCCCTGGGTTTGAACAGTGTGCATCTCCGTTTTCTCCCTCCTGGGAGCCACATGGGTGCATAAGCTGCTGCTCTGGGTGGGTTGGCCCATCTCTTTTCTGTTTCTCCCTGTAGCTTGCTGGAGGAGTTGCTACAAATTCCCTGGGAAGGCACTGGGCTTTGCTTCTGAGCCCTTTTCAATCGAATAGGAATCACAGTCCAGAGTTGGGAGACTGTATAAACATTTTAACATCTTCAATGCTGGAATTCAGAGAGCACAGAGGACAATTTCTCTACTTCATGAACTGTATTGTTCAGTTGACACTGAATACATACTTCATTGTACTGCTACTTACCTACCTGGAAATAGTTAATGTATTTCCCAGATTATAAAAAGAATACATACTTACTGAAAAATCTTAGACCATAGAGAAAAAAAATATAGAGAATGAATTAAAAATCATTCAGAAGGTGTAGCCAACATGGCGCTGTAGACAGAAGCACCACGCAGTCCCCTCCACAGCAAAGACCCAGAAAACTAAGTAAAACAGAGACAAATGTCAATCCTGGAACCCTAAGCATCAAATGAAGAGATGAAGAACTCAGCCAAGCACCGAATGGAATAAGAAACTGACAGAGAACAGACAGGGAGGAGAGATATGTACAGAGGTACCCTATCAGTGCGGATTCACCATCTTGGACTCCTGTTGGAGATTGGCGGACCAGGAGTATGGGAAAGCAGCTTCATGGAGCTTCCAGCAGAAGACGGGACACCTAGTAACCAGCGATATATGCTTTCCCATCACCCATCCTTTTCCGGCCTGCTTGACCTCTGCCACTTCCTAGCTAGCTGTGGTTGCTCAGGCTGCCAGGAGGTGTAGGGTCTGTGCCACTTGGATTCATTCTGCCCACACTGGAGATGGGCAGAGGGAGGACAAGAAAGTAGCTTCATAGAGCTCACAGCAGGAGACAGAGCACCTGGTAATCAGCAATATATGCTTTCTCAACCCCCACCTTTCTTTCCCCCTACTTGACCTTCTCTGCTTCCCAATGGCTGCAGTCTCTTGGCCAGGAGACACTGGCTTCGGCCCCATGCCACTTGGATTCTCCCACCCACACTGGCTGGCTTCCTGATTGCCATTTGTTCGTTGTTGGTGTTGCTTTTTTCTGCTTCTTTTGGTTTCTTCTGTGCCTCTCACAACCTTCCCCTCCTTTCTCTCGAATACCTGCCTCTGTGTGCCATCTTTGCGTCTTCTTGAAAGGTGGCGAAGCACCGCTCCACTGGGGAACTGCTTCTTTGGCCTGCGCTGCCACGCTGGTGGGATCCATGGGGATATTTTTTTCTGTTCTGTTCTGTTTTTTGTTTGTTTGTTTTCTTTTCCTTTTCACAACTTGGGAGCCCCTTCTAGCCAGGCTGTACTGCATGGCTTGGGAGCTACTTTCCTAGTCTGCATAGCTGCGTCAGTGGGATCCCTGGGGGCATTTCTTTTTTGTTTTATTTTTCTTTCTCCTTTTTGTCTTTCTTCATTGCTCAGTTTCTCACCTCCCTATACTTACCTTCTTTTCCTATCTCCTGAATACCTGGTGCTTTGGGACATCTTACCACTTCTAGCCAGGCTGTACTGCGTGGCCTGGAGCCGCTTCTCTGGTCTTCACAGTCAGACCAGTGAGATCCCTGGGGGCTTTTCTTTTTTTCTAAATTTTATTTATTTATTTATTTTTATTTTTCCCCATTTTTTTTTTCTCCATTTTTCGGTTTCTTACCTCTGTACTTCAATGGCAAGCTTCCTTAGCACTCTTTGTTTTTTTGGGGGCTCCTGTTTCTCTTTCCTCTCTCTCCTCTTTCCCATACACATCTTAGCTCCACACCTCACAACTCTCCCCTTCTTCCTGCCTATCTGCACCTTGTGCTGAACATCACACCCCTGAACCCCACAGGCACGGCTTACTGGAACCTGCCCTGCACTGATTCCCAGCCTGCCCTGTCAGCTCTAGTACATGCCACAAACAACACATGCCAGCTCCTCACCTTCAGCTGGACCTGCCCTGCTGCACCATAGCTGAGTGACTGGCCCTGCCCATTGGACAAGAAGGTGAAAAATATCATGCCCATAGATGAGCAAACAACAAAGAATGTACAGCCCTCCTTCTCAGACATAACCAAATAAAACAAAAAAAGATGAAGCCCCTCAGGTTGGAAGGCACTCAAAATATGACTAGGAAAGAGCTGCCTCTTCAAAGTAAAGTTGACCTTAATGATGCGGATAGAATCAAGCTTTTGGGGCCTTCATTTGCTGATGTGGCATGACTCAAAATGAGAAGAAACAGCTGCAAACATCCAGTAGTAATTGGAACATAGAATGTATGAAGTATGAATCTAGGAAAATTGGAAGTTGTCAAAAATGAAATGGATCGCATAAAGCTTGATATTCCAGGTATTAGTGACCTGAAATGGACTGGTATTGGCCATTTTGAATTGAACAATCATATGGTCTACTATGCTGGGAATGACAAACAGAAGAGAATGGCATTGCATTCATCATCAAAAAGAACATTTCAAGATTTATTCTGAAGTACAATGCTATCAATGATAGGAAAATATCTATACACCTACAAGGAAGACCAGTTAATATGAATATTTTTCAAATTTACATACCAAACGTTAATGCCAAAGATGAGGAAATTGAAGATTTTTACCAGCTTCTGCTGTCTGAAATTGATCAAACATGCGATCAAGATGCATTAATAATTGCTGGTGATTGGAATGCAGAAGTTGAAAATGAAGTAGGAGGATTAGAAGGATTAGTAGTTGGAAAATATGGCCTTGGTGATAGAAATGATGACAGAGATCGCATGATAGAACTTTGCAAGATCATCAACCTCCTCATTGCAAATACCTTTTTTCAACAACATAAACAGCAAGAATACATATGGACCTGGCCAGATGGAATACACAGGAATCAAATCAACTACATCTGTGGGAAGAGATGATGAAGGAGCTCAATATCATCAGTTAGAATAAGTCCATAGGCCAATTTTGGAATAGACCATCAATTGCTCATGTGCAAGTCAAGTTCAAGCTGGAGAAAATTAGAGCAAGTCCACGAAAGCCAAGAAACAACCTTGAGTGTATCCCACATGAATTTAGAGACCATCACAAGAACAGATTTGACACGTTGAACATTAATGACCAAAGACCAGACGAGTTGTAGGGTGACATCAAGTACATCATACATGAAGAAAGCTAAAGGTCCTTAAAAAGACAGGAAAGAAAGAAAAGACCAAAATGGATGTCAGAAGAGACTTTGAAACTTGCTCTTTTATGTAGAGTACCTAAAGTAAAAGTCAGAAATGATGAAGTAAAAGAGCCAAACAGAAGATTTCAAAGGGCAGCTCAAGAAGACTAAGTACAGTATTATAACGAGATGTACAAAGACCAGGAGTTAGAAAACCAAAAAGAAAGAACATACTCAGCATTTCTCAAGCTTAAAGAACTGAAGTAAAAATTCAAGCCTCAAGTAGCAATGTTGAAGGATTCTATGGGGAAAATATTGAACCATGCAGGAAGCATCAAAAGAAGATGGAAGAAATACATGTTGTCACTGTACCAAAAAGCATTGATTGACGTTCAACCATTTCAGGAGGTAACATATGATCAGGAACCAATGGTACTGAAGGAAGAAGCTCAAGCTGCATTGAAGACATTGGTGAAAAACAAGGCTCCAGGAATTGATGGAATACCAAATGAGATGTTTTAACAAATGAGGGCAGTGCTGGAGGCATTCACTCATCTATGCTAAGAAATTTGGAAGACAGCTACCTGGCCAAATGACTGGAAGAGATCCATATTTGTGTCAGTTCCAAAGAACAATGATCCAACAGAATGTGGAAATTATCAAACAATATTATTAACATCTCACGCAAGTAAAATTTGCATGAAAATCATTCAAAAGCAGTTGAGGCATTACATTAACAGGAAACAATCAGAAGTTCAAACCAGATTCAGAAGAGGATGGGGAACGAAGGATATCATTGCTGAAGCTAGGTGGGTCCTGGCTGAAAGCAGAGAATACCGGAAAGATGTTTACCTGTGTTTCATTGACTACGCAAAGTCATTTGACTGTGTGGATCATAACAAACTATGGATTACATTTTGAAGAATGGGAATTCATGAACACTTAATTGTGCTCATGATGAACCTGTACTTAGATCAAGAGTTAGTCACTGGAAAAGAACAAGGGGATACAGCATAGCTTAAAATTAGGAAAGGTGTGTGTCAGAGTTGGATCTTTCACCATACTTATTCAATCGGTATGCTGAGCAAGTAATCCGAGAAGCTGGACTATGTGACAAAGAATATGGCATCAGGATTGGAGGAAAATTCATTAATAAACTTAAATATGCAGATGACACAACCTTGCTTGCTGAAAGTGGAAAGGACTTGAAGCACTTACTGATGAAGGTCAAGGACCACAGCCTTCAGTATGGATTACATCTCAACATAAAGAAAACAAAAATCCTCACAAATGGGCCAATAAGCAACATCATGATACACGGAGAAAAGATTAAAGTTGTCAAGGATTGCATCTTACTTGGATCCACAATCAAGGCCCATGAAAGCAGCAGTCAAGAAATCGAACAACACGTTGCATTGGGCAACTCTGCTGCAAAAGACTTTTTAAAGTGTTTAAAAAGCAAAGATGTCACTTGGGGGACTAAGGTACACCTGACCCAAGGCATCATATTTTAAATTGCCTCATATACATGTGAAAGCTGGATAATGAATGAGGAAGACCTAGGAAGAATGGGTGCCTTTGATTTATGGTGTTGAAGAGGAATATTAAATAAACCATGGATTGCCAGAAGAATGAACAAATCTGTCTTGGAAGAATGCTCCTTAGAAGTGACAATGGTGAGTGTTCATCTTGTTTACTTTGGACATGTTATCAGGGAAGACCAGTCCTTGAAGATGGACATCATGCTTGGTAAGTTAGAGCGTCAGCAAAAAAGAGGAACCCCTCAAGGAGATAGATTGACACGGTGGCTGTAACAATGGGTTCAAATATAACAATGATTGTGAGGATGGTGTAGGACCAGGCAGAGTTTCTTTCTGTTATACATAGGGTTTTTGCAATTGGAACCAACTTGATAGCACCTAACAACAATATACTCTTCTATTTTTTTTTTTTTTATAATGTAAGACAAACCATAATTGATTTAACCAATCCGTTATTGGTGGGTATTTAGATTGTTTCTAATTCTTAGAAAAATTTGTTTTTATAAACACTGCCACAGTGAACATTATTCTATATACATCTTAAGCACTTGCAACATTTTTCTTTATGATGAACTCTTGGAAGTATAATTTCCGGGCCAAAGAGTATAGGCTTTTTCAGGGCTGATAATGAATATTATAGCCTCCAGAGAGATTTACCAATTTATTCTGCCAGCAGCAGCATATGAGTGCCCATTTTCCCAACCATCTTCAATAAAGAGTATTTATACTCACAACGGGAGTATTATTAGTGTTAGTCTCCTCATTCTGGTGAAACTAGCCTATTGATAACATTTTTATCTTCGCCGATCTATTTGTTGTTTTACTTAGCTTTGTTTGATTCGAAATGACATTGAAAGTTTTGTCATTCATTTATTAACTATGTGTTTCCTTATTTTCAAATATATATTAAGTGCCTAGTAAGAATTGATCATTTGAATTGTTGTGTTGGTGAAGAATATCAGATACATCAGGTACTTCCAAAAGAATGAACAAATCAGTCCTAGAAGAAATACAACTGGAATGCTCTCTTAGAAGTGAGAACGGCAAGACTTTGTCTCATTTACTTTGGAGATATCCTCAAGAAAGACCAATTGCTAGAAAAGGACATCACATTTGGTAAACTAGAGGGTCAGCAAAAACAAGGAAAACCTTCAATGAGATGGATTGACTCAATAGCCTAAACGTGGATTCAAATTTATCAAAGATTATGAAGGTGGTACAGGACTCAGTAGCATTTCACTCTGTTATATATAAGGTCTCCATGAGCTGGAGCCAACTTCATGGCAACTGACAACACCAATAACACGGGCCAGGCACTGTGCTATGACCTGGGGCTGCGATTAAAAAAAAAAAAAAAAGAATCCGAACCCTTTGCCGTTGAGTCGACTCTAACTGGAGTAGAACTGGCCCATAGAGTTTCCAAGGGGCAACTGGTGGATTCAAACTGCCAACCTTTTGGTTAGCAGCTGTAGCTTTTAGCCACTATGCCACCAGGGTTTTCAGGGGATCCAATAGTAAGGAAGTAAAAAGAGTTCTCACCCTCATGGAGCTTATAGTCCTAGAGGAGATCCAGAAATTAGTGAAATACTTACTCAAATAAAAAACTTTGGAATTACTGCCATGAAGAAGAGGCAAATGGGGCTATGAGAGAAGGTAAGTGGCCCAGTTAGGAAGCTGAGGGAAGGCATCTCAAGGAGCACACTCTAAGGGCCACTGTGGATGCCTAGTTGTTCTAAAGGCAGGGAAGCTCCCTGATGACAGCTCTGGCATCATCTCGATCCTTGTCTTATCCTATAGACCCATGGAAGAAAAAAACAAAAAATGAAAACTCATAGGCAATCCAGAACGGAGTTCCAAGACCCCTTTTTGTTTTCTTTATTTTTCTTATCACTGCCTTCCATATCTGATTTGTTTGCTTATATTTTTAAAATGTGTTGCAGATTATATGAGAATGGTGCCCTCATCTATTTTTTTTCCACCACTTTATAGCCAGCAGGAAAATCAGGATTTGGCACGTGGTAAGTATTCAATGAAGACTTGTTTTAACTAATAAATGAACAGATTCATGTTGAATTATTTTTTGACGGTACTAAAGATTTCATTTAGCTGAAATCTTTAAAAAGTGTTAGAAATCATCAAGGGCAGATAGTGTTGATATGCCTGTTCATCCACCCACAGCTTCTAGATACACGCACAGAAGGCACTGGGTACTCAAATCTTTGCAGTAGCAGAGTCTGCATTCTCTGTCCATCTCCCAAAACATTGTTTCCAGTGAAGTGTGGCTCAGTGTATGAACATGTAAAAAATATTTGCAGGTAATTAATTTACATGCACACTCTTTATGCCAATCTGATTATTACTGAAGTTGAGATGAACTTAAATGATTCTAAATCTTATGTAGTGGCTGTCGCAGTAACAATTGTCCAACATGCAACACCTCCGCTCACTCAGAAACCTTATCTCTGTTGGTGTGTTCAGATCTGGGCCCATAGGGAAGTGAAGGCTCCTCCCCTCTTTCCTTCTCCCACTAAAAGCTTCCCAATTATTTGTCTTTCTAGGTTCATTTAAATCTCAGAGCTCTTCTATTACTCCTGGGGGTGGGAGAAAGAAGGGAGAGAAGGGGAGAAAATATTGAGACTTATTTATTTAAGGGAGGCTGTGGCGATGCAGTGGCAGAGGTCTTACCTTCCATACTGGAGACTTGGATTCGATTTCCAGCCAATGCGCCTCATGTGTATCCACCACTCATCTGTCAGTGGAGACTTGTGCGTTGCTATGACACTGAACAGCTTTCAGGGGAGCTTCCAGACTAAGACCAGGAAGAAAGGCCTGGCAATCTACCTCTGAAAATCAGCCAGTGAAAACCCTGTGGATCACAGACTGATACCCAAAGCCACCATGGGGATCATGCAGGACCGGGCAGTTTTTTGTTCCATTATGACCATGCATGACTTGGGATCACCATGATTCAGGGGCCGACTAATTGGCAGTTAACAACAAGCACAACAATTTATGTAAAAGATTTATCGAGTGCCCCGCAATGGCAGAGACTGTGCTGACTCAATGCAGGAAGCTCAGGTGAACTAAGTTCATTCAGCCAGTGAAGAAAAGGCTGAAGAAGGAAGTTACTGCTAGCTTTCAAGTATAAGGGCAGATGCCTGTGAGATGGTGGTGAGCAGCTTTCTTCACGTTCACTAAGGATAAGGCAAAAACCAGCAACATTTGGGTTAGAAGTGACTGTAAACATGGCTGATGTAAGTACAGGGGCCATATTTTCTGAACTGGAGATTGAGACACATGAACCGAGAGATGGATGGAATGTTTTAGATTATAACTGTCCTAGAAAAATCACTTACAGATGGCCTAGGTGTCGTACACAGCCACCGACATGTTGTGACTTGAGGGACATGGAAGAAATGCCATGCCCTTCCTCAAAATATCTTTTCCAGTCCTGCATCATCTACTATTAGAGATTGATTTCTTTGTCCTGTGGAGGATTTTAGATATCCCAGCTTACTTTATTCAGGTGAAAATATTTCAAGAATGTAAGACCTTAAACAATTCTCAAGTTGTAGATTTTTGCGGGGTTCATTTTTTTCAAAGTAAAGGTATGCAAGATTGGGAAACTAGTGGGAAAGTGGTGCAATAAGAGGTAAGGAGGAGAAAATGTGGGTAACAAGCGTTCTCACATTTTTGCCTAGAGCTGGCTCCATCTACAAGCGTTGCCAGATGGTGTCACATATAACCCAGGGAAGTTGTGAACGTCTTCCTTAAAGATGTGAAAGAATAGATGGCTGGCTGAAGATCAGTCCTGCCTGGCAGCCCAGAGCTCTGAGCCAGCGTTGCTCAGCTCACAGTTGAGCAACGAATATGTATCATAAAGGAGGGAAGCCCAGGAGGATGATGGGTGTTCAGGCCCTTCCCATCCTGTGCATATCCAACTCTAAATCACGAAAGAAAGTTCCAGCGATGTCATCGCCATAAAGCAAACTCTTACCTTTAAAGTGGCAGGATTTGGTGGGGCAGGGTGAGCTATGACAGAATTCCACAGTCTCACTTGAGCCCCATGCCTGTGGCCATTTAATGTGAAAACTATGGTCTTTTCCAGAAGCGGGAAGGAGAAGGGGAGGGGAGGGGAGGAGAGGGGAGGGACTGGAAAATGACCTCGAGAAATGTCAAGTTAAGAAATAATTATTTCGTGAATATACTGGTGTGAAGAGTAAATGAACAACTGAAATATTCAGTTGTGTCCCATTCACACATTGGCCACAACCTACTCACCATGGCATAGCATCTCAGCAGACCTTCCTTAACTTAGCTTTGCCTGATCAACTGTCGTGACCATATGTCAAGCACTGCTGTAATATAAAAATGGGGAAAGAACTATACAGTGCATAAAAGATATTGGTGCAAATTCCTCTACTAGAAGACAAGCTGCTTGAAGGAAGGGTTGAGGTCTTATTCTTTTGTGTTCCCATCCCTCCCCCAACTATAAAATAATTTTAATATGATAGGTGGTTATGTAATTGATGAACGAATGGCTCAATTAAGTAGAAGTTCTTTTTTAATAAAGTGGGTTTCCTATCACCATTTCCTAATTCAGCTGAGTTTTTTTTTTAAACCTGTGCCCACATTAGCCCCTGTACAGTTCATGAAACAAACAAACAAACAAACAAACAAAAAACCGTCAAAGATGGGTCAGAAGAGGCCATATTTAAAGAGCCAAAGAGGTAGAGGAGGATGACTCAGATGTTTGTACCACCTGCGTAATAGATGTTAAACATACCGCAGCTCTGTCCTGCCAATCCATGAAAGGTGATCTTGCCGTAGAACTTCAGTCTGAGAAATAAAATGGAATCCCTACTCTCCTCGTCCTAGACTAGGAGAGACTTGTGAGTAGAGAAATGTGCCCATTTTCTTTGTTTTCTGAACGTTCACTCAGCCTAGTGCTTGGCATATAGGTGTTCAAAGTTTTTGTCTGTGAAATAATAGCAGATAAAAAGTTTCTCATGGCTAAAGTATGGGCTGACAGATCCTTTGTTTAAATGCCTTGTAAAAACCTGTGAACAAATCACTTTTTCTATTGTACATGCTTAACACTTCTGGCACTGCTAAAAAGCAGATCGTGCTTCCTTGCTAAAAAAAAAAAAAAAAAAAGCGCGAGAAATACACGGAGATAACACTATAGAACAGCCCAGTGCCAGGTATACTTTCTTGCACATAGTAGGGCCTTAATATGTTTTGAGCGAATATGTATTAAAAAAAAACCAACTCATTGCTGTTGAGTTGATTCCGACTCATACCGATCCTATAGGACAGAGTAGAGCTGCCCCACAGAGTTTCCACGGAGTGCCTGGTGGATTCGAACTGCTGACCTTTTGGTTAGCAGCCGTAGCACCTAACATCTATGTAAATGTATGTATATATACGTGTGTGTGTATATTTACGTGTGTTTATTGACTTACTGGAAACCCTGGTGGCGTAGTGGTTAAGTGCTACGGCTGCTAACCAAGAGGTCGGCAGTTCAAATCCTCCAGGCGCTCCTTGGGAACTCTATGGGGCAGTTCTACTATGTCCTATAGGGTCGCTATGAGTTGGAATCAACTCGACCGACAGCAGTGGGTTTATTGACTTACTATGTTTTCTTATGCTCTTAACTGAGATGTTTAATATAACCTCTGAAGTGATAAACATGGTAAGCAAAAGACAGTGTTATTACTCTAAGTACACGATAGTGGGTGTTCAGAAACTGGTAATACATGTTTTTAAAGTTATGGTCCTTTGGTTAGGCAGGCTTTAGTTCAGGCAGTTTTTGTGAAAGAGGTGGGCCCTTGTGAGCTTTTCAGGGGCAGAAGAGGTATGGAGTGCTGGGGAATGTGAGCAAGAAGCCATCTGAGGTGTACAGCACTGTTTGGGAGCAGGTGTTGAAGAGGGCATGTGACAGCTGAATGAAGCAGCTCGTTTTCTGTCAAGAAGCCAGAAGGGCATGTATTCTGACCTGGTTTTTCAGCCCCCGAATGTCAGAGTCCCCAAAGGCCATTTCCTCTGTTTTTTTTCCCCCTGAGATAGAAAATGTTACTGTGTCAGTAAAAAGTCCTTAGGTAATAATCATACAGTGGGTAGTAAGGGACTGAGAATATTTTGACAGCTTTTCTGTTGATTTGCAGGATAGCTTCAATCCTTGCTGTAGTCTGTTCTTTACAGGGAATAAACCTACTGGCCCTGTTATAAGGACATGAGCCAGAAAGCAATGCAAGTAGAGGGTAAATGTGTGCATGTTTGTGTTTGTGTATGTGTGTGTGTGCGTATGTGCAGGTGTGAATGAGTGGATGTTTAACCTTGGCTGGGGGAAAGTGTGGGGTAATCTTCCTGGTGGTAGCTTAATCCTCTCTCATGTAAAGAAAGGATTTGATGGCAGCTATGAATATTCCCCTACCTTGAGAGAAAACAGACTATGCACTGCAATGTACAAAGTGTCCCAGTGAAGGAAACTAGAGGTAAAGTGGGGGGGGGGGGGGGGGAGCGAGGGACAGAGAAAGAGAAGAAGGGGAGTTCCAAATAAAACTTATATTTCTATTCATCTACCTAATAATATTATGATATCAGATTTTTATAATTACTGAAGTTGTTTATGTGTAATTTATATTCCTTGTGATTTTTACTTGTAATCTGATCTAAAAATTGTGTGTTAAGCTTCATAAATTCCTCAATATATTTTTGTATCTTCAGATTGAGGAGCTCATTGTGAACAGGGTGTGTCTAACAGGTAAATCAGGGGGAAATTCCACCAATTAATTTGGTTCTGGAGTCCCTGGATGGTGCAATGGTGAAGCGCTAGACTACTAACTGAAATGTTGGCACTTCAGTCCCACCCAGAGGTGCCTCAGAAGACAGGCCAGGTGATTTGCTTCTGAAAGGTCACAGCCTTGAAAACCCAATGGAGCAGCTCTACTCTGCACGCATGGGATCACCACGAAAGAAAAAAAAATTTTTTTTTTTTTTTGAGTCGGAATCAATTTGATGGAAACTAACAACAGCAGAAACAATAATTTGGTTCTAACTCTGCTCAGTCATAATCGAACTAACTTTGATTGCCAGAGTGGAAAACCACAGGGTTAGAAAGCTAGCTTGTCCAGTTATCACCTGGTAACACTGGTCACATAACTTAAGCTCTCTGAAACTCGGTATTTCCTTCTGCTCAGTGGGAATCATAATACCTATCTACAGGGTTTTCGAGAGTATGAAATGAGACCATGCAACCAAAGCATCTAGTAGAGTTCTTGCAAAAGAGCTGGTGCTAAATAATTGTTGCTTACCATGGATTGCCAAAAGAATGAATAGATCAATTCTGGAAGAAATACAACCAGAGTGCTCCTTAGAAACAAGGATGGTGATGCTTCATCTTACTTGCTTTGGACACATCATCAGGAAGGACCAACTACTAGAAAAGGACTTAATGTTGGTAGAGCGTCAGTGAAAATGAAGGAAACTCTTATTGAGATGCATTGACACAATAGCTGAAACAATGGGCTCAAACGTATCAAAGATCATGGAGATGGTGCAGGACTGGGCAGTGTTTCATTTTGTTATACTTGAGGTCGTTATGTGTTGGAGCCTACTTGATAGTTATTAACAACAACAAACACCTTCTTTCTGGCTGGGTCAGGTCAGAGTTGGTATGTATGGCAGATACTGTTAGTTGCCTATCAAATTTCTTTTCTTCCCCTTCTTCCTTGCTAATGGAGGCTTGCTTTGGTCCAGGCTGTTTCCAGCTAAAAGAAACCTACATTTCACAGCCTTTCTTGTGGTTATGAGCACCATCTGACAATATCTAGCCAATGTGACATAAGTGGAAGTCATCTACTTTTCTGATAAACGTGCCACCTCTTTCTCTTCAGTTCCTTCATCTCTCTCCCTGATATGCAGATATGAGGGCTGGAGATGTGGCAACCATTTTGTGACCACGAGAAAAGGGACCAGAAATTCAGAGATCTTGGCACAGATATCCTTGAACCGCTGAACCACTATGAACAACTATTTTATAAGGATTTCTTCTACATGAGGAAAAAAAAAAAAAAACCCTCCTATTTTGTTTAAACTATTTAAACAGGTTTTCTGGCACTGACAGTCAATTTCAATTCAACCAATACAAGGCATAAAGTTAGTAAATATTAAATGTGGTTTCTTTAAAAGAAAGTTCTGTTAGGAATATTATTGAATACCCCCCAAAAGCTTTCCTGTAAATATCTATTACTGGTGTCAATAAACTATCCCATATGATGCAAAGCATGCCTCCCTTTTCTACCCACACCCTGCTACGTTAAATAGTTGCCAAGTCCAGTGGGTTCTCTGCCTTGCCTTATTCTTACCTCTTTTCTCTTCCAAATACCTCCCAAGATAATTTTTGTTCTTCCCGTTTGCCCTGGATACATTATCTCCCAACCATTAATTTCTATTCCTGCATGCCAGAAGGAAAAAACAAAAGAGCTATTGATCTTTCTCTTCTTTCAAAAAAATAAACATGGGTATTTCCATAATATTCAATCCAGCTCTCTAAAACCGGAATCCTATGCCTTCCATTTGAGAAACCTCTGGCGGCACAGTGGTTAAACCTTCAGCTGCTAACCTGAAGATTGGCAGTTCGAACCCACTAGCCGTTCCAAAGGAGAAAGATGTGACAGTTTGCTTCCATAAACATTACAGCCTTGAAAACCCTACTGGGGCAGTTCTACTCTATCCTTGAGGGTCACTATGAGTCAGAATCCAGTCGATGGCAGCAGTTTTTTTTTTTTTTTTCTTGTATACTGAGCACCATGCTGTATAGCAGTACTACTGCTGGTTACTGGTCTACAGTGAGATGAGTACAGACATTCAGAGTAAGAATTTAGAAAATATTAAAACAACTTGGTATAACGACAACATTCATTTTTATTGTATTTCACAGAAGTATAAATCCATTAATAAATTAGAAATTTTTAAAAAGTTTTTTTTCTTTTAATCATAGATTGTTTGAGGAGCATTATGCTACCAGGTATTTAATGGATAAATATGTGGTAGCATAAACAGTCATTATAGAGTTTATGACTATTTTCAAAATTAACCATTTTTAAAAAAGGATAGCACCTGGTGGATTTGAACTGCCAACCTTTTGGTTAGTAGCCATAGCTCTTAACTACTATGCCACCAGGGTTTCCAGCATTCCCATAGGGTATGAAATATAAACCTACTGGGTATTTGGATAAATGACAATTGGTCAGTTTTTTAGTTCACCACACATTCACACACCTCCCCCCACCCCCACACATACGAGCACACCCCTTGTGTACGTAGGGACCAAAATGGATCCTCACTAGGACAAAAGTTTCTTATTTTCCTTAAGAGATTGTGATTGCCCTTTTGCTTATACAAATTAATACTTCAATACACAGAAATGTAATGAATTACTCTCAGAACTAGGATGTCTATAACACATCAAGAGAAATGTAGAAATAGGACTATCTAAGATAATGAGAGGCAATTGGGAATTTGGTGAAGAGGAGAATTTGACATATGGAAGTAATTATTATGAATTTTAAATGATATACTAAATATAGCAACATTGAGATGTTTTTGTTAGCCAACTTAAAAAAAATTTAAAAGAGAATATCACAATGTAGAACAACGGCTGGTATTTTGTGTTCTAAATTAAACAAACAAAAAATCTCCTATCCTGCAAAGCTCTTGAGAAAATCTTGAACTAATCCTGGAGGGATACCGTGGAGTTTGTTTTACTGTTAGTTGAAGCAATTATTGTTCCAGGAAAAACCATGAACCATGTCAGCTGAATGATACAGGATATTTTGGTTTGCAACTCTTTGCCCAACATTTTTCTTGTTTTGCTTAAAAAAGAAAAATACTTCTGTGCTGTTACAAAGACTTCAGGGTGCTGCTTACCATTTTAGCTACTAACACAAACAACCTTGACAGTCATAATCTATTTTTTCATCCCTTTTCACCCAGACAAGTAAGCAGTCATCAATTATAGGCCCTCACATGAAATACAAATTTAGCACCATGGAAATGAAAACTAAAGCAATTTGTACCTTTACTATTCCAAGGGGAATCATTCTTGGTCTATTTACTATGAAATATTTCCTCTATCTTATACTCTTCTAAGTTATGTCAATGTCATCGACCATAACTTGAATCATAATGACTAGATGATACCCTGGCATGACTGGAATCATGTCATCGTTATTAGATGATCTAGTTAGCATATGTGGTTAAAAATGCCATTGCCTTTTTATTTATTGACTTATTTCAGAATGGCATAGGCTGTATCAGAACTGGGCTCCTGATGTGTTCTTGTGAAATGGCATAGTATTTGGTTTATTTTTTAACTGATATGCACTAATCACATACACTAAGCCATCTACACTATTTTAAAATATTTCTTTACAAACTATATATTTTTTTCCTCTATGACTTTTATTATCCATGTCCCCAGAAAGAAATGTAAAACATGAACAAAGAAATGAGATAGCCTTGTTTAAAAAGCATTGGTGGACTTCAGGAGACACCTCAAATCAGGAAAGATGTCAGCGAGAGGAACAAATTGTTCCTGAACCTATGGGTATCAAATGTGTGCACGCTGTGCTTGTTTTCAGTGTAGCCTGTGTACATTGATGAGGGGAGGGGTGGGTGGATTAGCACTTCCTGAAGATGTTTGCTGATAACACCACCTCCAAGGTCAGAAACCTTGGCACCATTTCTGGTTTTATGCTTACCGATAAGAATATATAAAGGAAGAAAGAACCATTTGCTTTGGAAGAGATGTTAGAATTTATCCTTATTTTGACTCATCCACCACTGGAATCTTTATTTGGCCTTTAATCATTACTTCCTGCTCTTCCTCCATCCCTAATCTTCCTGGGCCATTACTTTCTTCAGGCGGGATTAAAATGCTCTAGATAAGTTATTGTCTCAATTTTGGAAGAACTCACTGTTTTATGTCCTCTGGCTCCTTCTCTGGATTTTTGTTTCTCTTCAAATCCAATTCAAGTCTGACCTCCTGTTCCCTAGGCATTCTTTGGAACT
This sequence comes from Loxodonta africana, assembly GCF_030014295.1. NCBI lineage: Eukaryota > Metazoa > Chordata > Mammalia > Proboscidea > Elephantidae > Loxodonta > Loxodonta africana. The sequence continues at coordinate 161,594,952 of NC_087342.1, read as the reverse complement.
CATCCTTAGTGTTGATATGTCTGTCCACTTACTTGTTAAACCTGCCTGGATTTTTTCCCAGGACTTAAAAAAAAATTATGTGGACTTAATAAAAACTAGGCAGCATGCCTAATGAGCAATGAAATATACTTTCTTTGTCAGCCTTGTCCTCTTGTAGATGGTTATTAAAGGAATTTGGGTTTGTAAAATAACTTTGAGATTTTCTACATATAACATGATCTGCTCAGTTATTCTACAACGTGCTTATTTTTTTGACCTGCTTAATGATCACACTAGATTCGTTACATGATACCTGATCAATGATGTAGTTGGAATCTTGCTCAGTAATATAGTGATAAATTAACTATAAACTGCTCACATTGGCTGAGTCATCCTTATGTGGTCTGTTTTTTTTCTGTTTATTTCAGGGACCCAAACTGTGAGTAGCAATAGAAGGTGAGAGCATTTGTATAGATAGCATTGTAAAGGTAAGGAGAGAGTGCAAATAGTGTAAGTTAAGTTGAATGAATTCACTTCTTATTTCTCTTATGTAGTTGGAAGGAAAAAACCCGACCTCTGAACCATTACTTTCACTGTAATGTTCATTATCTCATGATTAATTCTTAATACAAAATGCAATAGGTTTCTTTTTTAGACTAAAAACCTAGTTTGCTGAGACATATTCTAACCTGGACCAACAATAATAGGGCTATTTTAATTAATTCCCCATTTTTTCCCAGTAGTCTCTCATTTCTTAAAAAATAACCATATTTGGAAGTGTAGATATGATACTTAGTCTGGAAATCAAAGCTAGATGTATTACTAAGGAAATCATATAACATTGATTTCCAACTGTATGCCCTTCTATTTTCTTGCAAAGTTCATGATATATGTTAGTCTCTGTTCTTGAGCATGTGTTACAGTGCAATGTGATTGATTATTTTCTATGTGGCCTTTCTAGCCATGGTCTTGTAACTCCCACTCAGGTGACTGGGCAGGACTGTGTGATAGGGTAATTGTGGCCCACCAAAGGGATTGGTCAGTTTTGCCATCCCATTGGGCTTGAAATGAGCCATCCCAGAGGAAGGGAATAGAAGAGCCCATCACCACCAAGAAAGGAGAGATCTGCATGAGGTGGTGTAATAGGCTTCCTGGCCCATGGAGCAAGAAAGCTGAACACATTTGGGCAGATACTGAGGAGGGCCAGGGAGAGGCATACCTATGAGCATGGCTGGGAAGGGGCTGTTTGATGGAAGAAGTGGATCCTGAGTGTTCTCGAGCCTGAATTGTAACTGTTACTTCCCTAATAAACTCCATAGTCATCTGTGAGTTCTGTGTGGCCATTGTGATGACTTATTGAACCCAGTAGAGAGTGCTGTGGGTGGGATGGTTGGTGTCAGAATTAATGAAGATGGCAGAGGGAGGAAGCATGTCTGATCCCTGCTTCATAGAAATCAGCAGCCTTGGGCTGTTGATCTTGACTCTCCTATTCCCTCATGAAGTTAGAGGAGATCAGACATCACCCCTACACCATTTTTACGCATAGTGAGCTGTAAATCTCTACAAGGCAATTGTTACTGCCCTGTGCAGAGGACTTGCATTTCTGAATAGAACATACACCAGAAAAAAAAGATCTGGCTTGTGGCTTTAACATCAAAGCAGTATGTTTCAATCGACTAAGCAGTCCAGTAACAATTTAGATAAAAGGATCCAATGTAACAATTAATGAGCTACAAAATCTCATTAATTGTGCCCTTTAGGGCACATAGGAACATATGTGCATCATAAACATTTATTTAATTGGCAATATGAAAGCTTTCAGGGCTTCAATCAGCTATCATTTAAGTATATCGTTAGTTGTGTATATACATCCTTACGTGGAAAATAGGAAGTCTGATTCCAAATTTCATTGCTCTGCTCATGAAACTTTCTTTGAGGAGAAATTAGGATTGAGAGAGAAACTGGAATATAGGATAAGGGTCATTATATCAACCAATAAACGTTCAACAAATGGCTTCTTTGTGTAACATGGAAGGTCAAGGTCCCATCCCTCAGAAATTACAATCAACAGAAGAGAAAATCATGAAACAATTTAAGAGTTAATGTTATAACTGACTGAAAGGACTGACTGAGCTCAGAGTGGGGAGGGAAAGCATGGTAGTATGGAATAACTGGGGAAGGTTTTGTGGGACAGATGGTCCTTAATTTGGACTTTAAGGAAGAGACTGGACTTTGAATACCGACATGGTAACAGGAACGAACATGATGTGTTGGGGTCATTGGGGAAATCAGCTGTACTACAACTGAAGAATTAAAGCAAATAAACAAAGAGAAAGGTTATGTAGTGCACTGACATGTGGAACTAGCTAGGAGAGTCATGGATTGAATACCAAACTGTGAATCCTGTTGTTGCTGATCAGGAGAGGGAAATGGGCTTGTGTGGCAAATCGGATTGGAGACCATTGAAGTCATAGAGGTAGAGGCCTGGAATCTGATCTTGAGTGTTGGAGAGAATGTCAAGTTTGCAGAGGAAAAGATGCATCCTTTGGTTACACAGGACTGGCTCTAGAAAAGTTGGTGAAAATGGAAGTTTCTCTCTGGCATCTGTTTATCATTCTCTGTGCCTCTCCCATAGGTTGAACATCTTGCTCTGGCTTTAACTCCAAAGACTCCTCTTTGTTTTGCCTTGTTTTGACCTAGCTGTAGTCTCACCCTTCTTAGTCTCACTTCCTGAAGGATAAACATTCTGGGATTCCACCAACTTTTTAGTACACACGTGAGTCACGACCTTGGGGGCAAAAATGCTCCTACTTTGGTGAATATTATAAGATTCTTTGGTTAAGTAAGTCCTTTAGTATCCCTATAATCCAACCATGTTGCCCTGCTACTTAGTCTTTGTATAGCACTCATGCTTCATAAACTCTGCTTTGGGGTTGATATTGTTAGGTGTCATTGAGTCAGTTTTGACTCATAGCAATCCTATGTACAACAGAATGAAATATTGCTCGGTCCTGCTCATCCTTAAAATCTTTGCTGCAACTGGTTTTGAATTATCTTCAGCAAAGTTTTACTTGGGTGTGATATTAATGACATTGTTCAATAATTTCCACATTCTGCTGGATCACCTTTCTTTGGAATGGGCACAAATATGTATCTCTTCCAGTCATAGATGAGTGAGCACTTCCAGAGCTGCATCTGTTTGTTGAAACACCTCAGTTAGTATTCTGTCAGTTCCTGGAGCCTTATTTTTCTCCAATGCATTCAGTGCAGCTTGGACTTCTTCCTTCAATACCATTGGTTCTTGAAACCCTGCTTTACCTAATCAAAAAAAAAAAAAAAAATTACCGAGGCAGAGCCAAGATGGTGGAATAGACAGATGCTTCCGGCGAGCCCTCTAAAACAAAGACCTGAAAAAACAAGTGAAAGGAGTATATATGTGACAAGCTGGGAGCCCTGAGCATCAAAGTCAAGCTTAGACAATGAACTGAGGGGCAGGGGGTGGAAGATACTGTTCAGAAGTAGAGAGGAGTTACCGGACCTGAATCATGGGAAGCCCTTAGGCAACATTCCCGGAGTGGTGGCGGTGGTGGTGGTGGGCTGGTACTAGTGTTCAGCCACAGTTTCCTCAGGGAGAAGCAGCCAGCCACACAGACTATTCACACCTCTGGAACCTGAGGAGAATGGTGCTCTTGGCGAAAGCTAAGTACTTGCATATATTTTACTGCGCCCCCTCCACCCCCAAGCTGGCTTCAGCGGCTGAATCCCTGGGCCTGAGATAGACCCTGGTGAGCACCTAGAGCCATCCTCCCGGCCTTGGGGAAGGAAAAAAATTTGCAGTTGGGGGGAAAAGATAATTTGCTAGCTCCATTAACTGGGGGAGCTTGGGAAAGAAATGGCTCCTGTCCAGGCATAAACCATCTGTGGGCCTTGAGCACCTTTCCCTTCTTCATGGACCCATGTGGTCCTATTTCAGGAGAATAGGCCCTTGTTGGCAAACTCCAACCATTTCAGCTGTGTGGTGGAGAGGTGGGTGTTGGACATTTGACATTGCTTTGCTTATTAAACAAGGTTCTCACCTACCCACATCGGGGACCTAAGGACTGGTAGCTCCACTCAGGTAACCCAGCCACCCATGACAGGGGTCCAAAGATAACTGGTACCTCCCAGTCCTTACAACCAAAAACTTTGGGTGCCCATGGTCCCTCTGCAGAACCCACCCACCAGCACACTCTACGGAACAGAGACTCATTTTCCTCAGAGACACTTGGGGGTCAGTTCTCAGCCCCCTGCCTTGTTCAGAGCGTGACCTCCTGCTGCAATCAGATACCGGGATATATGCCAATCACCCCCACCCCTCTAAGACTGTAGGACAGAGCCTGTACCACACACTTGATGATCAGCTACCTGGAAACCTGAGCTGAATTCCTACAAGAAAACTGAATGGACTCCTAGACTGATATACCTGATAACAGCCCTAGCCAGCTGGGGATGAGACACCAGAGCTCCAAAGGTGAAAATAATCAAGCTAGCTCCCTCAAGCAACCCATAGGGGTAAAGGGAAACCCTGGTGTATACAAAAACAAAACAAAGCAAGCAGCTATGACACAGTAAGCAAGCATAAACTAATACAATAACTTATAGATGGCTCGTAGACAACAGTCAATATCAAGTCACATAAAGAAACGGACCATGATCACCTCAAGAGGCTCTTAGAACTAAGAATCCAGGGATCTTCTAGATGAAAGTGCATTCCTGGAATTACCAGAGGCAGAATACAAAAGTTTAATATACAGAACCCTTAGAGACATCAGGAAGGAAATGAGGCAATACACAGAACAAGCCAAGAACAGAAAAATAAAGCAACTAAAGAAATTAGAGAGATTATTCAGGGATATAATGAAAAGTTAATAAGCTGGAAAAATGCATAGACAGACAGCAATCAGAAATTCAGAAGATTAACAATAAAATTACAGAATTAGACAACTCAGTAGAAAGTCAGAGGACAATTGAGCAAGTAGTAGCTAGAATTTCTGAACTCGAAGATAAATCACTTGGCACTGATATATATGAAGAAAAATCAGATAAAAGAATTTTAATAAATGAAGAAACCTTTAGAATCATGTGGGACTCTATCAAGAGAGATAACCTACAAGTGATTGGAATACCAGAACAGAAAGGGATAACAGAAAATACAGAGAAAACTGCAGAAGATTTGTTGGCAGAAAACTTCTCTGATATTGTGAAAGATGAGAAGATATCTATCCAAGATGCTCATCGAACTCCACATAAGGTAGATGTTAAAAGAAAGTCACCAAGACATATTATAATGAAACTTGCCAAAACCAAAGATAAAGAATTATAAGAGCAGCGAGGGGTGAACAAAAAGTCACCTACAAAGGACAGCCAATAAGAATAAGCTTGGACTACTCGGCAGAAACCATGCAGGCAAGAAGGCAATGGTATGACATATTTAAAAAATTGAAGGAAAAAAACTGCCAGCCGAGAATCATATATCCAGCAAAACTGTCTTTTAAATATGAAGGTGAAATTAGGACATTTCCATATAAACACAAGTTTAGGGATTTTGTAAAAACCAAACCAAAACTACAAGAAATGCTAAAGGGAGTTCTTTGGCTAGAAAATCAATAATATCAGGTATCAACCCAAGACTAGAACACTGGGCAGAGCAACCAGAAGTCAACCCAGACAGGAAAATCCAAAAAAACAAAGCAAGATTATAAAAAAAAGGGCCCAAAACAGGGTAACAGCGATGTTATTATATAAAAGAAGAAAACATTAAAACAATAAAGAGGGACTAAGAAATGTAATCATACACTTCCATATGGAGAGGAAGATACGATGATACAAAGAAACAAAAGTTAGTTTTAAATTTAGAAATAGGGGTAAATAATAAGGTAACCACAAAGGAGACAAACTATCCTACTCATCAAAATAAAATACAAGAGAAAAATAGAGACTCAGCAGAAACAAAATCAACAACAACAAATATGAGGAAAGGACAATATATAAAGAAAATCTACTCAGCACATAAAATCAAGTGGGAAAAAGAAACTGTCAACACACACAAAAAAAACATCAAAATGATAGCACTAAATTCATACCTATCCATAATTACCCCGAATGTCAATGGACTAAATGCACCAATAAAGAGACAGAGAGTGGCAGAATGGATTAAAAAACATGATCCGTCTATATGCTGCCTACAAGAGACACATGTTAGACTTAGAGACACAAACAAACTAAAACTCAAAGGATGGAAAAAAATATATCCAGCAAACAACAATCAAAAAGGAGAAGGAGTAGCAATATTAATTTCTGACAAAATAGACCTTAAAATTAAACCCATCATAAAGGATAAGGAAGGACACTATATAATGATTAAAGGGACAATACACCAAGAAGATATAACCATATTAAATATTTATGCACCCAATGACAGGGCTGCAAGATACAGAAAACAAACTCTATCAGCATTGAAAAGTGAGATAGACAGCTCCACAATAATAGTAGGAGACTTCAACACACCACTTTTGATGAAGGACAGGACATCCAGAAAGAAGCTCAATAAAGACACAGAAGATCTAAATGCCATACTCAGCCAACTTGACCTCATAGACATATACAGAACACTCCACCCAACAGCAGTCAAGTATACTTTCTTTTCTAGTGCACATGGAACATTCTCGAGAATAGACCACATATTAGGTCATAAAGCAAGCCTTAGCAGAATCCAAAACATTGAAATATTACAAAGCATTTTCTCTGACCATTAGGCCATAAAAGTGGAAATCAATAACAGGAAAAGCAGGGAAAAGAAATCAAACACTTGGAAACTGAACAATACCCTGCTCAAAAAAGACTGGATTATAGAAGACATTAAGGATGGAATAAAGAAATTCAGAGAATCCAATGAGAATGAAAACACTTCTCATCAGAACCTTTGGGACACAGCAAAAGCGGTGCTCAGAGGCCAATTTATATCAATAAATGCACACATCCAAAAAGAAGAAAGGGCCAAAATCAAAGAATTATCCCTACAACTTGAACAAATAGAAAGAGGGCAACAAAAGAAACCCACAGGCACCAGAAGAAAACAAATAATAAAAATTAGAGCTGAACTAAACGAAATAGAAAACAGAAAAACAATTGAAAGAATTAACAAGACCGAAAGCTGGTTCTTTGAAAAACTCAACAAAATTGATAAACCACTGGCCAAACTGACAAAAGAAAAACAGGAGAGGAAGCAAATAACCTGAATAAGAAATGAGATGGGCGATATTACAACAGACCCAACTGAAATTAAAAAAAAAATCATATCAGATTACTATGAAAAACTGTACTCAAACAAATTTGAAAATCTAGAAGAAATGGATGAATTTCTAGAAACACACTACCTACCTAAACTAACACAAACAGAGGTAGAACAACTAAAGAGACCCTCAACAAAAGAAGAGATTGAAAAGGTAATCAAAAAACTCCCAACAAAAAAAAGCCCTTGTCTGGTGGGCTTCACTGCAGAGTTCTACCAAACTTTCAGAGAACAGTTAACACCACTACTACTAAAGGTATTTCAGAGCATAGAAAAGGATGGAATACTACCAAACTCATTCTATGAAGCCACCATATCCCTGATACCAAATCCAGGTAAAGATACCACAAGAAAAGAAAATTATAGACCTATATCCCTCATGAATGTAGATGTAAAAATCCTCAACAAAATTCTAGCCGATAGAATTCAACAACATATCAAAAAAATAATTCACCATGGCCAAGTGGGATTCATACCAGGTATGCAGGGATGGTTCAACATTAGAAAAACAATTAATGTAATCCACCACATAAATAAAACAAAAGACAAGAATCATATGATTTTATTAATGAATGCAGAAAAGGCATTTGACAAAGTTCAACACTCATTCACAATAAAAACTCTCAGTAAAATAAGAATAGAAGGAAAATTCCTCAACATAATAAAGGGCGTTTATACAAAGCCAACAGCCAACATCACCCTAAGTGGAGAGAGCCTGAAAGCATTCCCACTGAGATCGGGAACCAGACAAGGATGCCCTTTATCACTCTTATTCAACATCCTGCTGGAAGTCCTAGCCAGAGCGATTAGGCTAGATAAAGTAATAAACGGCATCCAGATTGGCAAGGAAGAAGTAAAAGTATCTCTATATGCACGTGAATGATCTTATACACAGAAAACCCTAAGGAATCCTCCAGAAAACTACTGAAACTAATAGAAGAGTTCAGTAGAGTATAGGGGTACAAGATAAATGCACAAAAATCAGTTGGATTCCTCTACACCAACAAAAAGAACATCAAAGAGGAAATCACCAAATCGGTGCCATTTTCAGTAGCCCCCAAGAAGATAAAATACTTAGGAATAAATCTTACCAGAGATGTAAAAGACTTATACAAAGAAAACTACAGTACACTTCTGCAAGAAACCAAAAGAGACTTACATATGTGGAAGAACATACCGTACTCATGGATAGGAAGACTTAACATTATAAAAATGTCTATTCTACCAAAAGCGATCTATACATTTAACGCAATTCTGATCCAAATCCCAAGGACATTCTTTAATGAGATGGAGAAACAAATCGCCAACTTCGCATGGAAGGGAAAAAGGCCCCAGATAAATAAGGCATTACTGAAAAAGAAGAACAAAGTGGGAGGCCTTACTTTACCTGATTTTAGAACCTATTTTACCGCCACAGTAGTCAAAACAGCCTGGTACTGGTACAACAACAGATGCATGGACCAATGGAACAGAATTGAGAATCCAGACATAAATCCATCCACATAAGAGCAGTTGATATTTGACAAAGGCTCCCAAAACAGTTAAATGGGGGAAAAGACAGTCGTTTTAACAAACGGTGCTGGCATAACTGGATATCCATCTGCAAAAAAATGAAACAAGACCCATACCTCACTCCATGCACAAAAACTAACTCAAAATGGATCAAAGACCTAAATATAAAACCTAAAGCAATAAAGATCATGGAAGAAAAAATAGGGACAACATTAGGATCCCTAATACATGGCATAAACAGTATACAAAACATTATAAAGAATGTAGAAGAAAAACTAGATACTTGGGAGCTCCTAAAAATCAAACACCTATGCTCATCCAAAGGCTTCACCAAAAGAGTAAGAAGACTACCTACAGACTGGGAAAAAGTTTTTAGCCATGACATTTCTGATCAGCCCCTGATCTCTAAAATCTACATGATAGCGCAAAAACTCAACTACAAAAAGACAAATAACCCCATTAAAAAAATGGGCAAAAGATATGAATAGACACTTCACTAAAGAAGACATTCAGGTAGCTAACAGATATGTGAGAAAATATTCGTGATCATTAGCTGTTAGAGAAATGCAGATCAAAACTACAGTGAGATTTCATCTTACTCCAACAAGGCTGGCATTAATCCAAAAAACACAAAATAATAAATGTTGGAGAGGCTGTGGAGAGATTGGAACACTTATACACTGCTGGTGGGAATGTAAAATGGTACAACCAATTTGGAAATCAATTTGGCACTTCCTTAAAAAGCTAGGAATAGAACTACCATACGATCCAGCAATCCCACTCCTTGGAATATATCCTAGAGAAATAAGAGCTTTACACAAACAGATATATGCACACCCATGTTTATTGCAGCACTGTTTACAACAGCAAAAAGATGGAAGCAACCAAGGTGCCCATCAATGGACGAATGGATAAATAAATTATGGTATATTCACACAATGGAATACTATGCATCGATAAAGAACAGTGAGGAATCTGTGAAACATTTCATAACATGGAGGAACCTGGAAGGCATTATGCTGAGTGAAATTAGTCAGTTGCAAAAGGACAGATATTGTATGAGACCACTATTATAAGAACTTGAGAAATAGTTTAAACTGAGAAGAAAACATTCTTTTGTGGTTAGGAGAAGGCGGAGGGAGGGAGGATGGGAGAGGGGCATTCACTAATTAGATAGTAGATAAGAACTACTTTAGGTGAAGGGAAAGACAGTACACAATACAGGGGAGGTCAGCACAATTGGACTAAACCAAAAACGAAGAAGGTTCCTGAATAAACTGAATGCTTTGAAGGCCAGTGTAGCAGGGGCAGGGGTTTGGGGACCATGGTTTCAGGGGACATCTAAGTCAACTGGCATAATAAGATCTATTAAGAAAACATTCTGCATCCTACTTTGAAGAGTGGCGTCTGGGGTCTTAAACGCTAGCAAGCAGCCATCTAAGATGCATCAATTGGTCTCAACCCACCTGGAACAAAGGAGAATGAAGAACACCAAGGACACATGGCGATTACAAGCCCAAGATACAGAAAGGGCCACATGAACTAGAGACTACATCATCCTGAGACCAGAGGCTACAACCAATGACTGCCGTAACGGGGAACACAACAGAGAACCCTTGAGGGAGCAGGAGAGCAGTGGTATGCAGACCCCAAATTCTAGTAAAAAGACCATACTTAATGGTCTGCCTGAGACTAGAAGGACCCTGGTGGTCATGGCCCTCAGACCTTCTGTTGGCCCAGGACAGGAACCGTTCCCGAAAACAACTCTTCAGACATGGATTGGACTGTACAACGGGTCGGAGAGGGATGCTGGTGAGGAGTGAGCTACTTGGATCAGGTGGACACTTGACACTGTGCTGGCATCTCCTGCCTGGAGCAGAGATGAGAGCGTGGAGGGGGTTAGAAGCTGGCGAAATAGACACGAAATGAGAGTGCAGGGAGAGAGCAGGCTGTCTCATTACAAAAGAAAAAAAAAAAATTTTTTTTTTGTCTCATTGGGGGAGAGTAATTGGGAATGTGTAGCAAGGTGTATGTGGGTTTTTGTGTGAGAGACTGACTTGATTTGTAAACTTTCACTTAAAGCACAATAAAAATTATAAAAAAAATTACCAAGGACGTAGTAATAATTTTCTTTTAGTTTTGAATGACTAATTCAGTTATTTAAATCATGGTATTAAGGCAGAGTTTCTTTGTATAGGTCTTTTACCTTCATGGAGATAAAAAAGTAGTACTATGAATACAGATTTTATTCCTAGCCCAACATAAAGCCCCATGAGGGCCTTTAAAGGAATTGTGGGTGGTTTACTGCCACAGCCCTAACCACTTACTCAAAGTATGTACCTTAGTGATGTCTCCCAGAAGTGGCAGAAAGAGTGGTAGCCAGTAATGTCAAGTATGTATGCATAAAACCACTTTGCTTTTTGGACCTTGACTTTAAGCTTTTAATGAAAGAAAATGATTTGAAACCTCCAAAGTTGCTCTGTGAGTTCTGCATCGGTTATTTTTTAAGATGGCACAGCAGGCTGCTGATCTGATTGGTTCTTCCCAGATTTCAGATCTGTTCTTTCCTTTAGGAAAGAAAATGTAGGGAAATTAATCTTTGAAAAGGAGGGTTGTAAGAAAACCAGAAAACAAACCCATTGCCATTGAGTCCATTTGGACTCATAGCAACCCCATAGGACAGAGTAGAACTGCCCCATAGGGTTTCCAAGGAGCCGATGGATTTCAACTGTTGACCTTTTGGTGAGCAGCCAAGTGGGAAACAAGCATAGGAAATTAATCTTTGAAAGGGAGGGTTGTAAGAGGGAGTAACAACTCAGCAATAATTGATTTTCAATTGAACTTAAGTATTAACAATTGAAAAATGTTATTAAGCAGTTCCAAACATAATGTGGTTGTGAATTGCTCAGTGCCAAACTTGCAGGGTGATGTTCATCATCACATCTTCTTATGGTGCTAAAGAACACTTCACAGGAGTGGGACCCAGTGAAGATTAGTTTACTGAATAATTGAACGGCTGAAAAGTGACATCTCTACTCTAGCTGGTGATTTGGCATTTATAAATATTTGACAGTCAACATAAAAAAAAATTGAAAACAAGGCAAATCAAGTATGCATTTAAATGCATCCAGCAGGAACCTGTTTCCTTTTATGTCACCAAAGGCTGGAGAGGGACATTTCCCATGATTATCTGAAAGTTGTTTTCTCTATTTTTTAAAGTTGAAAAATCTATATAAAACTGTGTTTGATGCTTTAAAATGAAGATGTTAGTATATTAATCTATTTTAAAAGAATGTATAATTAGTAAGGGTCCTGGGTGGTGCATTGGTTAAAGTGCTTGGTTGCTAACCAAAAGATCGACCGTCAAACCCACCAGGTGCTCCGTGGGAGAAAAACGTGGTAGTCTGCTTCTGTAAAGATTTACAGCCTGGAAACACTATGGGGCAGTTCTATTCTGTCCTATGGGGTCGCTATGAGCTGGAATCGACTTGACAGCAGTGGGGGCATGCTAAATGCTATGTTGGTTGCTTAAATATTGTATATTGCATGGTTAAAGCCATATATTTTACAAGACTGAATAGATATGATTCCGCTTCACTTAAGTGACTTCCTCTTATTGAAAGTTACCATATGCTGTGCCCAGGAGTTTGATCAGTTCCATTTCACTCTGAGAAAGCCTGGCCATTTCTAGAGGACATTTATTGCAGAAATTTGGTTAGTTCCTTTTTTTAAAAGATTATTTGGATGTCATTGTTGATACCACAAGAGGTTGCACAAAAACTGTAACCATTATACACACTTCCTTCATTTAAAGGCTCCTCACTGGAATTTCTGGCACAATTAATTAAACATCCATTTTCGTATAGTTATGCAGAGAAAATCATTACAACCGTGAATTTTGAAAGTTAGCCTCCTCCACGTTCAGCTAGTTCCCATGTCAAGTTGTCTCCAGATCTTGTCTCCTGTAATGACCCAAGTCAGATGGTGTCTAAGCCTTCTTGGCCAGTGGGATAGGTTTCTGTAACCCATGAGATAAAGATTCATTCGACACCACCTCATGTTCTTCCCAGTGTAGGTGGGGCCACTCTAGTACTTTGGGAGCAAGTCTAAGTAACATGGTTTAAATACGAGTATCACAAAATGCCAGACAAAATATGCATATAAAATTTAGAGTTTCTTATCTCACAGTACTTCATTTTGAAATCAAAATTACCAGTTTTTTTTTTTTTTTTTTTTAGGGAAGGGGTAAGCTTTATTCTTACCAAACACAATAAAGATGGATCCCCTTTAGGAAATTTCATGTTATAGATTTTTATAATAATGATCTCTAATGAACCATACCACCCTACGCCCATGGCCCTTTACAAAGTGATGCTGCTGCTTCTACCATCAAAAGGTAGGGGTTTAGTTCTCCTCCCTCTTTAATCTGGGCTGTTTTTGTGACTTGCTTTGACTAATTGAATGTAACAAAATTGACAGTTTTGTAAATTCCAGAACCTATGCCTCAGGATATCTTGAAAGTTCTGCTTTCACCTCCTGGGAACCCCAAGACCATCATGACGTACAGAACCCTGGGAATTAAAATCATGTGGTGAGAGAGTTCCAGTTGTCCAAGCAACTGGCACCAACTGTCAGGCATGGGAGTAAGGCCACTTTGGAATTTCCAGCCCAGAACGGCTGCCACCTGGTTGTGACTGGACAAGTAAGCCCACCCAGACCAGCAGAGGAGCCACTGAAGTAGCTGGTAGAATGCTGAGAAGTAACTTTTTTTTCCCTGTGTGTCTGTGTGTGTTAAACCACTAAGTGCTGAGATTAAAAGATACTTGAAACATCAATGAAATACTAAATATTGTCATACTGGAAACAACCTAACTCTGTAACTTAGCCTACTGTCTACTTATTCTTTCTAATCACTTTGTACTGATCTTTGGCCAAAAACAACTAGTTGACTAGAAACCTTCCACATTCACGAAGGAGCCTGAAGTTTAATTTGCTACAGAGACCATTCCAGGGCTCTGTATTTCTTTGTTGGGCCTTCGGCTGCACAGTGGAATGTGCTTTGACTGAGCAGCTTTTCTTGTCCAAGGTAACCCAAATTACTTCATAAAGCAATGTACTGGAGGGTAGTGTCTCTGCAGGCCATAAAAGAACAATTATATAATAGCTCAGGCATCACTTAGGATTTTAGGATTTGTCTTACTGAAGAAGAAGTGTAAACAACAGAGAAAATAATGAATGAACTTTGAACCACAAATATGGAGGGGAAATATATTAATCACAACAACACCCAAACCTTCTGTGTAATCCTTACACTTTTGCAATTCATTTTAAATTGATACCAATGAAATGCTAGTTAAGTTAGTCATAATTTAGTTCTGGAAATATCCTGTGTAATTATCTACATTCCTTATTTCCAAGTAGCATACAAATAAAAACATAACTTATTTTGAATTCATTCATGCTACATATTATTTAATTTCTTGAATTTATGCTATTTGCCTATATTCAAAGAACTTTGTGATATACTCCACGTATATTGGTGCCATAGAAAATGGTCATCTGAGGCATACACACATATAATTCATATTGCCATAGAAATTACAAAAATGTGGTTAGTGGATTATACTTTTCCCCTGCCACCACCCTTTTAAATAATTATCTATCAGAAATGCAGGAAAACAACAGCTTGCGGAAAGCCTCAGGTCAGAACTTAAAGGTAAAGGATCCTAGTGAAAAAGCTCTCTTGTTGTCTTGTGCCATCGAGTCAGTTCTGACTCCTGGCGATTCCATATGTTACAGAGAAGAACTGCTCCACAGGATTCTCTTGGTTGCAATCTGTATGGAAGCAGATCTCCTTTTCTTCCATGATGCTACTGGGTGGGTTTGAACTGCTGACCCCTTGGTTACCAGCCAAGTGTAAGCTGTTTGCACGAGCCAGGGACCTTAATAAAGCTCTTTAGGCTCCTGCTAATGTCTCAGAAGTGGAGGAAGGAGAGGAACTCTCTTTTACCCGATCTGGCATTGACACTTCTAGCACAAAGCATTAGGTCCATACTTTGGGGTCAAGATTTTAGTTTTTAGAGTCCAGTTCATGCTTTTTCTCCCCTTTGCTTAAATAGTGCTCATTCTAAACAGGTCAGGATTACGTAATGCTACTTTTTGGTTTATTGTGTTCATGTATGAAAAACCTAGGCTACATGCAAACATTGTGTTTTAGCTCCAGTGAGAAAGTTGGGGAAATATCCACACTGCAAAGCCCAGAGATTCAGCAGCTGTTGTTATGTTCTGTATTAGGCAAACCCGAGAGCCCTGAAGTACCATAAAACCCAGTTTCTCACAATTCCCCACAGGAATTGTTTTCCCTGGTCCTCAGATTATCTCATCCTAAATTTCCTCATCAAGTGTTTCCTAAAGTTTGCCTACTTGCTCTGCTTTGTGGTAAAGCACAGTCTCTTTTTAAAAGAGCTCACAGTAAAGTGGAGGAGAGAGACAATACCTAAACAGTGCAATGTGTTAAGGGAGAAAATACAGATATGGACCAAGGGCGAAGGGAGTAGAAGGGGGGCTATTCCCAGTGGTATTGTGCCAAGGCATCAATGCAAACTGACTAGGTAGAAAAGAGGGGTAAGAATAATCCAAGTTAAAGGAACAGCACACGCTATAAATTACAGAGTTAAACTCGAACATGGGTTATTTAGAAAACAGCGAGAAGCTTCTTTCAAGTGACTGGGTTTAAGATTCTTGAGGGTAGCAGATTGGTGGGATTTGGGACTTGTGAGGTAGGTTGGGGCCAGAATGTGAAGGGAAAAAATTTAGCTTTGAGCCCAGCTTGTTAATGGCTGTGTAACAATAACTTTACCCCTGACTATAGTGCTGGTTGCAGTTCTTTCCAGGAGGCTCTGCCTCATTATGCATAAGGCTCAGGTAATAAACATGAAATTAATTGACATAAAATTATTTACTGTTCAATTACGTGAAATCACGATAGTGAGAATCCAAGAATTTGGCTTTTTAAAAACGGAAACCTGAATAGTTAGAATGATGTATAACATACAGAAGCAAATTAAAAAGTTGTAGCTAATAGATCTGGCACTATTATTAATTAAGAGTAATTAAAGAACAGGGTCATTCTATTGAAATAAAGAATTGCGATAACTGTCTGGATAACTGACACCTGGGACCCTCGTTGACCTGAATTACCTAAGGTTTTTGGCTTTAATTATGTGATTAGTTGCCTCCAATTCCCCATTTTGCTTTGCCAGCATACAACAGCATCATGAGTAAACAGGCCGCCAGAAAGAAAATGAAGTTCTCAGCAAAGATGATGAGAAACCCAAACAGTTTCAAAAGGAACCTGACAGGCATGGGAATAGTGGTTGTGGGGTGAAATCTAAAAGAAAAATAATATTTTATATTTAATGCTGTCAACCATAGATAAAATTACATCTTATTTTAAGAAAGATCAGCCATTTTAATTGTTCTTAGATTGCCGCATAATTTTAAATTACTCCATATCAGGTGAGAGCGGCTTCCTTCTCCCTCAATTCCATTTCCTATTTATCGTTGTGTGCATGGATGCCTCTGCGTAGGGAGGTTTCTCTACTTAAACGATTGGTTTCTGCTGTAGCCTCTGGAGATGTGCTTCCCATTTTTGTGAAGGGTCTGTAGAGGACAAAGACCACATGAATCCTACTCAAATGCTTGTACTTAAAGAGAAGCATTCAAACAAATATCGGAGGCTGACAATTTACAGCAGAGACAGATTTTAAAAAATATATATACTTGTACTTTAAAAAACTGGCTCTTAGGAAATACAGAGCAAAAAATAATAAGTACTCACCACATTTTTCTCCTTGGTGCATCAAAGTTAAAAATCAATCAATATCATCTCAGTGTGAGAGAATGGTGAGAGCATGTGGACATCAGCAGAGTAATTAAAAAGCCACTGAGTTTACTTGGTAAGATGTAATTTAGCCATAGTCAGTGGCTGCTTCCAAGGAATCTATTTACCCCCAAGTATCCTCAGGCATACATAGAAGAGTGTGAAATGATTGAGTTTTCGTTATCCTTGTATGTAACAAATTTCAATTATAATTCCTAGTGTAAAAAATTGTTATAGTAATATTTATTACCCTGAAGTTCTCCAAGCTTACAGGCACCGGAGATTTAAGAGAAGAAACATTTCTGTTTTAATGATTTTAAAAACCTTAATTCATAGTTGTTATTTTTTTCTCCATTAGTTGGAAATTCCTTTACCCAACATATAGTTCCTGTTGGGTTTCTGGGACTCTAGATGGGGTGCTTGCTTAAGAAACAATTTGTGAAAAATAACAATAAAACTTCTGCTTTTGAAGTTTTTTTTTTTTTTTTTTTTTGATTCTCCAGGGAGTTTTTACCCACAACTTAACACATAATGAGACCTTGCTTACCACTTTCACGGAACACATCAGAAGACATGTGGCAAACACTGCTCTGATACTTCAGTCTCCCCAAGTAAAAGGCAATATCTTTGCCATCGATTTGCCATAAATGCCGCAGGCCCTAGATAAGTGCTATCTGTGATGCTATAATAAACCCTTTTATTTCCAAATTTCTATTTTTTGTGGCAAGAATGTATGGTTATGGTTTTGAAGAAAACATGTTCTTAAGTATAAGTGATGATAATCACATTTCATATTCTTTTCTTCTTCATGTGTTTTAAATCAAAAGAAAGGTTTTATTTTCTTCTTTTAAAGAAACCTGTAAAGTTCTTAGTACCTTTTGAAAAAACTTTAATTATTAGCTAATTCATTTTACCACTTCTCACCTGAAAAGTAGAAAATTAACAATTACCATTCTACTTTAGGGAAAGAGGAGCATTGATCGGGAGGCTACATTACATACACACTTGATTGGGCAAGCTTGAGACTGTTTTCTAATGAGAAATTCTGGAATTGTGTCTCCCTCACAGGCAGGGAATCTCCCAGTGCTGTCAAGGCTCCAGCACTAGAGCAACAGTGCAATTTCTTCCTCAGCTGACATGGAGTACATCTTGTAGGGCTGTACTGTTCAAACATAGTAGCTGCTTGTTACATTTGGTTATTTAAATTACAAACCCAATTCCTCTGCCCCAGTAGCCACATTTCCAGTACTCAGTAGCCACAAGTGGCTACGGAATATTTCTATCATCAAAGAAAGTTCTATCGGAAGCCCTATTCTACAGGATCCCCTGTTGGCAAGAGATGGTGGTGGGTCAATCCCCACACTGCTCCTCTCATAATGGGTGAACATTAGGATGGCGTAGATGTAGTCACATGGTAGCTCTTCCTAGAATATTCAGCTGGTACCTGTACCTTTCTCCATTTATTGACAGATTAAAATATTTACATGTAGAAACTGTCATAAGAGCCTTCCTATATTAAGCCTGACTCTTATCGTCCTTTTGTCTCACATTGTTGTGTCTTATCTCACCAACAAGACTGTGAGTTAATGAAGGCAGAGACCACGTCAAGAACATCTTTAGTATCCTATATCCTTTGTGTTTCTCAGCATTGGTGTCAAATAGGCATTTGCTGGATTGAATTATTTTCCTGAAAGATTCTGAGTTCTAGACTAGGATACTCTGATAACGGTGATTTTTCTAAACGATAGTATTTCCATATATACCAAATATAGTGGCTTAAATATGTTTTTTGAAGAATATTGTTCTAGGATATATTGTTAAAAGGCCTCGTTAGTAACAAGGAGGAAAAAAAAAGTCAACATTTGTCTTCGTAATTCTTTATATGTATAAAAGATAATGAATGAATATATATTTTTATGTACCTTTTATAGTAAATACATCTGTGTAAAATAGTGTGGTAAGATCATCACATATACTGTATTCACAGCTTAAATAGAACAATTTAACAGTCTGAAGCTGGTTTAAAAGAAGTGTAATTCTTTGAAGTGGTTGTATGTGCATAAGCTTCTTGTTTCTTTTAGCAAAAAAAGAAAAAAAAAAGAACAAAGGTTACATTTATTAGGGGTTGAAAATATTTGTACTGTGGACAATTTGGGTTATTATTTGTTTGTAACATTAGGAAAGATTGTAAAAATGCTGTATTTTCAGTTTAAAATGGAATTGTAGTTATTTCTGAGTCAATTCTACCTTCAGATTTTCTTGCACCTGAGAAGCACGCCCCATATAACTGAGAGGTCTGGGGCCTTACTTGACTGCACTGGGCGGCCTCTGTGCTACTGTTGGAACACATGTTCAACATCTCCTTTGTCTAGAGACTTCTGTGAGGTCTACCGATTAGCAGCGGCCGCGAAGCCAAAGACTGAAAGGATGGTTGACTGACTCAGTGAATAAAGCTCTGGACGTTACATTACTTCTGGCTTGGAGCATACGGAATCAGTCCTGCAGCTCTCCAAGGGGTGGGGGAAAAAAAAAACCTTCCCCAGCTTGGCTTGGCCAGGCCGTGTGTGCTGAACCAAAAAAGCAAACTGAACAAAGACATCTAAATTTACAGCTCTGGTTAAAGAGCTGAGAGGCTAATCCAGTATACACAAAGCAACATTCAAGTTTCTGCTCTTTGATTTTTTTAAAATGTGAGCTTATTTCAGGATATAAGAAAATATGTTATACATATGCATGTATATGAACATATACATATATGTATATATGTATGTATACACATATTCACTCATTCCTCTGGCCCAATTGTGACTTGTCTCTGAGAGAAATTGATTTCTAAAAAAGGTAATATACATAAGTAATACAGTGCTGCTTTTTTAATAATAACAAAAAATACTTCTTTAATTTACACCTGGCTTGTAAATAAAATCTATATTTGTTTTATGGTACGCTTTACTATTCCAAGGACATTGAATTTTTGGTACCTGATATGACCCCTTGGTAGTCAGCACATCATATAAATCTGAGGTTACAGATTTCTTGCACCCTTGTATTTTCCGACCTTCAGTGAGATGGATTTACATGGTGGCTGCAACAATGGGCTCAAACATAGCAACAATTGTGAGGATGGTGCAGGACTGGGCAGTGTTTCGTTCTGTTGTGCACGGGGTCGCTGTGAGTCAGAACTGACTTGATGGCACCTAACAACAACAACATTCTGCACAATGTAATTTAGAAACAAAAAAGACTACTTAGAGGTTGCTAACATAGATGATATGATTTTGAAGACTAGCCATTTGAATTTTGAAATCAAACTACAACAAATTAAGTCAATTTAGTTAGAGAGGAAATAATACATAGTTGTGACAAGCAGGGACTCCGGATCTAGATTATCCAGATTTAAAACATGGTCTTGCCATTTATGAGCTTGGTGACCTGTCAAGTAATTTAACTTCTCTGTGCCTCAGTTTCCTCATCTGTTAACTGAGGACAATAGTACCTGTTTTATAGAGCTGTTAAGAATATTCAATGGGTTAATACATGGAAAGCTTTAGAATAGTGCTTCACACAGTTAGCACCATCTAACTTTTGGCTATTATAATTGTTACTGTAAGTTAAACAAGAATGGGTTAGGTTAAACATTTTAAAGTAGGTATATTTTATTATGAAAATATAGGCATCATTGTGATTCCTGGCTGAATATTATTCCCAAAGTCTTGACCAAATTAAGTCTATGTTCTTAGAGATAAGGATATCAATGTTTGTCTAAAGATTCTCTACTGAGAAAAAGAAAAAAAAGACTACAAAAATTATGACTAAAATATGTATTTGGTATAGGTAAATTTATAATATATCTTGTCACATTTCCAATTTTCTAGATAGGACAATTATTCTCACTTTACAAGTACATTTTGGTAAGTTTTATTTGAGTTATTTGAGTTCAATTATATGGTTTATATAATAATCAATCATTTTTAATGTTATAAAAGGTTAACTTTACTTAAAATGTCTTTTGCTTTTAAATATGAATCTTCCAACTAACATTTAAATTTTTTCCTTATAACCTTCCATATGACACTTGCTACTGAATATAAGTTACATTTTTTTTTGTAAAAGAAAAGCTCAAAGAATCAAATAAAAAAAACCCAAAATCCCAATACTCAAGATGACCATTTTCAAATTTTAACGTGTTTACTTCCAGTCTTTTATTAATATATGTGTATCTATACATGTCATATCCATAATACAAAAGACAAATGGGATCATACTGTACCACTTTTATAAGCACACAGCATAGTGGGAGGCAGTGATGCCCAGGGTTATGAGTAGGAAGTCAGGGTCACACTGCCAGTGTTTAAATTCTGACTCTACTATTTACTAGTGGTCTGAACTTGTACAAATATCACTTTTTCTCTCTCAGTTTCACTTTCCTCACTTACAAAATCAGGAAAGGTGTGCATCAGAGTTGTATCCTTTCACATACTTACTCAATCTGTCTACTGAGCAAATAATCTGAGAAGATGGACTATATGAGGAAGAACGTGACATCAGGATTATAGGAAGATTCAATAACAACCTGCAATATGCAGATGACAGAACCTTGCTTGCAGAAAACAAAGAGGACCCGAAGCACTTACTGATGAAGATCAAAGACAACGGTCTTCAGTATGGATTATATCTCAACATAAAAAGAAAACAAAAGTCCTTACAACTGGACTGATAAACAATGTCATGATAAATGGAGAAAATATTGAAGTTGTCAAAGATTTCATTTTACTTGGATCTGCAATCAATGCCTATAAAAGCAGCAGTCGAGAAATCAAATGACATGTTGCATTGGGTAAATTTGCTACAAAAGACCTCTTTAAAGCGTTAAAAAAACAAAGATGTCACCTTGAGGACTAAGGTGTGCCTGACCCAAGCCGTAGTATTTTCACTTACTTTATACACATGTGAAAGCTGGACAATGAATAAGGAAGACCAAAGAATTGATGTCTTTGAATTATGGTGTTGGTGAAGAATATTTAATACCCCATGGACTGCCAGAAGAACGAATAAATCTGTCTTAGAAGTACAGCCAGAATGCTCTTTAGAAGCAAGGATGATGAGACTTCATCTCACATACTTTGGACATATTATCAGGAGGGACTAGTCCCTGGAGAAGGATATCACGCTTGGTAAAGCAAGGGTCAGTGAAAGAGGAAGATCCTCAAGGAGATGGACTGACATAATTGCTGCAACAATGGGCTCAAATGCAGCAAGGATTGTGAAGATTGTGAAGGACTAGGCAGTGTTTCATTCTGTTGTACATAGGGTCATTGTGAGTCAGAACTGACCGGACAGCACCTAACAACAACATAAAATGGGGATGGCAATAGTTTCAAGGAGTTGTTGGAAAGATTATTTAATACTCTTAATTAGTAGCTTTTTATCATTCTTAGTGATATTTCATGCAGACCTATTAACTTTTGGAAACGCAGGTTTTAAGGGAAGCTTCGTTTTCTATGACTACCTTATAATTTAGGTAACCATTTGTTTCAGTTAGGATGTTTTTGAGTCTAGGTAACAGACAATCCAATTCAAAGTGGCCTTAACAATAAGAATACTTTTTATCTCACTTAACAAGAAGTAGTGAGCTAGACTTGTTTCAGAAAGGATTAATCTAGTCACTCAACGACAGCATCAAGGATCCAAGTTTTTTCATCTACTTTGTTTTTTTTTTCCTATTCTGAGCATATGGGCTTGTCATACCATATTGGATGCCATCATTGGTTTCAAGACGTTGGGCATGATTCCAGGCTTTGCATGCAGACACATCAATGCAGGTAAGAAGAAAACAGAAGGTTCCGAACTAGTGTCCTTTTTAAAAGTAAGGAACACTTTGCCAGAAGCAGAATTGCTCTCATACTTCTTTGACCAGAAACATGTCACATGTTCATTCCAAGCCACATAATGGAAATGAAATTATTCTGATAGGCTTCACTAATCCTAATCAAATTAGAGTTCTTTTCACAAGGAAGGAGAGAATGGCTGCTCGATAGGCATCCAACAACATTTGCCACATCGTTACTACATTTTTGTGATTTATGTGTTTTAATGTATAAATGTTGCCATAATTAACATCCTTGAAGAAAAATCTTTGTGTACATCTTTATTTCCTTAATTTAAATTTTCATAAATGTAATTCTTGTGTGAAAGTATTCTGGCTGAAGTCTTTTAATGTGTGTTGTCAAGTTAACCTCAAGAAGAGTTGTAGCCAATAACTTCTCAACACCTGTTCGTGAGTTTCCCCCAGCTGATTCAAGGTGTTACCATTTTACATATTTTTTCCAGGTGATAATTAGTATCTTTTATTTTGATTGATGTTTCCCTTGATTAGCATATCCCTCACTAGTTCTCTATTGTTTTTAATAATCAGGTTATAGATTCTATTATTGATAGTTTTAATTCTTCCTTTCCATTCCTTGTACCTTCAAATGATTTTCTTGCGTACACCGTGCTGACTGGGACTGCCAGAACAATGTTGAAAAGAGGTCGTGATACTGGACATCTTTATCTTGTTCTTGACTTTAAAAAGAATGCTTCTAATATTTGATGTTTGTGAAGGGTGATTTTTTTGCTTTTTGTAAATATCCCTTATCTCTTCCTTCCTATTGTAGTAAAAAATTTTTAATTTTAGGAAGCGGTGTTGAAAGTTATCACATGTTGCCTTTTCTGCATCTACTAAGATGATCATATGTTTTTTTTCTCTCATAACCTATTAAAATGTTAAATGGCACTATCAATTTTCTAATATTAAATCCCTCTAGAATTTCCTGGGATAAATCTAATTTGATTATTGTGAATTATCATTTTATTTACTCCTGGATACACATAAGATGCCATGTGTGGCTCCTAGAAGTAATTGGGAGACTTTTAAAAAAGTAGCTAAAGGTTTCATTGTATTTTCATTGAAATTTTCTAGGCAGAACTAGTAAAACACAATTTGTTGCTGAAATTGTGACCTTACATTTGTTTTCCAGCTGTGTGGTTTGAGGTGAGGGTTGTAGAGCTAAGAAAATATCTAATATTGTGTTGCTTCCTTTTACTTTGAATAATATTTGCTTTAAGAAAACAGCCGTCACTGCCCCAGGATTCAGTTAGTTTTGTAAAGATGTGTTATCTGAAATAAATGTGGTGAAAAGAGCTATTGTCTCGATATTGGTTAAAAAACCCCAAAAAACAAAAACAACTGGCTGGGCTCTATGGGAACTCCAATTAATACATGCTGATTTTTTTTTTTTTTTCTTGATCACTTATGTTTAGAATTGAGGGTCATTCTCTCCTTCTATCATGTAGAGGCTTTAGCCTTTCAAATCAATACCTTAAAAATAATGTGATATGAATAATGTAAAATGTCATAAAACTCAATATAATGATCCCACAAAGTAACTAATTTGCTAATTATTACCTAAATAGATGACAGGTCATTGCTTCTTTTTAATGAAGGAAATAGAAGACTAAAAAGAAACAAGTCTAAGTTTTTGCAAAAGACATGTTATTGAGGTGTTGATGATGATGAGAATAGAAGTAAATGGCCATCAAGAAAGAAGGAACTGGGGGGCAGGGGCACAACTGATATTCCTCGAGCACCTATTAGGACTCAGGAAATTTATTCATGTTATGTCTGATAATAAAAAAAGTATCACGTGGTCACTACTTTATAGATAAGGAACTGAAACCTGGGGAAATTGAATAACTTTTTACAATTATACAGCTGATGTGGGACTGAGAAGGGATTCAAATAAAATCAAGACACTTTCAAAGCCTAGGTCCGTTTTCACTTCCTCACACTTGGAAATATAAAAGGGGACAATTAAAAATGATGATCTTTTATGTCTTTGGTTGGTATATACCTAATCAAAAAGGTTAAAATTATTTTTCTTTTTTGCCACAGAATTTATCATATCTTGAATATCTGTGTTAAATTCTGTCTTCGTATTTACATACCTTTTGACTATATGGCCCCTTGTTTCTTTTTTCTCACTTGGTCTTATTGGCTTTTTTTTTTTTTTCAATTAAAAAGGAATTTTTTGTTTCATTCAATTTTTCTTCTAAAACAAGTTGTTTCCAATTCCGACTCATAGTGACAGTGGGATAGAAATATAGGACTGGAAAACCACTTGGGCATAATTCAGTTGTTCATCTGTTGATAATTTTGATTTAAAAATATCTGTCTGCTATTCCAATAGGAAAATGACCAAAAATTGAATAAAAAAAGTTGAAAAATACATGTAGAGGGCTTAATCTCTCTAGTAAACAAGAATGGGAATCAAAACATCAGAACATAATTTTCAACTTATAAATTTTCAGGATATGTTTAAAATGACAATGCTCAGTTTTGGCATGGGCTCAGGAAAATGGACATTCATACTCAGGTGGTTGAAAGAAAAATTGATAAAACAGATTGCTTTTTTTGGAGGGCAAATTGACAACATGTATAAAAAATCACCAAAAGATAAATACCATGTGACTTTGTGCACAGCATACAAAGTGGAGAGTACAGAATATATTCTACCTATTTTTATCAGAAGGGATTTATTACAGGCTATTAAGTAGCATATGAAATCATTGGGACAGCTAAAGAGGCTTGAGGCTGAGTTCCAGGAATGACGCCCAAAGACACACTGCAGATGTGGTCACCAAGGGCAAGCCCTTACATGATCCGTCAAAGTAGAAAGTGCTTGCTCTTGGTGCTGGCTCCAGAACTTTGTCATTTTTGCTACAATCAGCTCTAGCAAAATGGATGCTTCAAGCACATTTTCTTTGCCCAGTTCTGAATTCAAGAGTCACAGAAGTACATCTCTAGCAGAACCTTAATGACCTCTGGAATTCTATCTGCATTGGGTTCTGGTAATGTAAGTTACAGAATTTGGTACTGGCGGTACAGGAATGCATTCAAGAAGGACAAAGGAATACCTATTGATGAGCCAACCCTCAATTTCACCACACTCAGCAATTTTATTTTTAGAAATTAATTCTGAAGAAATAATTACAAATAGTTCAAGTAGATATACGAGATTAAATGGGCAGCTCCTGTCCGGAGGTGACATGATAAGGCAGAAAGGGACAGGAGCCGATTGAATGGACACTGGAAATCTGGGGTAGAAAGGAGGAGTGTGCTGATGTATTAAAGGGATAGCAACTAGGGTTACATAACAATGTTGTATAAATTTTTGTGTGGGAAACTAACTTGAGCTGTAAACTTTCACTAAAAGCATAATAAAAAAAAAATTAGGAATATGCCCAGCAGTGTAACTAAAAGGATATTCATCCAGTATTGTTTATAATAGTGGAAAATTGAAAACAATTTAAATATTCAAATATAGAGAATTGATATTAGTATGGAATATTATGGAATGATTAAAAATAAAGTTATAGAGGATTATTTAATTTCATAAAAATGCTCATGATACATTAAGTAAATAAAGCAGGCCACAAAATTCTATGATCCTATTTTTGTTTGTAATGTGTGTGGGTATGTACACACACATACACAGAATATCTACTCACGGCAAAGCATTTGTTCATGACAAAAGAGTCTAAGGTTAACAGTCATTGTCTCTGAGCTATGGAATGAGGGCAATTTTTTCTTTATTCTTAAATCTGAATTTTCCAAATTTTACAGTGGAACTTCATTATGTTTATGTAAAGAAAAAAATACAGAGTTTTTTTAAAAAAGCTCTACCAAATCATCTACTACAAACAATTTATTTTTATGCCACTATGGTAAATTACAGAAATGATGCAAGCTTGTTTTTTCTTAATTAAAAATAAAATAACATTTACATAAAAAATATTTGTGCACAGTTATTTTTCCTTAGAGATGGTTACTTTACAACGATTGCTGGTAATTTTTGCATAGATTCTAGGCCACAGCTTCGAATTCCCAAAGTCTGAAACTGAACTCAATGTCTTTCCTTCTATACTCATCCCCCTTCCAGCATTCTGTATACCTGGAAATTGCAGTGCTGCCTTTTCAATCTTCCAGATTCAAAATTGAAGGCATCTTTCAAACTTTCTTCTTCAGCTTCCAAGTCAAAATTTTCTCTTGTCTCCCAGTACATTCAGCATATCAATGCTAGGATTATCTTTCTCAAAATGTCCCTCAAAAACCAACAGTAACTGCATTGCCTAAAGAATAGGATTCATACCCTACTAGAGTGTTCAAAGCTTTCCCTTGTGTAGCCCAATATATCTCTCCAGGTTGATCTTCCAGGATAGTTGAGTTTCCACCCAGTGTGTCCTACACAACACAACTTGCTATTTCCTCCACACTCTGTTCACCACTCCGTCTGCACTTTCATTTCATTCCCCAAACTTGGAATCTGTTTTCCATAACTCATGCATCGACCCTCAATATCTGTGGCTGTTGAAATCCTATTCTTCATTCAAACCTTAAATCAGTTCATTGGATCTTTTCCTTTTTTTTTTTTTTCCGGACCCCATCAGGATTCATTCATCTCCTCTGTGCTCTCCTAGAACTGGGCAGAGCCTCCATTGTATCACTGTCCCTGTGTAATGATAATGGTGCCCAAGTGTGTTTTCCATGATAGACCAAAACATCCTTTAGGATAGGGACCATGCTTTTGTATCACCTAAAATGCAGAAAGCACAGATCTTTGCACAATAAGTGGCTGTTAAATTGAATTGATTTAAATTACATTAGAAGTCATTTGAAAGGGCTAGAAAAATACCATTAATGGTGTCTGCAAGATCCTCTGAATTAAATGTGAGGACAAATACATTAATGCTAACATGCTCTCAAGCAAACACCACCAGCTCTGTGGTAAAGATTATCAAACATCAGCTTCCCTGCATGGGACTTGTGATTAGAATGCCTGATTCTGTAAGTTCAAGACAAGTTTACCTTTCTCATTTGAACCAAAGATAAAGATCAGAAGACTGCATCATAAGATCAAGCTGAGAAAAAGTGTAATAGACCCACAATTTCAGAAGAAGTGATCTGAGAACATTGTGTGTGTAAGAATGTGTTCGTGTGGCTACAATGAAATAATGATGAAGGAAGGAGAGAAAATGAAGTATGACCTCCTTCCTTTCTCCCACCCAAAATACCCACACTAACAAACAAATGATGATTCATGTTTTTCTTTTGTTGAAAATCAAACCATTCTCCTTTAAAAGTGGTTTCTAGATCATTATTATGTATGGGAACATGTAAAGTTTAGTACTCCAAGATCTGTGACTTTATGAAGGCTTTTTTTTTTTAATAATAACTGATTTTTAATTTATTAGTAATAGAATAAATATCAAATAAGATTATTTATAATGTATTTTTAAGAATCCACTATTATTCCCTACTATAGAGCCCTGATGGTGCAGTGGTTAAAGAGCTTGGCTAGTAACCTAAAAGTCCACAGTTTCAACCCACCAGCCGCTCTTTGGGAGAAAGATGTCGCAGTCTGCTCCCATAAAGATTTACAGCCTTGGAAACCATATGGGGGCAGTTCTACTCTGTCTTATAGGGTCTCCATGAGTCTGAATAGACTCCATGGCAATGGGTTTGTTTTTGGTCATAGAAACAAGTATTCATGTGGCAACCCAAGATGCCGTCCGTGGTTCTTACGCTCACATAATACTGGAGCAGCAAAATCCTAGAAGTGAAAGAACCAGGAGAGGAAACATTCACTATGCAGTCTTTTCTTATAATCATTTAATTTTCCACTTGATTCAAGAAAGGATGTTTTGCTTAATTTCTTATTTATTCATTTGCATGTAAAGTTGTACCTATATAGATTATAAACCACTGATCCCTTTTACACTAAGTGTTTAATGCCACATATATTGCAGTCTAGTTTTAGATAGCTGAAACATAATCTTTGTGTAACTATAAAACAAAGAAACAAATCATTAACTCCTTAGAAGATCACAGAAGCCTGGTAAATATCTGGAGCGTGGCGTGGTGTGGTTTGCGTGTGTGTGTGTGAGAGAAAGAGAGAGATGCTCATTTCTTACCTAGTTTGTGTATTCACATAAAATTCTCTTACTTTGTTGTATATAGGAGTCAAAGAAGTTGACAAAGAATTTTATACACAGCATGTGTGCAAAAATTGTTAACTTTTTTTCTTAGAATAACCAACTTCTTTTAAGATATTTTTAAAACCAAAGTATCCCAGCCAATAATTATAAAGAATTGTTGGCCCTCTTGATTGTGTAATGGTTCAGACAAATTGTTTTCACTCATTTATATCATGCATCCTGATGAAATGCATCAATACAATGAAAAAAATAGAAAAAGACAACAACCAAGTAAAGTAAAAATAATTTTTAATCCAGAAACAAAACTGAAGGTTGAATTATTTCCTTTGTGTCCAGATATTCAGGATGAGGTTGGACTGGGTGTCTGATACAGTGCAATAAACTCTAAAATTTAGAGGCAAGATAGGATCAGCTATAAGAGTGCTACTTGAAGTTTGAATTCTTTCCATTTATCATTTTGTGTCACACCTGAAATGCCACCCAAATTCAGTGTATATTTTATACGTGTGGTAATCTAAATGTATAGGGAAAGGTCTAGTGATCCTCATTTGCTATCAAGATGTAACGTTATTGATTAAATTACAGATTACATACCACATCAATTCTTATTAGAGATTGAGAAAGTGAATTTTGAACAGAGACCTGAAGGAATCAGGGGAGGGGTAGCTTGGAGAAGACTGTTTCAGAAAGAGGGAACAGTAAGTTCTAAGTCAGGAGCTTGTATGGTAAGTTTGAGTAACATCAAAGAGACTAGTATGACTGGAGTAGTGTGAAGGTTAAGACTAAAAAGAAATGAGATGAGAGAGTTAAGGTGACACAGGAAATCTTTGGATTGCCATGAGACTGGCTTTGGTCATTGGAGCAGAGGAGTTACATAAAGTGAGTTATTCTAGCTTCTGTGTTGAGAGTAGTCCTAAGAGGGCAATTTCAGATACAAGAGATGAGAGGGGGGTTATTGCACAGGCAAAACATGATTGTTGCTCAGACCAAGGAAATGCCAGTGGAGACAGTAAAACTTAGTGGATTTGTAGGTATGTTATGAAAGAGCCTATGGAATTTGCTGATGTGTTGAATGTAGTGTAGAAGCGAAAGTGGACAGTTAAGAATGACTTCAAAGTTTTTGACTTGGGCAACTGAAAGGATGAAGCTGTTATTTACTGAAGTAGGGATGGCTTTGGAAGAAATGGGTTCTGGGTGGTAAGATCAGGAGTTCAATTTTCTGCATGTTAGGTTTGGAATTTGTATTAGCTAACTAACTGAAGGTGTGAAATGTTGTTTTTGTTGTTAGGTGCGATCAACTTTTTTCTGACTCATAGTGACCCTATGTACATCAGAACAAAACACTTCTTGGTCCTGTGCCATCCTCACAATCCTTGTTATGCTTGAGCCCATTTTTGCAGCCACTGTGTCAATCCATCTTGTCGAGGGTCTTCCTCTTTTTTGCTGACCCTCTACTTTACCAAGCATGATGTCCTTCTCCAGGGACTGACCCCTCCTGATAACATGTCCAAAAGTATGTGAGATGAAGTCTCACCATCCTTGTTTCTAAGGAACATTCTGGCTGTACTTCTTCCAAGACAGATTTGTTCATTATTTGGCAGTTCATGGTATATTCAGTGTTCTTCACCAACACCATAATTCAAAGTCATCAATTCTTCAGCTTTCCTTATTCATTGTTCAGCTTTTGCACGCATATGAGTCAACTGAAAACACCATGGCTTGGGTCAGGTGTACCTTAGTCTTCAAGGTGATGTCTTTTTTTTTTTTAAATACTTTAAAGAGGTCTTTTGCAGCAGATTTTCCCAATGCAGTGTCTTTTGATTTCTTGACTGCTGCTTCCATGAATGTTGATTGTGGTTTCAAGTAAAATGAATTCTTTGACAACTTCAATCTTTTCTCCATTTATCATGATGAATACATAGTTGTGTGTATGAGTCTGGAGTCCAGGGGAAAAGTCTAGAGTAGTGATGCAAATTTAAGAGTAACCAGTATAGATAAATCAGACCTGTTGCCATTGAGTCAATTCTGACTGAAAGCAACTGTATAGGACAGAGTAGAACAGTCCCATGGGGTTTCCAAGCAGCAACTGGTAGATTTGAACTACAGACCTTTTGGTATATTTAGTTATTTTAAAGTCTGTTTTTTTTTTTTAATCCTAACTCCAATATCTAGATCCTCTACATGTCTATTTCTGTTGACTCGTTTTACTCTCTCTTTTTAAAAAATGTGGTATTGTCTTTTGGCATTTTTAGTAATTTTTGGTTGAATGCCAGACAGTATGAAAAAAAATAGATAAACATATTGCAGAAACTGATGATGATGGTTTCTTTCTCCAGAAAGCATTCACTCCACCCTTGCCTAAGCCAATGCAGTGGCGGTTGACCATGTTGAATTGTAGATCTGGTAAGGCTTAGTCTGTTTCTAGTTCATCTCTGGTCCTCCCCCAAACTAGAAAACCAAACCCTTTGTGTTGAATCAGTTCCAACTCATAGCAATCCTATAGGACAGGGTAGAACTCCCCATAGGGTTTTCGAGGGGTGGCTGGTAGATTCAAACTGCTGACCTTTTGATTAGCAGCCAAGTCCTTAACCGCTGCACCACCTGGGCTCCAGTCCTCCCCCAGCAGGCCTCAAAAGCTAGTCTTTGTCTTGTGAGGCCTTACAAGACTTTGTTCTGCTTTTCAGAGGCTTTCTGCTTAAGTTTTGGGTCTTGCCCCGATTGACCCTAGAATTTTACAAATGTCTTGCAGGAATAATCAGTGATGTACATGTGGTTTCCTCAGGTTTCTTCCAAATCTCTGTTAGTTTTCCACCCCCTGAAAATGCTCCCCTGTAGGTAGAAAGGCTGGATTTAACACTCCTGCCTGCCGAGAAGCTGGATTCTAGATTCTAAGCCTTCAATCTGCCCAGAATTTACAAATGGCCAAAAGTAAAATGGCTAAGGAAGTCAGCTCAGTTCTCAGAAGTTCTCACCTCTTCCAAGTTTTAGCACGTCCAATTCCCATTGTATCAGCAGCTCTCTTCTGCCTTAAGCAGATGATTTCTGAATTTTATCTGGCTTTTATAATTGTTCTCAATGGGAATGCTGGTCTTCTAGCCACTCCATACCATTTCAGAAGTAGTAGTGCTCAGATAATATTTAAAGTTATGAGACTGGTTGAGATACCAAAATTGGTGAATGAGATAGAGAAGGGGATTGAGGGCTGCAGTCTGGAGCATTCCAAAATTGAGAGATATCCATAAATATAAGGGAAAAAATCATGCTCTGTATGGTATTGTGGAAACCCTGATGATGTAGTTGCTAAGAACTACAGCTTCTAACCAAAAGGTTAGCAGTTTGAACCCACCAGGTGCTCCTTGAAAACTCTATGGGGCTGTTGTACTCTGTCCTATAGGGTTGCTATGAGTCGGAATCGACTCCATAGCAAGGGTTTTTTTTTGGTTTCTTTCTCCAGAGAGGATTATATTTAAGCTTCTCATATCTTCTAATTTTATTATCTTTTTATGACTTTTAATTTTCAATATTTATATGTTTTCTTTCAAAACAATTAACTAATTAAAAGTTTGACTATGGGACCCATTAGCACAGATTACTTTGTTGTTGTTGTTAGTTGCCATTGAGTCAGTTATGACTCATGGAAATCTCATGTGTTCAGAGTAGGACTGTTTCATAGGGTTTTCAAGGCTGTGAACTTCTGGAAGCAGATTACCAGGACTGTCCTCTCTGATGTCTCTAGGTGGGTTCCACCTGCCCACCTTTCGCTTAGTCATCAAGCACTTAACCATTTCTGCCACCCAAGGACCCCTACGGATTCCTTTAGTGTTCTTTTAATAATTTCCTTTTCTCCCTCAAATGAACTGAAAGAAGTTATTTTGTTAACAATTTTATTTATGGAATAAAGCCAAAAATTCTTTCAATATGACTGAAATAAAAATGTAAATAAAGTTATAACAACTCTTGAAACAAATATGTTTAATCTGTTACGACGATTGTAGAGATTAGTATGGGGGTAGGAAACAGATGCAAAAACAAAAACATGGAGTTGATTCTTTTTCATGGCAACCCTATGTGTGCCAGAGTAGAACGTACTCCATAGAACTTTCTTGGTTGTAACCCTTCTGGAAGTAGATAGTCAGGACTTATTTTTTGTGGTGCCACTAGGTGGGTTCAAATGGCCAACCTTTTGGTTAGCAGTTGACCGCAAATGGTTTGCACCACACAGGGAACTTAAATGCTTTCAATAGGACTGAAATCTAAGTACAAATAAAATTTTAGCAGCCCTTAAAACCAATACATTCAACCTCTTATGACTATTGTATCAATTAATATTCTGGTAGGAAACAGTACAATTAAACTGATAATTTAAGTAGAGTGTAATGAAGAGACAGGTTATATAGAGGAGGGCAGGGGAAACACAAGGAATAATGCCATACCCTAGGTCTAGAAACATAAGGTATTGTCATCACCCAAGCCTGAAAGGTCAAAGGAAGGAAACAGTTACCAAAACCTGGAGACAAAGAGGACTAGGTGGAGAAACCCACCTGACAGTTACTGTGACCTTTGCCAGACAGCCCACTGTGACCCCATAGGGAGGGAGCTGTGGAATACTTATCCGAACCACGTTCTATTCTCTCCTTCTTATTTTCTGCCCGTACTTCCCTTGGGAAGCCAGAAAGCAAAGAACCTACTGAATCCATTCTTACAGGTCACCTTTCAGCACACAGACCTGGGTCTGGGTCTGGTCTGGGTCTTTCCCTGTCTGTCTCTTTCTCCTTTTGACAAATGGCTCCAGAGTGAAAACAAATACAAAATTTCCTAGACCATGAAAAATATAACATGTCTTAGCGTTATTCATATAACTTTGTAAGTTCGCTTAATAGAACTCTGATATCAAAGCTGATAAAACTATAAAGATACAAATTAGACTTAAACAACATATATAATGAACCTGTCCTGAATACAAACCATCAAATCTTTCTTCTTAGAAGCATTCTTCATTTTATTATAAAAGCCTATTTTGGCATGTAGCATACACACACAAAACAGTTTGGGAATAGTTTGCTGAGAATACAAACATCAGAAAACTAGGGATGGAAGGTTGGTAACCAACTTGTTTTAATTTTGTCTGTATTCATAGCAACTCAATACAGTGCCTTTGGGGTTAACTGTTTTCCTCTTCTCTTTTGCTTTGAATGTAAGTTTTTGGAAGATAAGATGCACATTTTAATCTCAAGTCACTCTGCACACAGTGCTGTAAATATCAACAAGGAAGTTACCATGCCAATGAACACAGAGACTGATCTAGGCATCTCAGAGTAATGGATTTTGTAGCTTATCCAAAAAACTGACTCAGATGGTTGCCTTGAAGCCTCATGATGACTCTGTTTCTGGAACTCAGACCTCAGAGGAGAGGATTAAAACTAAACGCATTGCCCTTGACAAACCTGGAAAAACTCTTCTAGAAGCTTCCCTTCCTGTGTTTTATCTTTATCAAATATGTCACCATTCTCCAGTTACCAAGAAATGAAATACTGAAATGTTGTGTTCATTAACTCATTTAATCAATAATCATTTATCAAGCATATAGTGTTCTGGAAATAAAGACAAAAAGGCTGCATTGGTCTCAAGAAGGAGTTCAGTCTAGAAGGGATGATGGAAAAGCTAACAGTGTCAAAATTCCTATACTGTATAGATCTTTGCTCCATGAGCTGTTGAAATCCTGGAAGACACCCAAAGACCTGGTGTTTGTACATATGTGTGAGGAACTGTGCTCCAAGGAATGCTTACTTCCCATGTCCAAAAAAGGACCACATGCACTTGATCTATCTCTGAAATGTTTCTTGGGAATCATTCTCTCTCACTCTATTATGGTTGCAATGAACTCATAGAGAACATATTACCTTCTATATGGCCTATTGTAATAAACAGTATCTTAATCTCCCAACCTTCAATTTCTCCTGCCTCCAACCCATCCTACCAGTTATTGCCACATTATTTTTCCTGGAGCACAGTGTTCTCATCCAGTCTCCTACTTGACCTCATTACCTATTCTTTGCTCTAAGCTGCTTTCCTTTGGGCTTATTTGTTCCCTCTGGGAATAACCTTGCTTGCTCATTTCCCATTTCAGTCTTTGGAAATCTTGCCATTTCCTCAAAGCCAACCTGAAAGTAAATGCTCTTTTCTAAGCTCCCATTAATTTTCTTATTTTTTAATGGTACTTATAAAAGTCTACTTTGTTTTATCTTTCTTGCTAGATTGTAAGCTTTTGGAGGACCATGATCATAGCATTTATTTTTTTGTGTCCTTTATAGCAAATGATATGTTGTATTTATACATGAGGGGAAGGGGGACTCAACAAATGTTTTAAAAATTGAATTATGTGAACATTCCATAAATATCAGAGCAGACTAAACACTAGTTTGACCCGGTGTTAACAAATTTTGATGCTAGGTGGAGTGTGATGGTTAAGGTTGTGTGTCACCTTGGCTGGGCCATGATTCTCAGTGGTTTGGCAGTTATGTAATGATGTAGCTTGGCAGTTATATAATGATGTAGTCATCGTCTCTTATGTGATCTGATGTGGCCAACCAATCCGTTGTAAGCAGGGTTTCTTTGGAGGTGTGGCCTGCATCCAATATATATATATGGATGTTCTGGCAAAGCTTGCTTGCGTGCTCTGGGTCCTGCACCCGGCTTGTCATCATGTGACCTCCAGTTCTTGAGACTTTGAGCCAGCACCCTGCAGTATTGCCTGCCAACCTTGGAATTGATCAACCTCTGCAGCTGGTGAGCCAGCAGCCTGCTGCCTTACCTGCTGATCTTGAGTTTGTCAGCCCCTGCAGCTGTATGAGTCAGGAGAAGCCTCCAGCCTGATGCCTGACCAATGAACTTAGGAATTGCAGGCCTATACAAACACAAGAGCCATTTCCTTGAGATGAATCTCTCTCTCTCTGCATATATACACTTCACTGGTTTTGCTTCTCTAAAGGACCCAGCCTAAGAAAATGCAGCGTCACTGAAAAGGCATTAAACTGCATCTCTATTGCCAAAAACAAAACAAAACAAAAAAACCCCGTTGCCACTGAGTGGATTCCAACTTATAGTAAACCTATGGTATCTGTATTAAAAAAACGTTTAAATGATTCAAGGTATATTTCAGTGAATGCCATAAAAGCTACAACTTTTACACACATTAAGTCAATATGGCAAAATTTTACTAAAAACAAGTAACAGTCTTGTATGTTCCCAGATGCCTCTTGAATTCTAGCATGAACCTTGTCCTTTTGCAGCCCAGATGCTGCATGCTGAAACCAGAGTCTTGATGCAAGAGATTTTTTTCTTTCTTTTAAACTTTTAATTTAGTAGTTTTGTTTTCATGTAACAAAATTCATGTGAAGTATATTTTGAAAACACAAACTCCCTAACTTAAAAAAATCCATTTTCTCTCTGTGTAGAGCTGTCAGGAAGAAGGAGAGATTCGGTAAACTGCATGTCACTATCAGCCATTGATAGCCAGTGATTTGTTCCAAATCCAAAGGCTAAACCAAACCTCATGCTGCTGTATGTCAGATACAATTGGTCCACAGTCAAAGTTTTACAGCTCAGACAGGGCACACTTTATCCTTCAGGCTGCTACTTAAGATAGCCACGACCCTGAGGAGAACCAGTCAACAAAACAGACAGACAAGAGGATGTGATTTGTATGCATCCCAGAGCCAGCTCACATCACCCTTGACCTACAGGTCAGGCTGCAAATGACAGCAGGGTGCATGCACCTGATCAGACAGAATATTCTCATTATAAAGCCTGGGAAGTGGGAGCAACTCCTCTGTGTTTACCCATAGACCAGATGCGATATACCTACGAAATGAGTGAAAAAATACTGATTTAGCTCAACAAGAAGATGTGACCAACATGTAAGTATCCTATAAAATTTAAAGTCTATTATTTATTGTGGTAAACTTGGGTGAACACAAGGTGATTATACACCATACCCACGACCATTTTATCTAAGGGAAGAGGAAGTTTGCTTAATCACAGATGGCCCATCCAAAGAAAACTAACCTAGAATGAATAATCTTACAAAATCACAACAGGGCAACTTTATCAAATACACTTGATCATTATCATCTGTTTTAGAATAGGTTTGGGTTAAGCATGAATCTGAAAACGATGGCGTAAGCCTACAAGTGTACTTTATGCTTATTATTATCGGAGGTAGTAAAAACTTCCATATTTTAAAAGGAATCTGTATTTTCAAAATGATCTGCATTGAAATGAGAATCACCAAGGAAGAGTTGACCAAATGTCTATGTGTGACAATTCTTAAGAACAAGGGCGAGAACTTCTGTCTTAGATTATTGGAAGTAGCTTTGCCTGAGGGCAGCAAAATAGAGTAGATGACCTCTGGAGGTCCCTATGAGAGCTCTGACTAGGAAAGCCTATGGCGCAGTTCTATTCTGTCATATAGGGTCTCTATGAGTCAGAATTGACTTGACGGCACAGAACAACTACAGTAGAGATTCTTCCTAAAACTGCCCTGAAACACTGTGGATCAAATTTCACTGTTCAAACTGTAATAATTACATATACAAAAAGTCCATCCATATATAGTTGGTCCATAAGGTGAATATTAATCCTGTCTCCGAAATACTAGGGGGATAGAGGAGCTCTAATATATATAGTTTATCATATACTCCATACCCACAAGAATACTGAGCTGGTGAATGAAATCAGGCAGACAAGGTCCCTCAGGGAGCTTGCATGCAAAACTAGTCACCAATGTCCATTTTTTGTCACTTTAGCAACATGGAGTGAAATGGTTGAGTAATTCAGCTTTCCATCAATAAGCATTATCTTGATCCTAGACTACAAGTCTACAGTTTCATGGACAGTGTCTTATTTATCTTTGCATCCTCACCATTCAGTGCAATGCTCCTTGGCTCTGAAAAAGACCTATACTTGAAGGTATGCAAATGATAAACCAATAAAACTTTGAACCATTTATGAAGACAGAGCACGTGTGTTCCTTCTCTTTCCTTTAACCTTCAGGTTGGCCTCTTAGAATTTATTTTCCTGCTAGATTTACTCTTCACGTTTATACGAAGCAAATTTTAGCTTTTTAGTGTTCCTTAAGACATTTTTTTTTTTTTTTTAAGACTTTGGGCTGCGGAAGTTCACGGAGATAAGGAAAAGGACATTCGAGTGGCAGCACATACGCTAATCAAGTGATTTTGGGCAACTTAATCTTTCTGAGACCCATTTTTAAAAACTCTGAAATAGAAGAATGATTGAGCTTACCTCAAAAGTTGAAAGAAGCTTTAAATGAGAATGTATGTGAGATAATTTGTAAGATATAAAATGCTTTTATAAACATACAAATGTTTATATATAAAAACATGAAATGTTTTTCTCCCTTTGGAGAGAGTCCCACATTAAGTTCTTATAGTCAGACTAGGAATTGTAATTTAGTAACATAGAAAAACAAATTTTTTTTTTAAAATATAGAACTATTTAGTAATAAATAAGTTTTGTTACATGTTCTGCACACTGTCTCATGGTGTAATGTTAGATAACAAGAGATAGAAAAACGAAAGAATTGGGTGTCTTCTGGCATAGGGTTGCCAAATTTATCAAATAAAAATACAGATGCCCAGTTAAGTTTTAATTTAAAATAAACAATGCATATATTTTTAAATATAAGGATGAACTATATAATACTCATACTTAACTGGGTATCCTGTATTTTATTTGGCAACCCTACCCTGGTATCGATAAACAACCTAAAATCTTGTTCAGCGTTTGAATTCTTGCCTTTCGCAAAGGAGCCCTGAGTTCAATTCCTGGCCAATGAACCTCAAGCTGAGGCACCACGTGTCTGTGAGTGGAGGCTTGCATGCTGCTGTGATGCTGAACAGATTTCACTGAAGCTTCCAGACCAAGATAGACTAAGATGAAAGGTCTGGCAATCTATTTCTGAAAATCAGCCGGTGAAAACCCTGTAGATCACAATGGGCTGATTCCATTGTGCATAAATGGCCATGGATTGGGGCCAACTTGAGGGCAGCTAAGAACAACAATAACTTTCTTCTAAAACTGCCTTCCTGCCTCTTTTATTAAGTAGATCTTATTGTTTTACCTTCATTTTAATTGTCTGTACAGGTATCTTTTATAATAAACAACTTTAAAACATTCAGGAGAAATAGAAAGAATATGACTAGGAGAGGAAGAAAAAAAAAAAAAGAAAGTATCTTATTAATGTCTAATCATTTTTATCAATCACTTATTTGATAAACATTCCCAAGGCCCAAGCTAGGTGACAGGCACTGTGCTAGGTATTTGCCAATGGAAACTGGATCTGCTCTACTCTAGAAGGAGATTGTCAAATTGGGTTCTATACTCAGAGGGGATTTCGAGTATGTGCCAGCAGATATACAAAACCACAGGAAGAGTGGGGGTATCCTTCTGGAAGGTCAGATTTACTCAGTGACAAAGGATATATAAAATATCATATTAGTATTAAAACAAACAGCTGTATTGTGATATACAATGCAGAGCTTGCGTGATTTTTAAAATAAGACATAGCCTTCAAGTAGGTTTTATGTTTGCTCAGGACAAGTCTCTCACATGTACAGAAATACATGTCCTGCCTCTTCAGTCATTATACTACATATTTCAGGTTTCTTTGCTACCTGGCTTGCTCATGGGTTTTACCAATGAGAGGCATTGCAGGTGATAGATGAGAAGGGAGATGAGATCAGTCTTTAGCAGTATTAGTCACAGGTGGCTGGGAGTATAGGTGACTATGGATTTCAGCAGCATCAGCGCTAATTTCAGCATCATCTATAGGAATTTAGGTTCTTGATTTTTTGCGCTGTGGCAACAATGTGATTCGAACTGCAGCAGTGACAGAGGCCATGCCTCAGACAATTCTGTAGTGAATGTGGGCTCATGACCGCCTCCTAGAGGTGGCAGCAGCTTCCTCATCTTTGGGTAAAAACTCTCCTCTCCTTTGTGCTCTTCTAGTTCACTCTCATGTGTTTCTTGCTCTTCCAGCAATTCCAATCCCTTTGTAAACCAAGTCTCCTATTAAAATCCTTATTTTTGAATGCCTGTAGTGATTTCTGTTCTCTTGACTGGACACAGACTAATACAAGGGTTTATTAGTGGAAATGTTTGAGAACTCCTGCTCTACAGCATCACTGGTAGCGTAGGCTATCTTTGGAATCATGTCATGCAAAAATAATGGAATAAGCTGACAGGACATGGCTCTTCAGAATCACAGAGACCATTTAACATAAGGATCATAAAGAGGAGTCCACAGTTTCTGATAGCCTAAGCGGAAATCAGAGCCAAACCAAAGGAGTCTTCATTCACATGGCAAGCAGGATGGTAAATATTTCTGTTCAAATGTTTGTGCCTGTAGCAACCCATGGATAATGGCTTAATCAGACTGTCATTAATAGTAATAAATGTAACATGAGAGAAAACAATGTCTATAGATACCATCCATACAAAATGATTTTTCCTGAGATATTATCAGCAGGGAAACTCATTGGCAGATAATCTGTATTTCACTTGATTATTTTGTTGAATTGAGTTTGTCTTGTTTACTTTTTCACTCCTTGGTGGATAAAAGGCTTAATTAACATAGAGTTTTCAATGTAGTTCTTTAATCTCTTGCAGTATTTCATTATCCTATTATCAAGACTTTGTATGTCATCCTGAATTAAATTTTCTCTTCTTGAAATTACATTCCATTTTCTCTCCATCTTCCTCTCATTTGAGAAGAATGTTTCTGGATTTTTCTTAACAACCTGCATGTTCATAAAGATAATTAATCAGTGGTTCTTTGCCCAGTGTTCTCTTTTTGTTTCAGGTGAAGAAATTTCAATTCTGTTGACATTTAGCCATAG
This sequence comes from Loxodonta africana, assembly GCF_030014295.1. NCBI lineage: Eukaryota > Metazoa > Chordata > Mammalia > Proboscidea > Elephantidae > Loxodonta > Loxodonta africana. The sequence continues at coordinate 161,554,298 of NC_087342.1, read as the reverse complement.
TTGTTGTTTCTATAAGTTTACATAGTTCTCTGGATTGAGTGTTGGCCAATTAGGGTCCATGCCCTGGAGCAGTTGAGCCAATGAAACATACCCCAAGTCAGAAAGAGAGAGAAAGTCTATTTAGGAGGTGTCCACCAACGGAGAATCTGACAGCAACCAGGCTGTGTCTATGGAGTCCCAAAAGGCATTTTTACATTAGAGCTTATATATGATTTTTACAAAGGTTAGAAGTGCCTTTGTAGCCTGCAGATGGCATAGCCAGATGAGTTATTTATCACAAGGTAGTTATGAGAGACTCTTTATCAGACTAAAGAGATACATACTGGACATCTCCTTATCTGGGTAAAGATATACATGCCAGACATCTGGGCTTAATCTTCCTTTGGGGGTTGTAAGTCACAGGTGGCTGGACAGAGCAAAATAAAGTCATTAATAAAGGTATTTGGAAAGGGGACGGCAGGCAAAATAAAAAAAAAGAAAACTTACAGGTTCATCATGGTGTTAGTTATGTCAAGCTCTCAGTCACCCATTTTGAAAAGGAAAAAACATGCTGGGGAGTATTAGGGTCACATTGAGCATAATTAATGTAAGCTTGTCCAGACTGAGAGGGACTAGGAAGAAAGGCTAGTGATCTACTTCTGAAAATCAGCCAGTAAAAACTCTATGGATCAAAACTGTCTGGTCCACAATTGATCATGGGGGTGGTGTAGGACTGGGCAGCTTTTCACCCAGTTGTGCATGGGGTCACTATAAGTTGGAGGCTGGCTTCATGGCAGCTAACACCAACAACAATAACAGCATCAATGAGTTTGTCCATCTTTTAACTTCCATAATTAGAGCGAAGATTTCTATAATCTTGCTAAACAGTGTCATCTAAGAAGTTGTAAATAGAAAAAAAAATGTTTTACTTTCACAAGAAGGCAAAAATTTATGTGGAGAATATCTGAGAAAATATGGATGGAGCTAAAATTTAGGCAGGATTATTAGTCTGATTCTAAATTTATATGCCTTCTAAATTTATAGCATCATGGAACAGGAGTTCCACAATTATCTTAGTTCAAAGCAGCATATTTCCTCTTTTATATGGAAACAAACTAAGTCTATAAGGCTAAGTCAGTTAAGTGTACTCAGTACGGGATCTCTGTGAAAAAATCTGGCTTGAGATAACACCTAAACTGAAACAAATGACAAAGGATTGGTCATTAGTTTTTATTATTTTCTCCTAAAATCACCATAAACTTTAATAAAAAATATTTAAAACATAAAGAACCAGCAAAGAAATCCCCCAAAGAAAAAGAAAGCTCAGTGTTCATTCCTGTAATGACATCACTCAGTTTTGCTGTAGTTTTTGGCTCAGGATCACTCACACAGTAGGTGCTTAATGGAGAATGTAGAATCAGTGATTAAATAATAGCAATAATAGTGCATTTAAAATCTATTTGACAATTTCAAAGTGCTTTATAAAAAATACCTGAGACAGAAAAATCAGTATTATTTATGACCAAGTGCTCATCTACACTTTATATTGTAGTAAATTTTGTTCTTAATATGTAATTTGCTACATGGCTTGTATCATGAAAAATTACTAAAAGAATCATAGGAATTTTGTCTATTTTTAAATATTAGTATATGTATTTTGTACATGTATACTAGAATAAACACAAAATAACAGTTTAAAAGCATACTAAAAAAACAGAAACCAAAAATGCTTTCATCTGTGCATAGACATAAGCTCTTAAATATTTAAGCCAATGGGTATTTCTTTAAATACCTTTAATTAGTACATTCATGTAAAATGTAATGTTTATCCCTTGTAAAGTAGTTGATGTATTTATTTCTAAAGTATATCTAGATGATTGAATTTTAAAGTTTGCAATATAGAGGTTTTGAAATGATTTTTCCAGTGTCTGGTGAGGTAACAGCTATAATGCTTTTAGATTGATGTTAGGGAGCTTTTATACCATATAATTGTTTTTTATCTTAATAATTTTTAACCTATTGACCTAGTGTTGTTGTCAGGTGCCATTGAGTTTGTTCCAACTCATAGTAACCTTAGGTACAAAAGAACGAAACACTGCCCAGTCCTGTGCCATCTTCACAATCCTTGCTATGTTTGAGCCCACTGTTGCAGCCTCTGTGTCAGTCCATCTCCTCAAGGGTCTTCCTCTTTTTTGCTGACCCTCTCCTTTATCAAGCATGATGTCCTCCTCTAGGGACTGGTCCTTCCTGATAACATGTCCGAAGTACGTGAGATGAAGTCTCTCCACCCTCACTTCTAAGGAGCATTCTGGCTGTACTTCTTCCAAGACAGATTCGTTCCTTCTTCTGGCAGTCGATGGTGTGTATTCAATACTCTTCACCAACACCATAATTCAAAAGCATTAATTATTCTTTGGTCTTCCTCATTTCTTGTTCAGCTTTTGCATGCATAGGAGGTGATTGAAAGTACCATGGCTTGGGTCAGGTGCACCTTATTCTTCAAAGTGACATCTTTGCTTTTTAAAACTTTAATGACGTCTTTTGCACCCGATTTGCCCAATGCGACACATCATTTGATTTCTTGACTGTTACTTCCATCAGCGTTGATTGTGGATCCAAGTAAAATGAAATTCTTGACAAATCCAATATTCTCTGGGTTTATTATTATGCAGGAGTTAGCAAATCCAAAACCTGCAGGTCAGGTGGTAGGCTGAAGACTTCTACAGGCCTACCTCCCAAGAACTGGAAGTGAAGCAATGAGAACAGTACAGGATGTCAAGCAACATGAAGAGGGCAGGATTGAGAAAGAGCTTTACCAGGAAATAAATTTATATACTGGAGGCAGACAACGCCCACAAGAAAACTCCCTTTCAAACTGATTGGCTGCTCACATCAGATTACAAAATGGAAGGTGATTACACACTGCCTGTCAAATCACCGAGAATCATAACCTAGCCAATTGACATATAACATTAACCATCACAGGAGTGATGGCTTCTAAACTCTTTATATGTCAGAATGGAAGTGAAATTTAATAATAAGAAAAACATGCAACCAAGATGCATCGATAATTTCTGGTGATTGGAATGCAGAAATTGGAAACAAAGATGAAGGATCCATAGTTGGAAAATATGGCCTTGATGATAGAAACCACACTGGAGACTGCATGACAGAAATTTGGAAGACCAGTGACTTATTCATCAGAAATACCTTTTGCAACAACAGACATGGCAACTACACACATGGACCTAGCTGGATGGGATACGCAAGAATAAAATTGACTACATCCGTGGAAAGAGACAATTGAGAAGCTCAATATCATCAATCAGAACAAGGCCAGGGATCGACTGTGGAACAGACCCTCAATTGCTCATATGCAAGTTCAAGTTGAAGTTGAGGAAAATTAGAACAGTCTACAGGAGCCAAAGTACAACCTTGAGTATATCCCACCTGAATTTAGGGACAATCTCAAGAACAGATTTGATGTGTTGAACACTAACGACCAAAGACCAGATGAGTTATGGGATGACATCAAAGACATCATAAATGGAGAAAGCAACAGGTTGTTAAAAAGACAGAAGAGAAAAAACAAAGGCCAAAATGAATGTCAGGAGATTCTCTGAAACTTGCTCTTGAATGTAGACCGGCTAAGGCAAAAGGAAGAGATGATGAAGTAAAAAAAGTGAATGGAAGATTTCAAAGGGCAACTTGAATTTCAGACTCCACAAGTTGGTAAAAATCTTTAGTTTCTTCATCTTTGGCATTAGTGGTTATGCATAAATTTGAATAATAGTTTTATTAACTGGCCTTTCTTGTAGGCTTATGGGTATTATCCTATCACTGATAGTATTGTATTTCAGATTGATCTTGAAATGTTCTTTTTGTTGATGAAAGTGGCACCATTCCTCTTTAATTTATCATTCCCAGCATAGTAGATCATATGATTGTCTGATTCAAAATGGTCAATAACAGTCCATTTCAGCTCACTAATGCCTAGGATATCGATCTTAAGCATTCCATTTCATTTTTTACAACTTCCAATTTTCCTTGTTTCATACTACATACATTCCATGTTCCAATTATTAGTGGATGTTTACAGGTATTCTCATTTTGAGTCAGGCTACATCAGCAAATAAAGATCCCAAAAGCTTGACTCCATCCACATCATTAAGGTCAATTCCACTTTGAGGGGGCAACTCTTCTCCAGGTGTATTTTGAATGCCTTCCTGCCTTCCAACGTGAGGGGCTCATCTTCTGGCACTGCATCAGACAGTATTCTGCTGCTACCAGGGGCAGATTGTCCAATAAACAAGGTAAGCTCGGTGCTTATCTTTCTTACCAGATCATCTGTAGTGAAATTGTTTACTGCAGATTAGTAAGTAAGCACAAGTAAGCCTGTGCTTATTGTGTACTTGGTCATCAGCTCCTGTCTCATATTTTAAATTTGAAAAGAAGCTTTGATTCTGTAGGAAAGTGCTGTGGGTTGGGAGAGAGACAGATGCCAGCCATACCTAGAATCTTTCATGTGATGAAAAATGTGAAATTGTTCACTGCAGATGATCTGGTAAGCAAGGTAAGCTCCATGCTTATCTTGCCTGTTAGCTAATCTGCCCCTAGCTGCTATCCATAAGATTTTACTGGGGAATTTTTTCAGAAGTAGATTGCCAGATCCTTCTTTCCAGTCTGTTTTATTCTGGAAGCCCTGCTGAAACCTGTCCACCATGGGTGGCCCTGATGATATTTGAAATACCAGTTGCATAGTTTCCAGCATCACAGCAATATGCAAGCCACCATAGTACAACAAACTGACAGATGAGTGGTGGATTGGTCTAGTACTGTTTACTTAATCTTCTGAGCTGACTAATTGACATTGAATAATAATCTGGTTTTCAGCATTGTAATATTGTACCAAAAGCAAAGGACACAGATTAGAACTCATGAAGGTCACATTACTCAGGAATATTTTGAAATGACCTTCCTTCCTTCCTTCCCTTCCTCCCTCTCACTCCCTTCCTCCCTTCCTTCCTTCATTGAGCTCATTAATTAGGAAATTTTAAAACTATAGATTCATCACCATCTGTTAGCACCTACCATAAAATAATATAATAATAGATGGGCAAGAAACCCAGGCTTTAGAGTCAGATCGGCATTGTTCTACTCTTTACTAGCAATGGAGCCTGAGTACTTAACCTCTAAGAGTCTTAGTTTTCACACCCACCTTAGATTTTATAGATTTTATCATAAGATTGGGATAATATATACAAAATTCTTAGTACTATACTAGGTACAAAGTTTCTGCTATTTATTATTACTTCTGCTGTGTTTGAGGTACTGTACATGAGTAAACAAAGTTCCTTCTCCTGTTTGATTTTTCTTCCATGTGGAATGAGATTGCAGGACAATCTTGAAGTTTTCTTCCAGCAGTAAAATCTATGGATTTAGAACCTCCAGGCACTGGGTCTGGGTTTCCTAATGGATGTTCATGTCATGAGGGTACCTACATCATCAACTGGTATTTCTTAACTAACTTATAGTTAAATGTGTTAAGTGAGAGTTGTAGGATCCAAAAGTTAAGCAGGTGATCTAGATTCGAGAACTGTCCACAACCCAGGGTTGCATGATAGGTCTGCCATTTTAATTGATAGAAAGTAGTTTTAAAATTTTAATTAATATGAAGATTTTGGAATAATCTAAATAATCTAAACAACATAACTTAAACAACAGCAGCAAATTTATCTTCCAGGAATATTGTAATGAGTGAGTAAAGTGAGATTTTCAGTAGCAGGTTAAATGATAATAACTAGACATTAATCAAGAACAGTTTACATTTGTTGAACTCCTATTGTATATACAGTCTTATTACACTACAGTTTCAAGAAATTAGAGAAGAGGAAAAGAACATGATGAAATTGGGATACTAATATCTAGGAGATCCCTCCAGCTCCTGAACTGTCTGTTCGTAATGGGTTTATCATCAAAGGATACCAGGGACATCTTGGAGAAGAGGATCTGAGTCTGATTCAGTTAAAATTTGTTGAAAACAGTAACAACACAAAAGAATGACTAAGAATATTGTCTGAAAGATTCCAATAGTTCATAGCTAAGTTCTGAGAAGTCACCAATTTGAATAATGTGGGAAGTCTGAGGGGACAAGAGGGATCATCTCTTTATTCAGTATAGTATTTAAGAATGGGATGAGTATATTTTGCCCATTCCCACAAAATAACTGATGGGATGGATTTTTTTTTTTAAAGGCTAGCTAAGTCCTTTGTTTGGGAAATGACTTTACAACTTTCAACAAGAAGGCTTTCTCTCGAGAAGTTCTGATATTAGGAAAAAAAAAATAGAGGTTCTACTTTCTGCTGTAAATTAATATTGTACTAAACAATTTGAATTTTTAAACTCTGTAGATTTAATAGATACTCTTTTAAAAGGTCAGAGTTTATTTAAATCATGAGTAATATCAAAGATTAGTTTTTATCTGTTTTAAAAGACTATCCTTTGTTTTTAACCAACTGCATCTTAGAATTCACAGATAAAGCTATATTCAGCACTCAGATGTGGCTCAACATAACTATTTCTTCTCTGATGATCCATTGTAGTAAACGAAAAGTGTCTTCCATATCAAGGAGCCTTTCTTCAAATAATACCCTTCTCTTCCTCCTTCTCGCCATGCAACAAAACTACACAGCATCAAACTTAACTCTTGGAAAGACACTGAAAGCCTATTAACTTTCTGCTCAAGACCTGAGGCATAAGACTCAACAATCATGCCAAATAAAAGCAAGATTAGAGTTACTTTCTGGGATACTGGCAGACTCAGGTATGATTTTCAGTCTTTTTAAAAAAAATGTGCTTTTGGGTTTTGGATTTTGTCACTTCCTTTCACTTGTCCAAAATGCACAAATACATATGTAAATAAAACATCTACAAGAATTCTTACGTAAATAAAAAAATATAGCATTCGGAGAAAGAAAAGAGCAGTTGAAAAAGGAGAGCCAGTACTGTGGGGCTTTGTGAACAAGGGAGGGAAGGATTTCTTTGTGCCACAACAAAACGTAACCCCTGCCCGTGAAAGGAAGGAGACAGAAGGCTAGTTTTTGCTAAGAGTCTGGCTGCATGTAACAGACCCAGCAGGGAAAACCCTTGTTCTATCTCTAGGGCTCTTTAGACTGTACAACATGGATGCTACGCATACGCAGAATACCTGTGCCTTTTCTCTTGCTGACAGGAGCTCTAGCAGTTGGTTACATTTTTAAAACAAGAGGGAAACCCCTATCAATCAGCAGAATTACATTCCAAGCTGTTCCTACCGAGCCCTATTATTGTTTAAAAAGAAAGTAGAGACAAACAAATAAGTTATGTAATTAATAAGTTGATGGGTCTTTGTTCCATTGCTGTTGGTTACTGACCAACAAATGTACTTCCTCCTATTCTACCCTCTCAGATGAGTGGCCTAACCGTACAATTTCAAGTAAGGCGATGGGCATTCTAGTGTAAACAAAACCAACACCACTTGAGCAAGGTATCAATCACCCTTTGAAGTTGGCAGCTTTTCTCCAAAATGTCTTTATGGAATGTTACCTTACTTTGTGATAATTTGCATCTTGCCAGAAACAGTGATCAGTTACATAAGAGAGGCAAGGCTCTGTAAAATATTACAAACGATAAAGTCAGTAATCTGCAGGTAATGGATATTGGTGCTTTTCAGGTTCAGGGCAGTAAAGATAGCTAATCACCACCGTGTGTGTGTGTGTGTGTGTGTGTGTCTTTTTTTTTTTTACCAAAAATCTCAGATAGAATGAAAAAAATGATCATGCAAAGGTATTGCTTTCTTCTCATGTTGTTGACTTGCCATTTGCTACACAGCTATTGTTAACATTTAAAGTAAGAGCAATGAGACATTTCTTTCAGTAGACTTAATGTGAGGCGCTTGATTGAAAACACAGGTCAAATGTTTTACTCTGCTTTTCCTTCCTCTTTTCAGTAATATGTTATTAGTTTTTGTGACCTAAAAGTTAAACTAATTTGCATAAATAGTATAGGCTTTGGAAAAAAAAGTATCTTTACAAGAAGTAGATCCCCAAGGTAACTATTCTGATACTTCACTTGTTTGCAAAGAGCTGCCACTAATTTCTTTGTGGCCACGTATTGGAACAAAAAATACAAACCTACTTTTTATACGGCTTTAGATTTAAAAAAAAAAAAAATCTTCAAAGCACCATTCAAACGTGACATGAAACATCTGTTATTTGTCACAAATTAATTAATAAAATCTCTAATAGCTAGAAGGAGGCCCTTTAAAGGAGGTGTAAACAATGACTAAGATTAAAAAGAAGAAAAAAATTTCACAAAGAGAAAAACGCACAAGAACCAAGTTCTCCCCAACACAAAAGTAAACAATGAATCAGATGCTATTAAGAGTAGCTTTATTCCAAACGTAATTATTGCCAATACTTTTTGTGGCAGGAGAAAAATCCTACAGTAACTTTCGGTATGAATCTCCCTGGCTTCTATAACAACTTTGATGTCTCTCAATTTAACTCAGTTAATAGAAAAGGCATCTTGCTTTTTAAATATCACACCTGCAGTCGTCCACCCTTGGGAATCATTCAATTCATTAGTAAACGCAACCCACATACATCAAAAGTTTCCACTTTTTCCAGCCCTTTTTAACACCAGGGTCCCTCCCCTCTCCCCAGGCCCCTTGCAGCTATCTAGGGAATCTTTCACTTTTTGTCCTTTCCCGACCCTTCTGGACCACATTTTCTCTTCTTATTCAGGCCATCTGCTCTCAAGGAAGGTAAAACTTCTGCTAGGAAAACAATCAGCATCCTTACCAATTAGTTGCTTTTGTGAAATACCCTTTCAGCCACTGCCTATGAAGACATACACTGTGCAAATTACAATTCAGATTATTACAGTAGTTTAAAAATGGTTTGTAATTGATACATTTCTGGCTACAGTCTCCCCCTTTACCCTGTGAGTGGTACAATCTCCTTGTTCTTGACAGAAGTCTTTCTAAAGATCTGCTCAAGCCTCACTAAGCAGCTGTGAGTTAGGTCATTTTCCCAGGAGTTTTACATGTGGAAAACTGGGCATTAGTAAGGCCTCAAAAAGGACACCATCTGGCCCTAGTGAAAAAAAGGATCATGACACTTCCTGTGGTACCAACAGACCCTGATGAACCAGAAAGGAATTCAGGCCGGGACTGTGATCCAATGGAGACCGGCCCCACAATCACCTCCGTGACAGCCCACTCCATTCATCTTAGCAGTTATCTCATGGCACAATGGACTTTTGTGCCATGCTGTTTACTGAAGGCGGAGTAAAATCCATTTTGATTTTTGTGTTTAGTCTCAGTGCCTGTCCTCTTTCCTGGAACACATTCCACATCAGGAGAGAGTGAGCTGCACAAAGAACACTTCTTTCAGTCCTCATTCACACTTCCCCACTTCCCTCCCACTGTACGTGGGGCATAAGAATAAAATGCTGAACCCTTCAGAGGCTTCAAGAAAAGACCTTTTCCGGACATGAAGAATACTTCCTCTCACTTGCAATAAAAATTATTTTACCCTATTCAGACCAACAGTTTTTGTAGAAGAAAATGGAAATTTAAGCAGATAAAAGAATCTTTCCTAGAAATGTTCTGTTTTGATTGACTCCATTAGGTGTGAATGTGTTGCTAGATTCTGTTAAAAACTATAGCGACAACATCAACAACAAAAAGAGTTTTCTTTTTCCAAAAGAGAAGTGCCTGACCCAAGCAATATGAGCATGGGTGCTGATGGCAGCTTGCAATGTTTTCTGGTTTTTTATAGTTTACGAAGCCTTTCCCTGTTTCATGCTGTAGAATATGGAAATTGAGAAAGTTTGCTTAACAACAAACGCTTCTTAACTTTAGCTTTTCTCTTTGACTGAATATAGTACAAAAACAAAGAAACCACTTACCTAACTAACTCATTGTCAGCAACCATCGGGCACATGTATGTATTTTTTAAACATAAAATATTATTTGTGGCGGATGGCTGGAAACCCTGCTGCCAACAGGATAAATAGAGGCTTCCACTTGCAAGCATTTATACCATCTCACAGCACAGTGAGGACTTGGATGTGATGAGAAAGTTCTTTCTTAAACCTGAGGGCTCCCCCTCAGTTCTATCCAGATTCTTCTTCATTATTCACACTCACCCTCCAATTTTTTTTTTTTTTTAATGTCTTGAAGCCTTAAGATACTAAATCTCGTTTTGTCTGCTACTGGGGCCTTCCTCTGTACACAGACCTAAATCTTCCCCCACTGCTGGATCTTTTAGTAGTAAGCCATATTGTCAGACAAAGGGACTTTGGGGTTAAAGAAAATGGTTAAGGCCCACTGTTTTTCCTTTTTTCAATTTTTTGCTGCTGTGGGTGGGGGGCGGGTGGTGGTGGTGGTTAGGAAGGGTGCCCTTCTTCCAAATAAATCTTGTCCTGCCTAGATTTTAAAGAACTTAAAAAGCCAACACAGAATAAATAGAATTTAATGAAGGCGAACATTTCTCTGACTCTGATTCCCTGATGGAAATGATGCGGCTCTTTTGTGGGAAGACAGAGCTGCTAGTCATTTATTAACATTTGTCCAAGGTCTAATTATAGATGTTCTCCATTAATGCAGAGTAGTCACCACTGGTGTTATTCATAAAGTACTCATTGAGAGAAGTTCAATACTGCTACCTTTATCTGTAGACATCAGTGAATTTTCTCTGAATTCTGTAACCACCAGCGACATATGATAACTACAGCCCAGGTTTTTTTTTTTCTATAATGAGGTTGCCCATGTAATAATGAAAATACTTATCATACAGTAACAGTTTGATTGGTAATGAAGAGTGGTTGTGTGTGTCTTTCTATTTTGAACAGTCTGAAAAACAGCATATAAAACAGCCCATGTTTGCACAATTATGCTCACCGTTATTTATCCTATGATGAGTTATGGTCTTTCATAGGATGCTTCTAACAACTTAAATAAGAAAACTATCAAAGATACTCAGAGGTAAGGGCCAACACTTAGGGCCACAGACATCGGTGCCTGAAGGCTGGCTGTGGAGAGCAGAGGGCACTGAGCCAAGACACGGGGCCAAGAGCTGAGCTCAGGGAGGCAGAGAAGGCAGATAACTTGGAATACAGCTTCTGAGGTACCACAGAAGGAAGAGGAGGAGAAAAAGGAGGAGGAACACCAGCAGGAGAAGGAGGAAGCTGAGTTTTTCACAGTGTGGCCAAACATAAAAGCCACTTTGCCTTTGGACAAGGGGGTGAAACATCTAGATTTTATCAGGCTTGGAAACGTTCAGTAATTTGGGACTCAGATTCATTCTTTTCTTAAAGGTTACTAATACTCATTCCAAGAGTAATGGAGTTTTTTTTTTTTTTTTTAAACAAAAGAACAATTGAAAACCTGGTAGATGATAAAATAATTAATTTTGCCTATTATCATTCTGACACTTTTCTTAGTGTTGATTTTGCAGCATTAACATACTTGCCTAGTATATAAATGATTTTAAGGGATTAAAAATATCAGTAACCTCTTAGTTGCTGGGAAGGCCAGCATAAGCATTGTTTTAAACTGGAAGCTTGTACCATTCCTTCCCCCCTCCCCCCGCCAAAAGAAGCTCTGTTTTGAGGCAACAGTCCCCTAGGAAGAAAACAACAGAATCAGATGCAATTTACTCCTTTAAGGGTTTGAGAATGCTTATGTTGGAACCTTACAAAAGCGGTGTTATGTCCTTGAACATTCTAAAGATCATTGTTAATAGGATCAATTTTTGTGTGTTATTCAACTGGGTCATTCATAGCCTGTAAGAACCTCATTTTTGTAGAAGGACAAGGTAGCAATGGGGATGGGGATGGGGCGTAAAGGAAGGCCTAGCAAATTCCATGTGATCAGTTCAGCTGCAATAATCTCTTTTCTCCTTCTTGACGAAGCCACACATGAGAGCACTCTGGTGTCTTTCATCATTATTTGTCACCCTTTTGTGTGGAGCAACTTATATCCACAGCCATTCCAGCAATTAAAATGAAAAAGAACCAAACAGTATTCTCATTGAATACTAGGAGGCCAGTGCCACCAAGTGCCATCCAACCTATTGAATGCCGGGTACCTAATGCCATTAGAGCTCTGTGAGTAAAAAGTATTCTGTGAAAAAAACAAATAACTTGTTACACACAGAATGTAGAGAATGATTTAAAAAGATAAAATCTTTTAATGTGTTGGCAGCAGCTAGATTGCCTGTAACAGGCTCTCCGTGATAATGTGAAGGAGAACTAAGAGAGTGACAGAGATTCAGACCCACTGGAAAAGACTGAGAACTTCAAATTTTGATAGACAAATTGTCATAAATTTAAATCAATCCAAAAATAATAAGTAAGTCTTTGTTTTTCCATTGAAATAGCTTCTGAAAATAACAATGAACATTTTATTAGCCTAGTATTTTCATTATTTAAACCCTCTCCCAAAACTGTACAGGAGTCCCTGGGTAGAGAAAATGGTTCAGCACTCAACTACTAACCAAAAAGTTGGTGGTTCAAACCAACCCAGAGCCACTTCAGAAGATAGGCTTGGCGATCTGCTTCTGAAAGGTCACAGCCTTGGACACCCAATGGAGCAGTTCTGCTCGGCACATGTGGGCTTGCCATGAGTCGGAATTGACTCGATGGCAACTAACAATAACAATCAGATCTATAATGTGTCACCACATTTCCTAGAAAGGTACTTTTTGATTCCCTTTCCCCAAAATGTGCAAACTGAAAGAAAGTGAAGGTAAAACAACTTTTCCAAGACAACAGGGAGAGTCAGAATTGAAGAACGATTATGACTTGACGTTGGTGCTAATTTCGGATCACACACTGTGGGAAATGAAGCTCAATGAGTAGGCTTTCCTTGTTCCATCAGCCACATATTTTTACATGATTTCCACTGAAAATTTCAGGGTCACCACAAGACATACATTTTAAATCAATGCATTTGTTCTTTCGTTCAGGGTGTAGCCTTTAGAAGTATCATTAATAAAGTTCTACGAAGTACCGAGAATGTACTCTGCCAGGATTTTAATAAAACTGCCTGTAGATCCTTGTCCTGCCTTATAATTTAGCTGGGGGGGGCGGGGGGGCGGTGAGAGGAAGATGCATGCCTAAAAAGGTAACTAGCATTTAAGTAACATGCTGCTGAAATTCTGAGGAGTCAAGTACTTAAGAAGATGAGAAAGAAACTTCTAGAGAATGTCCTGAGTGAGATATGAAGCAAGGGAAGGAATACGCCTTCTGGGACCAGGACCTACAAGATCAAAGGAGCATCGACATTTTTCAAAACGGTAATGGTGATTAAAATGTAATAAGCACTTTATATACAGATAGACACGCATGCACAGGGACCTCTAGAAAGTACTTCCTTTTACAACGTCCAAGCTGAGTAAACTGTCTGGCTAAGGCAGAAAGGTTGGAGCCAGAATTTTCCAAAAGCAATTTTTCCTTTTATGTTAGGGCAGTTGAGCCATTGAAGGTTTTTCAACAATGGTGAGCCGGCTTTGTTTGATTTTGGAATGATCATGGAAAATAGTCAAGTGACTGGGGACAGAGATGGGGGATGTGGCGTGTAATGTAGCTCAGTCTTAGTGGGGAGTGGGGTGGGGAGGTGAGAATTGTCAGTTATCCCAACATGTGAGAAGAGTGCCAGGAAGGGCCATCCGCTCGCTGTAAGACCCCCATCAATGACCTTTCGTATGACATAGCCCAGTGTGTGCGGCTACGGCCTGGGGTGGCTGGGGTGGCCTAGCTGTCGTTCAGAAAAGCACTTCTGTGTAACATTCTTTGAATGCATTATGACTATGAGGAAAACAGAGCAGAAAGGATATTTCTTCACTTCTCCTAAGCAGGGATTTGGTAACCATCCTTACAGCTCCTGGGAGTTTAGAAATTCCAGAACTGGAACAGCAAATCTCTTATATCATTCTTCCCTATAAAATTATATAGCATATATGTATGATTCCATAAAATTATATATATATTTTATACACAAAATCTCCTAACCTTTAAAATAAATATGGAACGTTTTAAAATAAATGCATGCTTTATAAATAAAAAATTTCGGACAAAAACCTGTTAACGTTCCCCAAAATGTCTTTTTTTCTAACAACAGCAATAACAACAACAAAAAGAATTTTAATAAATGAAATAGACAGCCTGGGTTAGGCCAGGTGGTTCTGCTGTTGAATCATGATTGAGTTTGTCCCTTTAAAGGACCATGTTTCCTTGGTGTGATTTTTGGCAAAATATGTGACTTTGAGACTATCAGTAGGGAGTGCCTGGCAATTTGGCTTTAAATTTCCTAAACTTTCATGAATGCTTAATTGTTTGCTAAGATGTCAGCTGCAAGATTGGTGAAGCTGGAAAAAAAAAAAAAAAAAAAGGCATGCATTCACATTGGCCCTATGTCTATTTTCAGTGTGAAAGGAACTGGCTGGAGAGTGTTGCAAACACTTGAAGCTATGCATTCTGCATTACAATGAAGTGGTGCTGTATTACACAATACTGCAGTTTTTTTTTTTCTAAAAAGGACATCATATCCAAAACCCTTCGAACGCAAAGTAAGAGCAACAGATGACAAATACTAGGATGTGCTAAACACCAGAGCAATTATATTATAACGGACTTCTTCCAGATTGAGTCTGCTCCAATTTCTACTTGGTAAATAATTAAATTGAAAACTACACAAGGACTCTTAAAAAAAGAAAAAAATATATATATAGGAAGGAAGCGAAGGCAGAATTAAAAACAAAACATCTCCATGTTATAAATATAGCATCTGGCGATATTATACACACAGGTCCAGTGTGTACAGGTCTGCTGATATTTAAGAAGAGGTCTGGTGATATTTAAGAATGTGTCATTTGACTTAGTCTTCTACCTATCTGTGAGAAAGAAAGATGCCACAAATTGTATTCACGATTTGAGTTCCTTTTCTGGTACTGCTAATTATTATAAATAAGAGGAACTTTAGTTTTGTTGTAGCACAGAGATTCCCAAAAATGATACTATACTGCATCTCTCAATAATTATATCTTTTCAAAGACCAATAAATATCATTTTTGAAGGACAAATGAAATTTAGGATAAATCACTTAGTATTTTAAAAACAAATAATACCTACATCCATGATGTCATTTTAAATTTCTAATCTTATTCAATCCTAGCTAAATCAATAGAGTTAGAATTTAAAATTCAGGTCTTTGGATTTCAGTTCTTTATACACAGCATCAAATCCACCACAAAAATATGTCTACAATCTGACACATAGTAAAGAACAAACATCAAGTTAAATTTTATAGAAATTTACATAGAAGAGGTTTCAATATTCATGGAGTTAGAACTACATTTTCTCACTGTATTTTTTCCTTTTAGTTTCTATGATCCCCACAGTTTGAAATCTTTTTTCTTCTGGACTCCCATAACATTTCTGGCCTATAAGACATTTGGTGATTATTCTATTTTGCTGTGTTAGCTACTTTTTTTTTTTGTTAGGGTGGGTCTGTTTTTTTTTTTTTTTAATTACCTAGTACAGAGCTTGGCACCTAATAGGCACTCAGTACACATTTGTAGGGTGAAGGAACGAAAGCATGAAGGTGTATGTATGTATTTTGTCTCCTTGATTAAGCTGCAAACTCCTGGAGAGCAGAGAAGGCATGTTATACTTCCGTTGCCCTGCTCGTGGTGTTATGACACATTACGTGGTATAGTGACAGGGAACATTTGATAGTGATGATAACTGCTATGGAGAGAAGAGTCAGAAAGAAGAGAGAAAGTGAGGGAGAAAGGAAAGAAAGAGGGGATAAAATTTTTAAAAAGGGGGGCACTGAGCTTCTGTTAAGGGTGACGAAAAAATTTGGAAATGGATAGTGGTGATGGCGGCCCAACATGATGAACATAGTCAATGTCATTGAACTATACATGAAAAAACACTAAAATGACAAATGTTTTGTTTTATATATATTTACTGCAAAATAAAAAATGAAGAAAAAGTTAGAGCAAAGAACTGAACCCAATTCCAGATTCCCCCTTGCATTATCTCAAACTTCCCCTTTGTTTTAGTCTAAGGGAAGACAGAGGTGTGAAAGGAAGGAAACCCTGAAGGTACAATAATATAAACTATGGTTTCAATTGTGATTGACATTTCAAATGTATTAAATAATTTGAATATCAAGTTTTTCCAAAAAGCTACTATTTAATGTATTTAGAATATTATTTTGTGTTCTACCTTTAGTGGGAATTTGGAGTTTAGTGAAAATATGGGGAATTTAAAAAAAGTAATCCCTAAGACTTGGGAAATAAAATTATAATTATTTTTTTCCTAATGAATACACTTAACAGGCTACAGACTCTCAAATGTGATACATTTGGCAAAGAATAGGCCCTGTCATGAAACCTGAAAGAGGCCTGTGCCGTTATTAATCTGCTACCCAGGCAACACTTTTTGGGCCTTAATGAATAGCCTCTAATTGGCTGAGGTTGGCTCGCATACCCAGGAGCTGTTCAGCAAATAATTTTTTTCCCCAAGATTTCACATCTTTCCTGCTTCTGTGATATAGAAAGTTTATCTGGCTCACGTTATAGAATGTTCTCACCAAATATCACCATGACTCACATGAATAATTACTTCATTAAGATTTAAAAATATATATTTATGGTTTTATATATACAACTTAAAATATGAATGAAAAAATAATTCTTGAATTAATAATAACTGTTTGATAATAATAAAGAACATCTGTATCCAAAATATATATCACTGATATTTGGAACCTAGATAACATAGCTATACAGGAAAAGATAGCACTTTCTTTTCTGTTGTTAGAAATATCAAGATCAGAGATGATTCTACTCTTAGGTGATTAAGAATTGACCAAAGTGTCAAGGAGAGGATCCTCTGATTCATCTACTAGTGAGATCATAAACACCTTGAGGGCAAGGTCCATAGTTACCCTTGTTCCCTTTCTCAGGATGCTCATCGCAATACCGCATACACACTAAGAATTTCCCACTCAGGGGGAGATGGATAAGTAAGGGAGGCACAGCAGAGTAGTGAAGGTCCGAGAGAACACCCAGCTTACCCACATTCCTCAGGAGTCCACTAAGGTCTCATCAGCTCAGCGATTCCTCCTTTTCATTTCTCTCCGACACCTCTACATATCTCTGCAATAGCTAAAATGATGTTATTAATTGCTAATTTATTGTCTTTGATGTGATTATATAGAAAATGTTTAGAGGTTTTAAAAAATAATCTATAGCTGAATGAATAGTATATTTGTGATACTTTTTTTATCTGCTGTGGATTGATTTGTGTCCCACCAATCAGTTCAAGGGAATCCTAACCCTTGTTCCTGTGGATGTAATCCCCTTTGGAAACAGGGTTTTCTTTGTTAGGTTAATGAGCCCATATCAGTGTAGGGTGTGTTCTAAACCTAATTACTTCTGAGTTATAAGAAGTAGCATAGACACAGAGACCAACAAGCACACGTGGGGGAAGATGGATGCCATGTGAAGATGTCCAAGGAATCTCAGAGCTCTGAGGCTGCAGAAGCTGAAAGAGATAAGGATTTTTTTTCCCAGAGCTGACAGAGAGAAAGCCTTTCCCTAGAGCTGGTGCCCTAAATTTGGATTTCTAACCTCCTAAACTGTGACAAAATAAATTTCTGTCCTTTAAAACCACTCACTTGTGGTATTTCTGTTACAGAGGCACTAGATAACTAAAACAATGCTGACAAATGTTTCGCCATTGATCTTTGCAAATAGAAACAGGACTCCATCTTACAACATCCTCCATATTCCTCAAGGTAAAAAAATTAAACTTCACTCTCTTGACCATTGTGCCTTTTTCATGAACACCAAGGCTTTATTATCTACCGAGAACCCCAGCCTGGTGTGGCCTGCTGGTGGTCATCATGGATTCGGAGACCAGTATGGTGCTGTCTCAGAAAGAAGGGGATGGACAGGAACAGAGACCTTGGCGAGAGACCTTGGTGAGGGAGTGCATGAGAGGCACAGAGGGGAAAATAAAAGGGGGAAAGAAAAGGAATGTAGGAGAAAAGAGGTCTGGGAGAGTGACGGTAGGAGAGAAAAATATCAGAATAAAGGATGGGTCACGTAGACAATGTGATGTCCTAAAAGCTTTTGCATGCAGATGTTTCGCATATTATCTTCCCAGGCAGAAATGGAAAAGGGCTGAAGGGGCTTGTTGGAATAGGACAAGGTGACATTCCTGTAAGAATCAAGTAAAAATTAGGTAAATGCAGATTCCATTTAACTTTTTTATAATTAATTATTCAGTAAACTTGTATTCATATAATTCAGTGCCTGTCTGAAGATAGTTTTATCTTTCTGAAGAACATGGTAGCTAAATTCTTATCCTTGGAATACCATTGTTGCTAAGCCTTAGAACTTTGGTAGGGAACAATTTCATAACTACAGAATTCCCACATTACTTCTGAGATATTTCAGAAAAAACTTCTTTCATCTTTGTAAAATCATAAGTGCTCCCCGTTCATCTAGGAAAGAAGTGAAATAACTAGATTTTTTGTCTATGTGTGTGGAGGAAGGGTGGGGAATTGAGATGCTCAGTGGGGGATAGACCCTGGGGTACAGGAGGGAGAAGCATCACAGAGTAATTTGTAGGAGTCAATAGTCCATAGATAAAGAAGATTATTGTAGTAAAACTTGGTGTCATGCTTCACTTCATGACAAGACTGTAAAGGTGCTAAGTAGCTATGCACCTGGCAGTACGCTATAGGCTTGTCTGCTACTTTTCTTGCTCCTTAAAATGTCACATCACTTATACTATTTTATAATTCTTTGTCAGTGGGCAGATAATTGGCAGAGAAAACCAAGAACAGAAATCTTCTTGGAACATCCTGGTTATGATTTACAAGCTTCTGATTTTTCCTGTCATGGGGGAAAGTACTTGAGCTCAGGAACTAGGGAATGCTTAGCTGGCATCAAAGTTCCTTTCTTTGTACTGAAAGCTGTGACGTTCAATCATCCTCAAGAATGTTCAAGACCAAAACTGGCATAAAATTTAAGGTTGCCCTCATCTAAATCCAATATTTGAGACATTATGTGTAGGAAAAAAAAAAAAAAAATTTTTTTTTTTTTTTTGAACAACCAAAATTCACAAATTCTAAATCAAACTTTCTCCTTGCTTTGGGACTTTATTATGGAACCACAATGGAAGGCGATTATTTTCCTTTTAAACTGTATTATTATGTTATTTTATAATTAAAAGTAATGCATACCACTTGTATCACGTGAAACAGGGCCAAAGTGTATAATGAAAAAGTTATCACTTCCTCCATTGCTAGTTTAAAGAGGCCAACCTTTTAAAAGCTTGGTGTGCATCTTTCCACGCCTTTTTTTCATGCTCATACCAACATGTACAAACACTTCTATGCATATATACTTTTCCTTTTTATAAAAATGATGCCATATTGCACAAATTTCTCTGCAACTTAGATTCATTTTAACCTAATAGTAACATACCATGAAAATCCCCTTTGGTTAGTAGGTGAAGAACCAAGTCATTCTTTTTAATGGCTGCATAATATCTCACAGAATGGAGGTGCCATCTATTCAACCATTTCCAAATTGATGGACATGTACGTTTTATAAAGTTTTTTCAAGTGTTGTAGGAAAACATCTTCAAATATTTTTTTTGTTACTACTTTATTTTAGAAGACTTTGAGTCAGCCAGAGCTAGAGTATGTGTGAAATGTAGTTTGAAATCAGGAAAGTCTCAATAGTGGCTCCACTAGGTGCATTTGGAGTGGGAAGTTGTTTGGAAGTTGCAGTGTAAGAACCTATGTAAAGAAAAGTGCTAACCTAAAACAGGTAGGTTTGCATCATTAAAATAGGATTTTCAGATACCCAGGAAAACAGTGAACAAAAACTAATAGGTAAGCTGTACCTTGTATTTTTATGGCTTCTTCTTCCAAGAAAGGCCAAGTACTTTGCATCCATCTTAACTGCCAAGAGTAAGAAATGAAGTTCTTTGTATATCAAAGACAGTGAAGAATTGAAAACCAATTATTTTAATATTCAAAGTAGAACTGTTTGAAGACAACCCAAGAGTCTAAATTCTGTATAAAACAAACAAACAAAAAAATAGAGGCAAGAAATTAACTGAAGGATGGTAGCCCACATGCACAGAGGACTCTACTTTGCAAAAGGACTTAGCACTGAGTTCCTGGAGCAACTTGTGGACAGTGAACAGTCCAAAAGCAAGGCTTCAGCGTGGCAGTGTCCATGGCCTCAGGAACAACTCTGAACTAACCCATTCTACATATCAGCATCCACAACCAAACAAACACATTCAAAATGAACAGACAGTAACACTGACTCACCACTCCCTTGGCGTATCGAACATTTCCTTTAAATAGAAATCTCTGAAAGTGCCTTTTAGTATAATTGATTCAGGAAAAAAAAGAGGGGGTGGGGTTTAGAGTAAAGTAAGGTACATCTTTATTCTGTGTAATGGATTTGCTAGGATAAAAGTGTCTTTCTCTGAAAAAGGGAGGTTCCAAATGTGGCAAATCACATAGAGTAATAGAATTAATAGTGGACAGTATTTGGTTGAACACTGTACTGTGCTGGTCAATTTAAGTTTCAATCCTGGCTTTAGTATGGATTGATGGTCTTATTTCTGATTGATTTTCCCCTTCTATTTTCCAATTCTTAATAAAATGAGTGGCAACTACTGCAAACCTCCTTTCTATGTAATGATGATAAAGAAATGTGATAATTAGTCTTATATTTGGGGAATGGGACTGAGGATGGGTGAGCTGTTCAAAAGAAGGTAAAAATGCCTTGGATGCTTCTACAGTCCTTAAATCTTCTGTTGATAGGGTTTGGGGTGGAGCAAGGATGAGTAACAGAAAGGTTGGTGGTTCGAACCTATTCAGTGGCTCCTCAGGAGAAAGACCTTTTGGTCTGCTTCTGTAAAGATTACAGCCAAGAAAACCATATGGGGAAGTTCTACTCTGTCACATGGGGTCACTATGAGTCAGAATTGACTTGACAGCACCCAACAACAACAACAACAAGGTTAAGAAAAAAGTCAAAGGTCTATACCAGAGCACTGGCATGTTCCCCAGCCGCCCCAGCTGGCTATGCCTTTCTCCCCAACTCACTGGGAGCCTAGGGTGGGATGGTGGCAGGTATGCATGTGGGAAAGGAACAGAGAACTGGGGTCACTCTGACTTGCTCTTTTGTAGCCTTAATCTTCTTTCCTACAATCAAATTTGAAAATGCTGTATCTTCTTCTAGCCTCTTTGACGATGTCGAATCCAGTGCACCGCTGTTTCATTGCCGTTCATCCTGTCTCACCAACCTTCTGTGAAGAAAATGCAAGAGCTATTTCTCTTACTTCCTCCTGGCCCCCAGTCCACAACTGGCACAGTGCAGAGAGGATAATTACCTGTTGCCATTGAGCCAATTCTGACTCATAGTGACCCTGTAGGGCAGAGCAGAACTGCCCCACAGGGTTTCCAAGGCTGTAATCTTTACGGAAGCAAATCATCACATCTTTTTCCCATGGAGCAGCTGGTAGGTTTGAACCATCCACCTTTCAGCTAGCAGCCGAGTGCTTAACCATTGCACTACCGGGGCACCTCAGAGAATGTGATAGGTGCTCAGTATGTTCCTGATGAGCAATTGAGTGGCTTTTCCTTCTCGTTACCTGTTGGCCTCTCCTTAACTTGGAAATACTGGTGTTTCTACTTGTGAGTTAAACCTAATGTTTTGTTGTTTTTAGCTGCCATCGTGTTGGCCCCCAACTCATGGGACCCCATGTACAACGGGATGGGACTATTGTGATCCATAAGACTTTCATCAGTTGATTTTCAGAAATAGACCACCAGGCCATTCTTCCTAGTCAGTATTAGTCTGGAAGCTCCACTGAAATCTGTTCAGCATCATAGCAACATGCAAGCCTCCACTGACAGGTGGCTGGCTGCTCATGAGTGCATAGGTCGTGAATCAAACCCGGGTCTCCTGCATGTAAGGCACGATTTCTACCACTGAACCACCACTGCACCCCAAACATAATGGGAGGAGGCATTTTGGTGAAATCATTCAGGCACTTTGCCTCTACTATCTATCTTGATAACAATTCCTCTCCTCCCTGAAACCTGCACTCTTACCATGTATTTATTATTTCCTGAATGTTCTCAGAACATTCTTAAAGCCTCAGGTCTGCCTCAGCTTGGGTCTACCTGTATCCCCTCACTTCTCATCCAGGTCAGTGGTCACGGAGGGCTGGTCCATGGACTCGAGCTAGTCCTTGTTGAAATTTCTGAAGGGAAGGGAAGAAACACACGTACACACACACACACAATAATGTATTTCTCATAAGATTATATACATCCACTTCTAAGAACTGTCCTATATTTAGAGATAATTTCTTCTTCTTTTTTTTTAACTGCTTTTTGTGTGAAATATATCTTTTTAAACAAAATAATGGTTATTACAGGTGGAATTATTTTATGGTTTTAATGGCATTACCTGAAAAAAATTAAGAGTCAGCAACATTCTGTAAGCTTTCACTGAAAAAAAAAAAAAAAGAAGTGTTCTATGGAACCTTAAAGTTGGGAAATCGCTCTTAAATCTTCGGTGTCTTTTGCAGTGAAGCTGACAGTCTAGGTTCTCTGGTAGGAGAGGGTTGGCTCCCAATAACCATGCTTTCATTTTGAATTCCTCCTGCACTTGCCATTCTTATTACTCACTCATTCGTTCAAATTATGTATCGAGAACTTACTTCATAATAGGGAGTGAGCTGAGTACTGTGGCTATAGTGGTGAAGAGAACAAATGTAATTTCTGCCCTCAGGGAACTTACAGTCTACTGGGGGAATATAATTAAAAAATTGAGAAAAATTCTTTGAAGGAAAAATGAACGGTGATACGATAATATATATTGGGAAGAGGAGTGATCTCTGCGTCCTGAAGGCTTAGAGTGGGTCATCCAGGTAAGGAGGGGTTGAATTGATGGTGGTGGGTGTGACAGACAATATTCAAGCCACAGAAGGAACAGCACTTGAAAGTTCAGAGCTGGGAACACCCTTGATGAACATGAAGTTCGGTAGAGAGTGATGGAGCTGCAGAGGTGGGCAGGGGCCAGATCATGCCAGATCTTACGCTTTTGTTGTTAGGTGCCATCAAGTTGATTTTGACTCCTAGGGTCCCCATATGACAGAGTAGAACTGCTCCATAGGACTTTCTAGGCTGTAATCTTTGCGGGAGCATATCGCCAGGTCTTTCTCCCATGGAGCCCATAGGTGGGTTTGAACTGCCAACCTTTTGATTAGCAGCTGAGAGCTTAACCATTTGCACTTCCACGGCCACTTTAAAGATTTTTTGGTTATTGTTAGGTGCCATCTAGTCAATTTTGACTCACAGCAACCCCATGTGACGGGGTAGAACTGCCCTACTGGGTTTTCTAGGCTGTAAACTTTATGGCCTTCATGCATCTGTCAGTTTGTCATACTGTGGGGGCTTGTGGGTTACCATGATGCTGGAAGCTATGCCACCAGTATTCAAATACCTTCAAGGTCACCCATGGCAACAGGTTTCAAATGTACTTCCAGACTAAGACAGACCAGGAAAAAGGACCCAGCAGTCTACTTCTGAAAAGATTTAGCCAGTGAAAACCTTACAAATAGTGGAACATTGTTTGATATAGTGCCAGAAGATGAACCCCTCAGGTTGGAAGGCACTCAAAAGAGGACCGGGAAAGAGCAGCCTCCTCAAAGTACAGTCAACCTTAATGACGTGGATGGAGTCAAGCTTTTGGAATCTTCATTTGCTGATGTGGCACGATTCAAAATAAGAAGAAACACCTGCAAACATCCATTAATAATCGGGACGTAGAATATACGAAGTATGAATCCAGGAAAATTGGCAGTTGTCAAAAATGAAATGGAACACGTAAGCATTGATAACCTAGGCAATAAAAACAAAAACAAAAACCTTGCCATCAAGTCGATTCTGACTCATAGCAACCCTATAGGACAGAGTAGAGCTGCCCCATAGAGTTTCCAAGGAGCCCCTGGTGGATTCCAACTGCGAACCTTTACGTTAGCAGCCGTAGCTCTTAACTACTACGCCACCAGGGTTTCCTCCTAGGCATTAGTGAGCTGAAATGGACTGGTATTGGCCATTTTGAACCTGACAGTCATATGGCCTACTATGCTGGGAAAGACTACTTGAAGAAGAATGGCATTGCATTCATCGTCAAAAAACATTTCAAGATCTATCCTGAAGTACAACACTGTCAGTGATAGAATAATGTCCATACACCTATAAGGAAGACCAGTTTATATGACTATTATTCACATTTACGCACCAACCACTAAGTCAAAAGATGAAGAAATTGAAGATTTTTACCAACTTCTGGGGTATGAAATTGATCAAACATACAAGCAGAATGCTTTGATAATTATTGGAGATTGGAATGCAAAAGTTGGAACCAAAGAAGGGTTGGTAGTTGGAAATTATAGCCTGGGTGATAGAAACGATGCCAGAGATTACATGATAGAATTTGGCAAGACCAACAACTTCATTGCAAATACCTTTTTTCCACCACTATAAACAGTGACTATACATATGGACCATGCCAGATGGAATACACAGGAATCAAATTGACTACATCTGTCGGAAGAGACGATGGAAAAGCTCAATATCATGAGTCAGAACAAGGCCAGGGGGCCAACTGTGGATCACACCATCAATTGCTCATAGGCGAGTTCAAGCTGAAACTGAGGAAAACTAGAACAAGTTGATGAGAACCAAAGTATGACCTTGGGTATATACCACCTGAATTTAGAGACCATCTCAAGAATATACTTGACACTAATGACTGAAGACCAGACAAGTTGTGGAATGACATCAAGGATGTCATAGATGAAGAAAGCAAGAGGTCTTTAAAAAGACAGGAAAGAAAGAAATGACCAAAATGGATGTCAGAAGAGACTCTGAAACTTGCTTTTGGACGCTGAGTAGCTAAAGTGAAAGGAGGAAATGATGAAGTAAAAGAGTTCAGCAGAAGGTTTCAAAGGGCGGCTCAAGAAGACAAAATAAAGTATTATAATGACACGTGCAAAGCCCTGGAGATGGAAAAACAAATGCTCTTTATTTCTCAAGTTGAAAGAACTGAAGAAAAAATTAAAGCCTCAAGTTGCAATATTGAAGAACTCTATGGGGAAAATGTTAAACGATGCAGGAAGCATCAAAAGAAGATGGAAGGAATACACAAAGCCATTATACCAAAAAGAATTGGTCGACGTTCAACCATTTCGGAAAGTACATATGAGTAGTAACAAATGGTACTGAAGGAAGAATTTCAAGTTGCACTGAAGGCATTGGTGAAAAACAAGGCTCCAGGACTTGATGGAATACCAACTGAGATGTTTCAACAAAAGGATGCAGAGCTGGAAGTACTCACTTGTCTATGCCAAGAAATTTGGAAAACAGATACCTGGCCAACTGACTGGAAGAGATCTATATTTATGCCTATTCCCAAGAAAGAAAGGTGATCTAACAGAATGTGGAAATTATTGAACAATATCATTAATATCACATGTGAGTAAAATTTGACTGAAGATCATTCACAACAGCTGCAGCAGTATATTGACAGGGAACTGCCAGAAATTCAAACTGGATTCAGAACAGGACGTGGAACCAGGGATATCATTGCTGATGTCAGAGGGATCCTGGCTGAAAGTAGAGAATACCAGAAGGATGTTTACCTATGTTTCATTGACTACGCAAAGGCATTTGACTGTGTGGATCATAACAAATTATGGATAACATTGCAAAGAATGGGAGTTCCAGAACACTTAACTGTGCTCATGAGGAACCTGTATGTAGATCAAGAGGTGGTTGTTCGAACAGAACAAGGAGATACTGCGTGGCTTAAAGTCAGGAAAGGTGTGTGTCACGGTTGTGTCTTTCACCATACCTATTCAATTTGTATGCTGAGCAAATAATCCGAGAAGCTGGACCATATGAAGAAGAACAGGGCATCAGGACTGGAGGAAGACTCATTAACAACCTGCGTTATGTAGATGACACAATTTTGCTTGCTGAAAGAGAAGAGGACTTAAAGCACTTGTTATTGAAGATCCAGGACCACAGCCTTCAGTATGGATTACACATCAAGATAAGGGAAACAAAAATCCTCACAATTGGACCAATAATCAACATCATGATAAATGTGGAAAAGTTTGAAGTTGTCAAGGATTTCATTTTACCTGGATTCACAATCAACACCCATGGAAGCAGCAGTCAGGAAATCAAAAGACGTATTGCATTGGGCAAATCTGCTGCAAAAGACCCCTTTGAAGTGTTGAAAAACAAAGATGTTGCCTTAAAGACTAAGGTACGGTTGACCTAAGCCGTGGTGTTTTCAATTGCCTCCTATGCATGGGAAAGCTGGATGATGAATAAGGAAGACCGAAGAAGAGCTGACGCCTTTGAACTATGGTGTTGGCGAAGAATATTGAATATACCATGGACTGCCAAAGGAACAGCAGTGGGTTTTTTTTTTTGGCCAAAAGAATGAACAAACCTGTCTTGGAGGAAGTACAACCAGAATGCTCCTCAGAAGCAAGGATGGTGAGACTATGTCTCATATACTTCGGACATATTGTCAGGAGGGATCAGTTCCTGGAAAAGAACATCATGCTTGGTAGAACAGAGGGTCAGTGAAAAAGAGAAAGATCCTCATTGAGGTGGATTGACACAGTGGCTGCAACAATGAGTTAAATCATAAAAATGATTGTGAGGATGGCACAGGACAGGGCAGTGTTTCATTCTGTTGTTCACAGGGTTACTACGAGTCAGAACCGACTCAATGGCACCTAACAACAACAATAACAACAATCTTTAAGGGAGCAGATCACAACTTCTTTCTCCTGCAGAGCCCCTGGGAGGTTCGAACTGCCAATCTTTCAGTTAGCAGCTGAGTGCTTAACTGTTGTGCCATCAGGGCTCCTTATAGGTATGTTTAGGACTTGATATTTTATCCTGTGCTCAATGGACAGCCCATAAAAGTTGTAAGCAAGTGAGTGATAGGATGATATAATTTGCATTTCACAACATGGAGGGGGCAGGAGGGAAAGTGGGGATAGTAGTCAGAGGCTTCTCAGGGTCCAGGTGTGAGATGATAGTGGCTTGTAATAGTTCTGGAAATACAAAAAAAAAAAAAAAAAAGTCCATGGCATGTCTTGTTTATTTTTCAAGTCCCATTAGTGTCAAGGGTTGTTTTTAGTGTCATATTCCCCAAGAATCTAAAGTATTGAGGGTTTACAATATGGCAGTGGTTCTAGGTGCTGGGAATGTGCCATTGGTTAGGACAGGCCTAGTACTTGATCCTGTGGAGTTTATAGTTCAGCATGGAAGATAGAGTAACAAAGAGTGATAAGAACTATGGAAACCCTGATCGCGTAGTGGTTAAGAGCTATGGCTGCTAACTAAAAGGTTGGCAGTTCGAATCCAACCAGGTGCTGTTTGGAAACCCTGTGGGACAGGTCTATTCTGTCTTATAGGGTTGCTATGAGTTGTAATCGACTAGATGGCAATAGGTATATTAGAAGAGAGGAGTGACAATTTACATAACCAATTAATATAATGTTTCGAAGACACAAAAAGCTTTGAAGAAAATCATGTCTACATTGAGACTGAAGGAGAATTGTGAAATTAAATAAATTCCCATGGCTGAATAAATTATTTATTGTTTAAAAGAAACCCAAGGAATGAATAGGCAACAGCAAGGAAAGGGGGATAGGAGTGGGCTGGCATGCTCCAGGAAGAGGGAACAGCCTGTACGAAGACCTGGAAGTGAAAGATCTTGGAGTAGAATAAATGCCTTTGATTACGACCATTCACTGCTTATTGATTCTTCCCAAATCTATTCATTGTATTACCTGATATAAAGATTCAGTGGTAAATGAGGTGACTGCAACAAGTTTAATTACATGATGTGGGGAAAGCTAACTAGTTGTCAGTACAGTACTTTATGACCAGCCTGGTCTGGCTCGTGACATCTAATTGGCTTGCTCTGAATCATGCAGGAATTTTGTGTTTTCTGGTTGGTACACATGGAGTTGATGAATTGCTACTGTAATATTTTTGATACTTCACACTGACTCGTGCACCATGTTTGGAGTATCAGGTGCATTGTCTGTACTCTATGAGTTTCAAGGTGTTAATTCTGCCTTGGTGGCAGGGAATGGCAACTGTCGGGGCTAGACAACTTCAGAAGTAGCCTGTATCACTCTCAGTGGATTCCCAAGAGTTCTTTTTTTTTTTCCAAAGAGGGAAAGCTGAGGCAAATAAATGAACCCATGAGGGTCAGGCAATAGATACAGAGAACAGAGAATGGAGATTCAAACTAAAAATTAAAGACATTCCAAAGGAAGAAGCAAATAATTAGTAAAGGAGTTTTCATTACAGTGGATTTATAATATGTGTTAATAGTTGGTAGAATAGATTAGGCCACTGTCTTATTTTTCAAAATATTCCTGGGTATTCTTTCATGAAACCCTAGTAACTCTTAAAATTATGTGTTTTAATTTCTTGGTTGCAACCCCTTAAATATTTCTAGAGTTTCCTTTTTTCTTTTTAAAACTGTTCTCCATAAAGACACCCACACTCACCCACCCCCCATACATATTTACTTATTATATAAAATATATTTGAACTCATAAAATTAGTAGATTTAATATTTATTAAATATGCTTTATACAAAGAGGTTAACACATTTGGCTATTGCCTGTATAAAAAGAGTTGAAACAGAACTTTAAGAATCAGTTAGAGACACTGACATGAAAACATTCTTGACTTTTTTAACTTTCACATTTTAAGGCAGAGGAAACATAGTTCTTGCCCAGAATGGGGATACGGACAAGACCAAAAAATGGATATCTAGCTGAAAGAATCTGAGAAATTTTTTGACAGAGAGTACCCATGACCTTTAATTGTCACACTTCACACCATCTTTTTGTGGTAGGTAACTTCTATTAGAATAACTCAAGTTATGAACTAGTTTCTTTGAAATTGAGCTCCATTTTTGATGAGAAGCAACACCTCTTTTTCTCTCTATGTGCAATTTATACACTCTGGTCTTCAGGAAGAAGCCAACTTAAACAGGCAACTTTGGTGTCATGATAAACTTTACGGATATGTTCAGTGAACTGGAATGTCAAACTTATCCTTAAATGTTTACAGAGTGGACTGCAAATTTTTCATCACCACCCCCCCCCCCCATTTTTTATTTTCAAATAATACAGCAGCATACCAGATTAGGCTGACTTTAGCTCTTTGATTACTAGTGAAACGACGTTGCTCTTATTTTATCCGTCTACAAGGATAGGATCTCTTTGCATTAATTATGACTAAAAAAAATACCCCACTGACATCAAGTCAATTCCAACTAATAAATATCCTATAGGACAAAAGGAGAACTGCCCCTATAGGGTTTCCAAGGGGAGCCTGGTGGATTTGAACTGTTGATCATCTAGCTAGCAGCCAAACTCTCAACCACTATGCCACCAGCGTTTCTGATTATGACTAATAGTTTAAAATTGTGGCCTAACCAAAAAGCTGTATAAAGGGCTTCCTTCTGATCTACCATTCTCCCAAATATCTTCTTGACAGGTGAATTCTTCTTTCTTGGGACTCTACGCCTAGAGAGGCTGTGTGGCAGCAGCTTTGACAATGGATAGTCCTGTCTATGTTAAAAACAGACCAAAAACCCCAAACCCATTGCCGTTGAGAGGATTCCGACTCCTAGCAACCCTGTAGGACAGGGTAGAGCTGCCACATAGGGTTTCCAAGGAGCAGCTGGGAGATTCGAACTGCTGACCTTTTGGTTAGCAGCTGAGCTAAAACAACACTGCAAGTGCAACTGAAAGGACAGTCTTTACATGTGGACAGGACGCTTGGACCCTTGGTGGCTCTTTCACCTGACGTCTTATGTGCCAAAGCAATCAGCATGAGGGATTCAGTCTTCACATAAGAGGAGCATGTTTATGTGTTAGTATGTGTGCATGTGTGTGTTCGCAAGCCAACTACACACGATTTATCAAATATCCTGTTGAATTATTTCAAGGTTAGGTTATTGACTGAAACTGCATGTGTATTTGGAGGAGCATATTTCCCACAGGGTCAGATCACGAGCGCTGAAGAAGCTATTTTTTTTTTTTTTTTGCATAGTGCATTTATTCAGTTTTTAATTGGATCACTTGGGGGTTATTAATATTGCTCTAGTTAAGGAAGTGGAAACCTAGTAGCCTAAAAAAGTCAAGACATTTTCTAAATTGCCTAACTTATAGTAACATATTTCTATCTCTCTTCTTATTGGACACACATGTACACGTGTTTATGTGTGTGTATATGTGTGTGTATGTTAGTGTGTGTGGTCCTGCACCAGGAAAGACCTAAAAAAACACTAACCATGGTACTTGGACAAATATTGTAATATCTTTACTCCTTGGACTATTACTTGGGCACCTAACATCTCTACATTCTCTATAAAGACTCAGCTGCTCTATCAAATCCTACTTCCCATGCAAAGTTATCTTGGCACACAGCCTAAGAAGAACAGTTAGGTAAGAATTTTGGCATATCATGGAGCAGAGTCATAGCTTCCTATCCTGGTCCTTTAACCTATCCCCTATCTTTCAGTGAGAAAACGTAAATTACCTTTTAAAATAAATAATAATGAAGGGATAGTCCAGTATCTGTCTCCCTTGAAGGATCTTCTTATAACATATCTGAGGAAAAGGAGCCAGCCCATAGTGCTGCTGCCCCTCTGCTCTTACCTTTTTTTTCCCATCACTCTTAGCCGTACCTTGAGCCTTTGCTGTCTTTCCAGCTGGTCACTTCCTCAATTTTAGGACTATATTCTCTCTGAAAATGATACTCTGCCCTCAGAAGAGCAGTGACATGAGAAAGGCCATCCCTTATTTCCCTTCCTGAAAATTACCCACCATACTGCTGGAAGAAGGCTAATTTCATTGGTGGAGTTTGAGGGAAAACTAGAGGGAAGAGGAAGAAAAAACGAAAACCAGATTTTAATATGATTTTTATTAGAGGTCAAAGAGTCAAACCCTTCATAGGGGTGTCTCTTTCTGGGGCACTCCAATTCTCAGCCTTTTTTCTTTATTTGAAGGTTTATTTATTTTTGAGAAAAAGAGAGAGAGAGAGACAGACAGACAGAAAATCCTAGGCCCTTACTCAAACTACATAAAACATAAAACCATCAAGTCCAACCGAAGAATCCAAGGTGAACTCTGACAAGCCAATTAAGTCCTCTTTCACTTGTATAAGGGGAAGATGTGTCCCCATCTTTCTTGAGCTTTAGGAGTTTTCTTTTTCCGGGTTTGAACATATGCACACATGTACACACATACTTACACACTTACAGAGTCTCATACATGTATCTCCTGAAGACAAATAAGAATTCTCAAATTCAATTCAGTCTTGAACGGCACTAT
Organism: Loxodonta africana; assembly: GCF_030014295.1. Taxonomy (NCBI): domain Eukaryota; kingdom Metazoa; phylum Chordata; class Mammalia; order Proboscidea; family Elephantidae; genus Loxodonta; species Loxodonta africana. The sequence continues at coordinate 161,522,753 of NC_087342.1, read as the reverse complement.
CAATATAGTAGCCACTAGCCACGTGTCATATAGCCATTGAGCACTAGAACTGTGGCTAGTTCAAACTGAGAGGTGCTGTAAAAGTAAACTACACATCAGATTTGGAATTCAGCATAAAAAATGTAAACTATTTCATTAAATTTTTTTACTTTTAATTATATGTTGAAAAATATTTTGGATATGTTGAGTTAAATTTATTACTAAAATTAATTTTACCTATTTATTTTTACTTTTTTTAATGTGGATTCTAGAAAATTTAAAATTACCTTTGTGGCTTGCATTGTATTTCTATGGGGTAATGCTGATCTAGAATTTATTATAGGAGAGGAAGATTTTTTTTTTAATAGCAACAAAATTGGGAACATTCTCTCTTGTTCAGCTTTATCTACTTTTAGTTACTCTTTTCTCATTCTCCTGCTTTCAGATATTGGTCAACGGTGTACCCCCGTATAAGCTTTTAATTTACAATTTTATCTTTACTGTAAAAAAACCCTTTAGATCAGATTAAATTTTTCAGTAAACATTTTTCTCCCGACTAGTTCCTATAAGCAGAGGGGTAAATACAAGATTTGTTTTCTCCTTCTCGTCAGTGAATCTCTCAAGATATGGTGGTATGGGGGAGGGTAAATTGTTGGAATTTATTTGCTTCATCACTTACTCTTCTATGCCAGCTTCTTCTCATATCTTATATCCTTCCATTCGCATTCAATAAGGTATTTCCATCTCATTTTAGAGATGAAAACACCAAGAATGGTAGAGGTTAAGCCAGGGGTTAGGAAGGGCTGCAGTTGCCGTGCACGTGCCAAAGTCTCCATTCTTCACTGTGCTAAGCACCTTCAAGGCAGAAGAACTGCACTATGTATTTAATTTTATTGCCTTAACATAAAGATCAATGAATTACTATTAATTGGCACTTATATGCTACATCATATGAATGATACGTTTGGCATGTTGGCTACCACTTAGCAAATTTGTAGCTGAGGCTGATAGAGCATAGAGAGAAAACAGACTCCTCAAACCATCAAAATAAGGATGCAAAATGGAAAAGAACTCTTTGGATTCAAAGGGAATATGATGGAAAAAAGTTCATATGTATTTGGAAACAGCAATGGTTTTTATAAACAATGAAATTAATTAAAAATCTTCAAAGTAAAAAGTACTATTATGTTTATTAGCCTGCTTTTGAAGTCATTTTTTCTTAACTTTTTAAAAGCATTGAATGAATTAGTTGTATCTTCCCTAAGACCCTAGATCAGGCTTTCATCCAAATTTGTGCTTCCTCTGTTTTCTAACATGCAAAGGCTCTAATTTATGCATACGCAATGCATAAATACTTGGCAAACCCCCTTGGTGAGTGTCTATCTTATTCCAGGCTTTGAATTAGGCACTCAGAAGACAAATATGAATATGACATGATTTCTGCCCTCCTGGAATTTATGGTCTCCTGAGAGTCAGAAACAGAAGTAGGAACAACTCATTGTGGTTAAGTGCTGTGATAAGCACTGTGGTAAATGACAGACAGTCTGGGAACTAAGTGGAGGGGCACTTAGTAGGCCCGATTCTAAGTTGGCTTCCAAGATTGCCACCATCCCATGTATACATACTGTATAAGCCCCTCCTTTTGGGTATGGGCAGAATCTGTGAATATGAGGGGATATCACTCCTATGATTAGGTTATTAATTAGTTGACTTTGAGTTAATAAAAAGGGAGCTTATCCAGGTGGGCCTTACCTAATCACATGAGCCTTTAAAAGGGACTATGCACTTCCCGAAGTAAGAGATATTGGCAGTGTGAGAGCACCCATGGAAAAGGCTACATGGCAAGGATCTGAGAACAGCCACTGGGAGGTGAGAGTGGTCCCTGGCTTTCAGCTAACAAGACAATGGGGACCACAGTGGGACAACTGCAAGGAATGAATTCTGTCAATAAGATGAGAAAGCCTGGAAGTGTTTATATTACCCTATTTGAGAGTCTAGATGATGACACAGCTAGCCAACACCCTGATTTTAACCCTGTAGAGGACCCAGTCATGCCATGCTTGAACTTCTATAGAACTGTGAGCTAAATGGGTGTTGTTTTAAGCTGTTAAATTTGTCATATTTTTTTATGCAGCAGTAGAAAACCAATAAACGCCCCTAAATCAGTCTGGAAGGTGAGTGGGATCCAGGAAAGACTTCATAAGAAGAAAGTATAGCTGATCTGTCTCTTTCTGGATGAGTAGGGGTAAGGCAACAAGAAAGAGAGCTGTGAAGTAAGGAAGGTCTGGGCAGAGTGAGATTTAGGAGCAGAAGGTCTCACCTTGCCTGCACACTGAAATCACCTGGGACAGGTAAGCTTAACTAAAACCTTGATTCTACCCCTGGGAATTCTGATATAATTGGTCTGGGTTTCAGCCTGGGTATCAGAAATTTCGGGAGAAAGATGTGGCAGCCTACTTCTGTAGAGCCTTGTACAGCCTTGGAAACCCCATGGGGTCTCTATGGATCAAAACGGACTTGACAGCAGTGGGATCAGGAATTCGAAAATCTATCTAGGTGATTATAAAGTGCGATTAAGGTTGAGGACCATGTTTTAGAAGAAGGAGAAAGAGAGGAACAGCAGGTGGTTCAGGATGGCTGGGTCAAAGGTTGGGGGTGGAATGGGGAGCTGGTAAAAGAGAAAAATGGAAGGAAAAGTAGACACTAGAGAGTGATTTATTGTTTTTAATCAAATTTTAACTTCCTTAAGGTATTGATGAAAACCTGACTAGAAGGAGACTGGATTGGGACGTGAAGGTACTACAGCATGGTAGGGCAAGGGCTCTGTGAGGGTAGGGAATGCTTGCTATTTTCATGGCTAAATTTCAAACCTATCTCATGGCATTGAAGACAGGAGGTACTTAACAAATGTTTGTTGAATGAATGAAAACTATTGGGTAACTGTTCAGGAGAGTTGTGAAAATATATATAGACTGGAAAACTACCCATTTATCTTGCAATGTGGGTAATTATACCCATAATGTTCTTTCTTTCAAGGTACAGTACTTTCCCCAAAGATGAATCGTGTTCTTATTGCTTGCCTCATTGATATCTCCTGGAATGGGAGATGATTTTTCATTTTCAAAGCAACAAGCTTGATATGCCTAATCGTGTCAACACAAAAGAAAAGTAAATCTTTGGTTGCTTTAATGACTATGTAACATCCAGCTCAAAAGATACCCCTACAGGAAGATGGGTGGATTATCTAGGGTTATGTTAGGAATATTTGGGAAATAATATTTGAGTAAATTATGCCCAGAGTTCTGGCATGGCTGGAGTTAGTTGAATTACCTCCATTGTCTTTCTTTCTCGAATGGTTACTCTGTGCCTGGTACTGGGCAATGAACTCTACATTATGGTACAGTACTTCATTTAATCTTCATCAAACCCTTTCAGGTAAGGGTTTGGGTTTACATACGGACATAAAGGAACTGAGGTGTAACTTCTAGACAGTGGAGTCAGGATTTGAAACTAAATCTGATGACTCCCACACTGGGCCCTTGGCCATGTGTGGGAAGGGTGATCCTAAAGACTATGGAATTCTTCTAATGTCACAAAACACACTCAACCTTTAGATTTACTAAAGTGAAGAGTTTTATTTCTTTTTCATGTGAAACAATGATGTAAAATCAGTTTTGGAATTACTGAGTTAGTATTTAGAGAAAATTTTTGAGTTATGTTAAAATATTTCCGGTTCTTTTTTTTAAACTTGTGAGATAGTGAGTTACATTTTAGATGAATTGTACAGCAAGAAACAGTTAAGAGAGGTCCAAGATGTGAGTCATCTGGAAGTAAGTCGTCAGTTTTGTAACTCAGAGAGACCCATGGCTGTTTTGTCGATTCCAGCTAATAGCGACACTGTAAGACAGAGTAGAACTGCCCCATAGGGTTTCCAAGGAGTGGCTGGTGGATTCAAACTACTGACCTTTTGATTAGCAGCCAAGCTCTTAATCACTGTGCCACCAGGGCTCCAACTCAGATATGGTAATCCCTAATATAGTATACAAATATATGTGTACATATGATTTCATAAATACAAAGGATTATCAGATATATCCATTAAAAACTTTGCCCTATGCATAATAAGCAATGCTTTCCAGATAAATTTTCTTTAGTATTTAGACTATTACATTTTGTTCCTTCATTATATAAAATGGGGGAAAAAGAAACTAAAACATGTTTTTTCCCTGTCTCATCATCTCTTTATGGTACAAACTCTCCAGGTTCAAGGATCCCACCTTTTCATGCATTATGCATTGAACTCTTTGGGTATTGCAAGTACTAAAAAATGACATGACTGAATTCATTGCTTCACAATTTGGATCATGTTATGTGTTTATATTACTCATGGCATAGCGTAAAAATTTCAGTGTCTCTTACAGTCACAATCATGTGATTATTATTTCCACCTCACTTTTTAAATTTATTTATAGTCTTATTTTTAATTTGGTTTTTGCCACAAACATTCTCCTGTGTAATTCACCACAAGTTGTATAGTGTTGTCCTAAAAAGACACACGTGACTTGTGGAGAGGTTACTGGCAGAGTATGATATTAATAGGTTATTGACTTGTTAGGTCTTAAAGAGCCAAAGGGAACATCCCTTGCAGCCACTGCAATGCACCTGAGGTTTGTTTCATTGATTGGTCTGTTTAACTCATCATCTCCAGGCATTTAAACAATGATACACGCTTGACAAACCTAATATTTCATTTTCTATCTGGGGACCATGGAACAGAAATTAAAGAAAAGAAAGACAAATGGACAGATATATAAGCAGAAAATGATGATAAATGGGAGGGAGAAGGAAGAGTCAAATACAACACAGACCAAAATTTGGATTGGTGAATTCTGGAATCGGTAATTGTACAACCTAACAACAAATTTAATTTCCAGGAGAGGGGTAAGGGAAATGATTTAACATTTGTATTGTGAGCAAAATTCAGATTTAGATACAGAACAGCCAGCAAACCAAATAAGATCTCAAATATATGGTAGCTACTTTTTGGATAAGAAAGAGGAAAAAGGAGAGAGAGAGAGATTTTTTGCTCTTATACAAGTTATTATTTGCAATGTTTTGAATATTTCTGTAAAGAACAAATCTAGGCACTTTAGTTTACCTTGTCTTTGCTTTTTAAACCTTGAAAGAGGCACTGTGATTTGAGAAATGCCTTTTTTAAAATTTAGGTTTTTCTTATGGCATCAACAGGAAAAGGGAATACTTTACAACAGCCTTCCTCAGGTTCCTTAAATCTCTCTCTGGTGCTATACAGAAAGGAGCAAATAAAAATAAATATATAGAACAAACTATCTCTCAAAGACTGGTTATTCCATGGTCTGATTAAAATTCCATTCTTAAGACACAGTGTCCCTGGAAACAGAACAGAACACACCCTGCTCTGTCTCAGGAACACAGGATGAGAAGTATCCATCAGGATAACTGAAGACATGTTCAAGTCACTTCATCATCTGGGAAAGGCAGGTATTGGGGAAGTACAAATCTGAAACTCAAGCGAGCCACATCTTCATTCACACCCTTTAGTGTCTGGAGGTTTCTGTAATAAATGACTTTTTAGCTTAAAAAAAAAAGCTAGATTTAATCTGCTTCTGTTAACAACTACAAAGCAATAGTGTTTAAATATTGAAAGCAGCTAACTCTGAGCTCTTTAAGCAGCTCAGGAGATACCATTCTATTAATAGACAATTACTCCCATTTTCTGTATGTGTTAGGTGCTGGGGTGAAGGGGGGCATAGAGAAGTGAGGATGGTAAAAGGGAATTAGAAATAAATTCTTGCCTCTGAAAGCAGAGGACCGAACAGAGGTATTTAAGTGGGAATCATGTTGCATGCTCAGACTTTTCATACTGCGTGAGATTAGAGGCAGGAAACATAAAGATCTTGTGGGAATGGGAGGACTTAAGTAGGGTCAAAGGGGTGGGATTTGGGTACTTGGGGAGGAAGAGAAAACAATTCTACCTGGAAGAGGTGCATGAAAAGGCACAGTTTGGAACTAGTGTGAACTTGGCAGCATCATCCCCTATCCAGAAAACCGAAACCAAACCCACTGCCATCGAGTCAGTTCGGACTCATAGCAACCCTGTAGGACAGGGTAGAACTGCCCCATAGAGTTTCTAAGGAGCAGCTGGTGGATTCGAACTGCCAACCTTTTGGTTAGCAGCTGTAGCACTTAGCCACTAAGTCACCAGGGTTTCCTCATCCCCCATAAGGTAGAATAGATAGTTCAGCGCATTCTCCGGTTACTCTGGGTTCAAGTCTCAGCTCCATCAGCTGTCTAACTCTGGAAAAGCCATTTTACCCCCTCCACTTCCCTTGCAACTCCCCACCCCATCTTTCTTCTTATGTAGATATAGACAACAAAAGATGATTGTGAGGGATATGTCCTCAAAAAATGTCAGTTACTGTTGCTGTTAAGGAGCCCTGGTGGAGCAATGGTAAAGTGCTTGCCTGCTAACTAAAATGTTGATGGTTTGAACCCAGTGGGTCTGCAGGAAAAAGACCTGATGATTTGCTTCCCTAAAGATTATAGCTAAGAAAACTCTATAGGGCAGTTTTATACAGTCACATGAGGTCGCTATGAGTCAGAACCGACTCTATGGCAAAAAAAAAAAAAAAAAAAAACTATTATTATTTCAAAAATAAATCATTGTACTAAGATACAACTATTGGTCTCTATTTGTCTGGAACATCAGAGGAAGAAGGAAAACCAGGAAACACAGAAGGAAATGGACTGCTGGTCCCATTGTCTCCATGAACTACTACCTTCATTGCCATGAAACCAGAACTAGACGGTGCCTGGCTACTACTATCTAATGTTCTGATCAGGGCCACAATAGATGGACCCTAACAGAATGGGAGAAAATTGTGGTCCAGAACTGAAATTCTTAGACAGTCCAGACTTACTGGACCTGTTGAGACTAGAAGACTCTCTGAAGCTATCACCCTGGTATACTCTTTAACTTTAAACTGAAATTATCCCTGAGGTCACATTTTAGCTAAATAACAGATTGGCTCATAAAATAAGGACTATCACCCATGAGTAATGAGCTCCTTTAAAATATCATCTGTATTAGACCAAATGGTCAAAAATTACTCTAAATCAAAGATGAGAAGGTAAGGGGTCAGGGAAACTAGAGTCCTGGAAATGGTGCAACCGAGATGGACTGAATGAGAATGATGACACATTTTGAAAAATGTAACCAGTATCACTGAATAATTTGTGTAGAAATGGTTAAATGTGAACCTAATTTGCCATGTAAACTTTAACTTTAACCAAAAAAAAACAAACCAAATCCACTTTTTGACTTGATTCTAACTCATAGTGACCATATAGGACAGAGTGGAACTGCCCCCTGTGGTTTCCAAGGCTGTAAATCTTTATAGAAGCAGACACAACTCTATCCCGTGGAGTGGCTGGTGGGTTTGAACCATCAACCTTTTGATTAGCAGCTGAGTACTTTAACCACTGCACCACCAAGTCTCCTCTACTTTAAGCTTAAACACAATAAAATATTGTTAAAAAAAGAAATAAATCATCTTAAAGTATAGATTGGTATCGAGTGATTATAACTGACTTCAAAGTTTTTCATTTTTAAAGCTTAGATGAAACACATTGCTGTTAGGTGCCATCAAGTTGGTTTTGACTCCTAGCAACCCTATGTACAACAGAACACTGCCTGGTCCTGCATCATCCTCACAATCATTATGCTTGAGCCCATTGTTGCAGCCACTGTGTCAGTCCACCTCACTGAGCGTCTTCCTCTTTTTCGCTGATGCTCTACCAAGCATGATGTCCTTCTCCAGTGACTGGTCCCTCCTGATAATGTATCCAAAGTATGTGAGACAAACTCTTCCCATCCTTGCTTCTAATGAGCATTCTGGCTGTACTTTTTCCAGGACAGATTTGTTTATTCTTCTGGAGTTCATGGTATATTCAGTATTCTTTGCCAACACCATAATTCGAAGGCATCAATTCTTCTTTGGTCTTCCTTCTACGACCACAAATAATCAATCAGCAAACTTGGAAGATTTTTCTCTGCCCTTTGCCCCATCCCTTGCCCTAATTCACAATCTGACTTTTCATTACCACCTCCAAATTCACTGGTTGGGAGTTATATAAATATAAACAAGTTTAAAGTCATGTGAGTATGCATTCTCTATTATGATAAATAAAATAATGTTTCATCCACATCAATATTCTAGGACTTCATAATATAGCACAACTAATTTGTGCTGTTTGTCACATTGTTGTGGCTTGTGTGTTGGTATGGTACTGAAAGCTATGCCACTGGCATTTCAAATACCAGTAGGGTCACTCATAGTGGACAGGTTTCAGAGGAGCTTTGAGACTAAGGCAGACTAGGAAGAAAGGCCTGAAAATCTACTTTCAAAATTTAGTCAATGAAAATCTAATTTGATTAAAACAGAATATTATCTGATAGGGTGCTGGAAGATGGACCCCCTAGGTTGAAAAGCATTCAACAAAGGCCAAAATGAACTCAGACATACTGACAATCATGAAGATGGTACAGGACTGCGAAATGTTTTATCCTGTTATGTGTAAGGCTGCATAAGTAGGAGCTGACTTGATAGGGACCAACAACAATATATTTATTTATACCAGTACAGTGCTGAAAGATGGTGCAGGACTGGGCAAGATTTCATTCTGTTATACATAAAGTCTCCATGAGCTGGAACCGACTCTGGGGCGACCAATAACAACAATAAATATCTGTGTACAAAAGCCACCAAAATTATTGTTAGTTCAATGAAAAAATTAGACAAACTGGTATTTGATTTCATTTACTTGCAGGAAATAAATTGTTATTTATAAACTCTTCTTCAACTGTTTATACATTCATTCCTTCATTCAAAATATTTACTGAGCTCTGTACCAAGTACAGAAAGTAGAGGTCTGAACATTCAAACACAGAAGTTCAACTAGAAGATACATTTCCACTCTGAGACCAAAATAACAAAAAAGGAGAATTATGACTTGAGATAAATATCCAAGTAGAGGGATTGAGATTATAATATTATCTTTCAAATATTTTAGAGAAATCAGTCACTTTTCTTTATTTGAACTCTATCAGGCGAATATCTACTTTGCTTCAATTTCCACATAAGATTTTGCTTTAGTGGAATATCAGATCAATCCTTGCTAGGTACTAACAATATTAAATAATGATAACAATGTTGGAATACAAAAGTGGACATCTGGAACTAAGTAGTAAAATCACTGGTACTGAAGATAGAAATAAGGAGGGTATTAAACCATAAGCTTTACCTGGCATCCTTCATTAGATTCTGAATAAAATTCTTCATTGGGATTTGCAAAACTGCTTATGGTTCATCTTATTACTTTTACAGGGGACAAACAGCCATGTAATTAGAGTGTAGTTGCAGTATTACACGCTTATTTGTAGCCTGCAGATTAGATACCTATTGGATATTATAATTTAATGGCAAGCATAATTACCACAAAGCTTGTTCTCTGCATTTAAGAGTTTACATTTCAATGTTGCGACAGCTATATAATTATTCTTCAGTTAGCTTATATCTGTAGTATTATTTAATAATCATATCCATAGAGGATACAATAAGAACAGTCTTAACTCACTGTTGGAAACCCTGGTGGCGTAGTGGTTTAGTGCTACAGCTGCTAACCAAAGAGTTGGCAGTTTAAATCCACCAGGTGCTTCTTGGAAACCCAGTTCTACTCTGTCCTATAGGGTCGCTATGAGTTGGAATTGACTCGATGGCAATGGGTTTGGTTTCAGTTCTGGTTTTAACTCACTGTTAAAAAATGAATCAGCTGTCCCTAAGAAGCATACAATAAATATTTTACGTTAGGGATTTTTCTAGTTTTGTACTAATTTCCAATGCAAGTTATCACGACCATATATCTAGTAACTTGGGAAAATGCATAAGTTCTATCTTCAAGGATTCCAAGCTTCCTATTGTAATAGAAATAAAGACCACCCCCCTTTTTTTTTGTCCTGCCAACCCTCAAGCCGTGATAGCAAACTTCTACTTTTCTATTCTGTGTGGTACATGGTACAGACTTTTCGTTGGGACTGTGTAGCCTTATAGTTAAGTGCACAAGCTACTTTGAAGTCAGAGCTGGGTTTAAATTATTGCTCTAACCCTTTCCTTACTGAGCCACATAATCTCTTTGTCTATGTGAGTAATACAATGTGAGTAATACAAAGAATTTTCAAAGTTGTTTTGAGGATTAAGTGAGAGAATAAATGTAAAGAGAATAGCACAATGTCTGGTGCATACCAAGTCCTCAATAAATGCTGGCTTCCATACTGCTAATAATGTCTGCGCTCTCCGTGGTGTGCGTATAGACTATAGCTTGATTATCGTTAGGTGCCTCTGAGTCGGTTCTGACTCACAGCGACCTTATGTACAACAGAGTGAAACACTGCTCGGTACTGTGCCATCTTCACTATTATTATACTTGAGCCCATTGCTGCAGCCACTGTGTCAATCCATCTTGTTGAGGGTCTTCCTCTTTTCCACAGATACTCTACTCTACCAAACATTGTGTCCTTCTCCAGGGACTGGTCCCTCCTGAAAACATGTCCAAAGTAAGTGAGACGAAGTCTTGTCATCCTTGCTTCTGAGGAGCAATCTGGTTGTACTTCTTCCAAGACAGATTTGTTAGTTCTTCTGGAAGTCCCTGGTATATTCAATATTCTTTGCCAACAGCATGATTCAGAAGCATCAATTCTTTTTCAGCCTTCTTTATTCGTTGTCCAGCTTTCACATGCGTATGAGGGGATTGAAAACACCATGGCTTGGGTCTGGGGCCTCTTAGTCCTCAAAGTGACATCTTTGTTTATTACCTGGTACTTAACTTCTAGAGGAAACCCTGGTGGCATAGTGGTTAAGTGCTATGGCTGCTAACCAAAAAAAGGGTTGGCAGTTTGAATCCATCAGGCGCTCCTTGGAAACTCTATGGGGCAGTTCTACTCTGTCCTCTAGGGTCACTATGAGTCAGAATCGACTCATAGTGGGGTGGGTAACTCCTAGAGGGCAGGGGCTGTGTCACTTTCATCCTTACCTCCTTCACAGGCTCATGGATACTACTCAATAAATGTTGATTGAATGAAGATACTTATTTTTAATAATGATATTTTACATTTTTTTACTGGAGAGTTTTTTCTTCTAACTCACAGTTATCTCTGTTATATGCCTGTCTAATAAAGAATTGTTTTTAAAGTTGACCTGAGAGATGAAATAATTCAAATCTTCATATGTTTATATATAATTTCCAGAGTTTTTATCTGTACTTACTGGGAAGAATAGGGAAAAGTGTGCCTACTCCAAGCCACAGATTAGCAGAAAATATTTGCAAAACATGTATCTGATAAGGACTTGTATCCAAAATATACCAAGAACTCTTAAAACTCAACAGTAAGAAAACAAACAGCCCAACTGCAAAATAGGCCAAAGTTTTAAACAGACAACTCACCAAAGAAGACAAACAGATGGAAACTAAGTGTATGAAAAGATGCTTAACATCATTTGTCATTAGGAAATTGTGAGTCAAAACAGTCATAAAATACTACTACACGAACTATTAACCAAACCAAACCCGCTGCTGTTGAGTCGATTCAGGCTCATAGCAACCCTATAGGACAGAATAGAACTGTCCCATGAGTCTCCAAGGATGTAAATCTTTACGGAAGCAGACTGCCACATCTTTCTCTCGCAGAGGTGCTGGTGATTTCGAACGGCTGACTTTTTGGTTAGCAGCCAGGCCCTTTAATCAGTTTGTGACCAGGGCTTCCACACAACTATTAGAATGGCTAAAATCCAAAACACTGGCACTATCAAATGTTGGCAAGGATGTACAGTGACAACAACTCTCATTTATTGCTGGTGAAAATTCAAAATGGTCCAGCCACTTTGGAAGACAGTCTGGAAGTTTCTTGCATAGCTAAACATAGGCCTACCATATGATCCTGCAGACTCGCTCCTAGGTATTTACCCAAATAAGTTGAAAACGTATGTCCACACAAAAACCTGCACATGAATGTTTATAGCAGCTCTATTTATACTTGCCAAAATTTGGAAGCAACCAAGATGTCCTTCAATTGGTGAATAGATAAATGAATTTATCTATGGTACATCCATGCAATGGAGCATTATTCAGAGATAAAAATAAATAAGCTATCAAGCTATGAAAAGACATGGGGGAATCTTAAATGCATATTGCTAAGTGTGATGGTTGAGATTGTGTGTCAGCTTGGCTGGGCATGATTCTCAGTGTTTATATGTGATCACTTCCATGATGGAATCTGCTGTGAGTAGCCAATCTGTTGAAAGGGAGTTTTCTTGGGGGTGTGGCCTGCATCCTCATATAAGTAGATGTTCTGGCTTTTTTGCTGTCTCTGTGTCCTGTGGCTGCCTTCTTTTCATCTGGCCTCCAGTTTTTGAGACTTGACCTATCAGCTTATCTGCCAATCTTGGGATTCCTTCATCTTCACAGCCTGTGAGCATGAGCCCTGCTCTCTGACCTGCCAATCTTGGGTTCGCCAGCCCATGTGGCTGCAAGAATCAGGAGAATCCTTGCAGTCGTGCCTACCAACCTTGGGATTTATTAATCTTCACAGCCTGTGAGCAAGAGCTCTGCTCTCTGACCTGATGATCTTGGGTTCGCCAGCCCCTGTGGGTACGTGAATCTAGAGAAGCATCTATCCTGATCCACAGACTTGGGACATTCCCAGCTCTACAATCTTGTGAGCCTTTTCCTTGATGTGAATCTCTCTCTATATCTATTTGTGCGCTTTACTGGTTTTGCTTCTTGGAGAACCAAGCCTAAGACACTAAGTGAAAGAAGTCAGTTTGAAAAAGCTATATATACTGTATGATACCAACTATATGATATTTTGGAAAAGGCAAAGCTATAGAAATACTTAAACAATCAATGGTTGCTAGGAGTTCCAGGGGTGAGAGGGGGAGAGGAGAGATGAATAGGTAGAGCACAGGCGATTTTTAGGACAGAAAACTATTCTATATGATATTATAATGGTGGCTACATGACATTATGCATTAATCAAAAGCCATAGCACTGTACAACACAAAAGTGGGAGCCTTAATTGTTAACTATGGACTTTAGGTAATAATAGCATATCAGTATTGTAATTAGGAGCCCTGGTGGTGCAATGGCTAAGCACTTGGCTGTTCCAGCCCACCAGCGGCTCAGAAGGAGAAAAGATCTGATGATCTGCTCCAGTAAAGAGCAAGTTCTACTGAGTCATATAGAACCAGTATGAGTTGGAGTTGACTTGAAGGCACATAACAACAGCAACAACAATTGGTTCATCAATTGAACAAATGTGCCACACCAAGGCAAGTTGTTAATGATAGGGGAAACTGTGCAGAGGGCAGAGGAAGTACATGGGAACTCCTAGTACTTTTTGTGCCATTTCTCAGTAAACCTAAAACTGCTCTAAAAAGGAAGTCTATTAAAAATTTACATTGGGGAAATACCAATTAAATTTTACTTTCAAAAACTTGGAAACGGAAGTTTAGCCTACATAGAAAAATAATAAGAGCCCTACTATTTAAAAATAATTAGGTTGAATATCTACTCAGAGAAGATGGAAAGAGAGGTCAAGTGCTCTTATTATGTACGTGTTATGCTGGCTACCTGGAAAACTTTAAAACAAACAGCAATAATTCTATTCCAATTTCCTTTGAAAACAATAGTAAAAATCCTTTACATTTGTATACTGCTTTACAGTTAATAAAGAGCTTTCACATACATTATCTTGCTTAAAAGAGACTGGAAGGCGCCTTTCCTGCCCTGATTGATGTTTATGAATGTACTACTTCCCCCTGGGCTGCAGTCATCAATAGTCAATGAGAAGAGAGGCTAGCGGTTTTTGGAAATGCTTTGCTGCCAGGTAACTGCATTAACTCTGCTTTGTTGAATAGAGCTGTGTATTAACTGTGTCACAGGATATCATCCATATCAGCTAATGAATATTTGAATCCTTGTTCCTTATGGAGCACTGTTTGAGACTTATTCCTCTCTGCTTATCTAGTGCCTTCCCTTAGAATTCATATCCTCAGTGAGCTTTTGTCTGATGGCTGTAGCCATTTCAGGAAAGCCTATACTGAAGATGCTTAACAAGTCCTAAAGAAAAGTAGATATAGAAGCGACATAGATAGGTAAACTGTCATGCAGAACAAGAATTATACAGTTCTGAGAACAGGACCTGGTCCAATTTGTTGATGTCGTGGAAGCCCATTTTTGTCTTCATACATAGAACTTTCCATAAGAGTTGTGAATGTGCTAATGAGGTCCCTGTACATGGAAGTATTTAAGACAAGTCTGAGACAAGAAAGAAATCTTCTAGAAGGGTTTCCTGCATTTTGGGAGTTTGGAACAGAGAATTTCTAAGGTCTATTCTGATTTCAGGAGCACCAGTGGCACAGTGGTTAAGCATTCAGCTGCTAACCAAAAGATCAGCAGTTTGAATCCCCCAGCTTCTCTTTGGAAACCCTATGAGGCAGTTCTACTCTGTCCTATAAGGTTTCTGTGAGTCAGAACGGACTCGACAGCAATAGGTTTATTTTGATTTCAGGTTCTCTGCTTCTGAGATTGTTATTCGTTCTCTGATTTTTTCAGACACTGTTGTGACTGCTCCCTTAAGAAACCACTTCTTAAATTCTCTACATTCCTCTTGTTGCCATGCAGTGCTCTCATCTCGTTGACTGAAAACTGGGGCAAAAGCAAAACAAAACAAAGCAGAAAATACATTATGCTTTCTAGGAAAACTAGTAGGATCAGGAGTAGAAAAGAAATAGACAAATCAGCCTTTAAACCTGGGACACGTTTACTGTGTTTTGTTTTAGGGCATCTTCAATCTTCTGCAACATTTCTAATTACCATAAATGCTGATGTTCCTGATATTTTTCTACCAAATCCCCTAAAATATCAGCCTGAATCCCAGAATTCAAGAAGGCCGGTTTCAACCAGATGCTTTGCTCTCACTTATTAAGGTCATCCAACTCCCCATCTGAGGACAGGGAATTCTCTCTTCACCACACTACACTGAGACAAAGCTAAGACCACACTTTAGGTTCTGTCACTTGTGGTGGCTCACATCTAGAAACCCATTTTGGAATGGGCCATATCCCCTTTGGTTGCAAGTCATAGTAACCCAACCCCAAGTAGCTGAAGGCTACAAAGGAATTGATTGGTTTGGTGCTGGGAAGGATTGTGGTGAAGCTGACCTCAGTCACATGTAGATACTTACCATATCTAGATTATAACCTGGTTATTCTGAAATAAACATGTATAGCACTAGGCCTTGAGTTGTAGTCATTGGTACACTTGTAACTGAAAAATCCTAACTGCCTTCAAGGAGCTACCTGATTAGCAAGGAAGGCAAACAATGAATAAGCAAGTACAAGTGAGAGAAACTGGGATGATCGATTATTGAACTGAACTGAATGTTATAGGAAATGAATTTAGGATAGCTACCATAATACTTCTGTAAGATTATCTCCCATAACATTCAGTGAAGTTCAATAATTGTTCATCCCAAGTTACGTCACTTATAATTGCTTATTCATCGTTTGCCTTCATCACTAGATAGGAAGCTCCTTGAAGGCAAGTTAGGTTTTGTCATTTACAAATGAACCAATGACCATAACACAAGACTTAGTACTATACATGTTTGAATGAATGAATGAAAAAACAAAGAATGAAACCTAGCATAGAATGGTTGAGAGAGCATGGGTTCTGGAATCAGATATAAAAACATGTTTGAATGAATGAATGAAAAAACAAAGAATGAAACCTAGCATAGAATGGTTGAGAGAGCATGGGTTCTGGAATCAGATATAGTGTCATTCAAATCTGAGCTCTATGATCTTTTAGTATGGTGGGAACCTGAGTAAATTAATTTTAAGACTCAGTTTCTCAATTGTAAAATTTGAATAATATTTATCTGTCAGCATGCTGTGGTCATTAAAGATGATGTATTTAAAATACCTGGTCCTAGTAGAGGCTCTATAAATTTTTATAGTTATTCTTAGTGTTATAGGAAAAAGCCCTGGGCTAATTGCTAAGGATACAAAGATGAGTTCAATGAAACTCTAGAGAGAGGAAGAGAGAAGATGGAGCTGATCATTTCATACAAAATGGTAACATTATTTAGAGAGGCAGGTAGAGTGTGCTACTGGACACAGGGAGGGACCATTCAGGAGCAGAGCCACCATATTGTGCACCTTCAGAGATCACATGAACATTGTAGTCTGCATGAATGGAGGCACAGCACAGGTGCCATTAACATAGCTTACTGGCTGAACATATGAAATTGCTGATATTCATCCATTTCTGACCTACAAAAATAAAATGTGAATATGCCCCCTGGAACTGAACCACATGGAACTCCTCACGGGGGAAGGAGTGAAGAATCAGATGTTTCCTAGAGGCAATCATGTTTGAGGTGAGCTATAATTTTTTATAGAGGATGAGGATGAGTCATTGTGGTGGAGTGAGGGATGACATAGTCAGAGGAGTGAGCAGATACTAAGGACCAGACACAGCATCCTGAGGTGACAGCACAGAAATTCAGTGGTTCTTAGGGTAGAGGTTTCTGAGGGCAGGGTTAGATAGACTATGAAGCGGTAGGCAAGAATTAGATTATTTAAACTCTACGAAGACTATAGTCTTGAAGCATAATTACAAAGTGAATATTAGGGAAGACTTTAGCTCTAGAATGCTAACCAGTCCTGCTAATAACTAAATTAGATAGCCTTTTTTTTTTTTTCTAGCACTGCCTTCTCTAATTCTTCAGTCTAAATCAGGTCTGCCTTTCCATCTCTTTTAAGGCAATTTATTCTTTTGTTTCATTAGCAGTGACCACATTCTGAGGTTATAGGATATATTATTTGTGTATTTATTTGTTTAATGTCTATCTCCCTCACTAGATTGTAAACTCCACAAGGAAGCGACCTTGTTCAATTTGTTCAAAATTAACTATACAGTATTTAGAACAGTACCTGAAGCTAAGTAGATGCTCAATAAATATTGGTTGAAGGAAAAGATGGGCATCAAATATGAATTTTTCTGTGTCTGCTATTCCCATACCAATTTCTCCCTGATAGAAATACTTCAGGAAAGTACTTTTGCAAGAATCTATAGGAGAGCTATCTCTAGCACTTGTCCCAATTACCTAATTCATGTGAAAGGGGGTCCTTTAGCATAAGTACCAGATGCATGAGAAAGATGGTCTCTTTGCTCCCAACTCCTGGGTGTTCTGGACCCCAGTCTGTGTGATGCCAGGTGACAAGTCAGTTTTGGCTGCATGCCAAAATGGAGAGATGCCGAGAGAAATGCTGCATGTCCTTCTTAACACACTAACTTGAGGCCTCTTAGCAGGAGATGAAGAGGTTTCAGTGTTGGGGGTAATAAATGAAGAAAGCTGCTTCTTAAATTTTTACTAAATTAAACACAAGGTCATTTGTCATAGAGTGTCATCTGACAGAGAGGGTAGATATAAGAATGCAGTGTGTGATTCAATTTGGCAGGCATTTGGATATTGTAAGAACTTGAATTAGATCTTGTATTACATCATTAGCCACCAAAGGGAGTGGTGAGTCCCTGTTGTTTGGTTCTAGCCTATCAACATCAAGTAATTCTGTGCTATACCATAGTGACTAGTTTTCACTCTAAACTGTAAGATAAATCCAGGATTTTTCCTTCTTGTATCCAGTTGTGTAAATTATGTTTAACTTACTTCAATAGAGAAAACAGGGTTGATAAAAGTATAAACTATGACATTCCTATACCTTCAAAATGTCCACCTCACTCTGAACACAAGCTACTTTCCTAAATTGTTTTTCAATTTACATAAACTATTAACTTGCAATGAATAAGAAAGAGTGAAGAAGAATTGATGCTTTTGAATTATGGTGTTGGTGGAGAATATTGAATATACCATGGACTGCCAGAAGAACGAACAAATCTGTCTTGGAAGAAGTACAACCAGAATGTACATTAGAAGCAAGGATGGTGAGAATTAGCCCACATACTTTGGACATGTTGTCAGAAGAGACCAGTCCTTGGAGAAGGATATTATGCTTGGTAAAGTAGAAGGTCAGTGAAAAAGAGGAAGACCTCAATGAGATGGACTGACACAGTGGCTAGAACAGTGGGCTCAAGCATAACAGTGATTGTGAGGGTGATGCAGGAGGGGCAGCGTTTTGTTCTGTCGTGCTCGGGGTTGCTGTGAGTCAGAACAGACTAGAAGTTATCTAACAACAGCAACCACAACAATGTCAAATTGCACGTAACATCAACTCCTTTCTCCTTCCTTGAAATGCCGAAATTCACCCTCAGTGAAAATATTTAATATTTGCAATATTAACTATGTGATGAAATTAAAGAGAAAACTTTTAACTGTGGAGAGAAAATACTCATTCGTTTTGTTCTGTTGTATCACATTAGTCTCCTGCAAGAAGTAATGTGATTCTCTAAGTAGTAAACCGAACAATTGATAGTGTTTTGGGCACCCGAAGAAAAATATCCATTAAAGGAATTGTTAGACCACATCTTTTATCTGCTGAGCTGGGGAGATCCATCACGGCCCTGAAGACTGAGTGAGAAAAAAGCAAAACATTGTGTACCAGGGCTTATTTGCAGAAGAACAGGAATTCTTGAGACACCAAATGCCTCTTGTTATAAAGTTAACAATTAGCTCAAACTTTACTTGAATTACAGTTAACTGCAAGGTGCATTTCAACAGAATTTTTATGGATTGAACTGTGTCCCCATAAAATATGTGTTGAAACCTTAACACCTGTACCTGTAAATATAATGCTGTTTGGGAAATACGAGTTTTTCTTTGTTATGTTAATGAGCCCATACCAGAGTAGGGTGGGTCCTAAACCTAACCACTTCTGAGTAATGAAAAATAGCAATATAGACACAGAGACATGCACAGAGGAAGACAGACCATGGAGGCAGATACATTTATAAGTCCGGGAATGCCAAGGATTGCTAGCAGGTACTAGAAGCTGAAATAGACAATGAAGGAATTTCCCCTACAGCCATTCTCTGAATTTGGACTTCTCACCTCCTAAACTGTGAGAAAATAAATTTCTGTTTGTTATGGATTAAATTGTGTCCCCCATCCCCTAAATATGTATTGGAATCCTAACTCCTGTCCCTATTTAATCCTGTTGGGAAATGTGGTTTTCTTTGTTATGTTAATGAGGTCATATCAGTGTAGGTGTGTCTTACAATTGCTAACCAAAAGGTAGTGGTTTGAAACCACCAGTAAGTCCATGGGAGAAAGATGTGGCAGCTTCCATAGAGATTTACAGCCTTGGAAATCCCGCGGGGCCACTATGAGTCAGAATCGACTCGAAGGCAGTGGGTTTTTGGTTTGGTGTCTAAACTGGTCTTTCTATAATACAGTCACTTCTGAATTATAAAAAGATCAGATTAGAAACAGAGGCCTGCACATACCAGGGAAGGTACAGGCCATGGCCAAGAACCAAGGAACGCCCAGGGCTTCCTACAAGGGAGGAATCAACATGACTGAGACCCTGATTTGGACTTTTAGCCTCCAGAACTGATAAAATAAATGTCTGTTCTTAAAGCCACCCACTTAAGTTATTTCCGTTGCTGTTGTCATTTGCTGTCGGGTTGATTCTAACTCATGGAGACTCCATGTTATTGTAGCACTAGGTAACTAAGATGTTTACCAGTGTTTTATTGATTACACAAAGGCATTTGACTGCGTGGATCATTAACAAACTATGGATAACACTGCAAAGAATGGGAATTCCAGAACACTTAATTGTGCTCACGAGGAACCTTTACATAGATCAAGAGGCAATTGTTCGGACAGAACAAGGGGATACTGATTGGTTTAAAGTCAGGAAAGATGTGCATCAGGATGGTATTCTTTCAACATACCTATTTAATCTGTATGCTGAACAAATAATCCGAGAAGCTGGACTATATGAAGAAGAACGGTGCATCAAGATTGGAGGAAGACTCATTAACAACCTATGTTATGCAGATGACACAACCTTGCTTACTGAAAGTGAAGAGGATTTGAAGCACTTACTAATGAAGATCAAAGACCACTGCCTTCACTATGGATTACACCTCAACATAAAGAAAACGAAAATCCTCACAACTGGACCAGTGAGCAACATCATGATAAACGGAGAAAAGATTGAAGTTGTCAAGGGTTTCATTTTACTTGGATCCACAATCAACAGCCATGGAAGCAGCAGTCAAGAAATCAAAAGACATATTGCATTGGGTAAATCTGCTGCAAAAGACCTGTTTAAAGTGTTAAAAGGCAAAAATGTCGCTTTGAGAGCTAAGGTGCGCCTGACCCAAGCCGTGGTATTTTCAATCTCATCATATGCATGTGAAAGCTGGACAATGAATAAAGAAGACTGAAGAAGAGTTGACGCCTTTGAATTGTGGTGTTGGCGAAGAATATTGAGTATACCATGGACTGCCAAAAGAATGAACAAATCTGTCTTAGAAGAAGCACAACCAGAATGGTCCGTAGAAGCAAGGATGGCGAGACTGCGTCTTACATACTTTGTACATGTTGTCAGGAGGGATCAGTCCCTGGAGAAGGACATCATGCTTGGCAGAGTACAGGTTCAGCGGAAAAGAAGAAGACTCTCAACGAGGTGGATTGACACAGTGGTTGCAACAATGAGCTCAAGCATAACAATGATTGTAAAGATGGCGCAGGACCGGGCAGTGTTTCGTTCGGTTGTGCATAGGGTTGCTATGAGTCGGAACTGTTCTGAGGGCACCTAACAACAACAACAAGGTAACTAAGGCAAAGGTACATGAAAATTTTTACTTTGTTCTTCTCTGCTTGAATAGCTGCTGATGGAAGAAACTAATAAAACCTGAGAAGAAAAGCTAAAACTAAAGACATTAGCTTCCTGTAGAAATGTATTAGGGATTCTGCAGTTTCTGCCCTATAAGAGGTTAAAAGTGTGGCTGGGAGGCTTTTACTCTCATACTGTGAACTCACCTGGGTGGTTGTACACAGGTAGGACCTTCCTTCCTCAGTTATAAACCTGGGCAAGAGGAAAGAACCCAGTACTAATGCCCAGGTATGCCAGACTGTGAGGAGCACTAAGGGAAGGGAGAGCAATTAACTCTCAAATGGAGAGAACCACATTTCTCTTGATCACATACTAGTCTTCAGCCAGTGGCCAGGATTCTTTACAGTGAATGAAATAAAGAATGATGCTGCAATACCAAAGAGGAGACCTGCCCAGGTCCTGCGTTCGTAAGTAAAAGAACTTTCATAATGAGGCCTGGGGATAAAGGACTGAGATCCTTTAGAGTGGAGGGAAGTGCAAATAGGGCGCGTCAGAGCTGATCTCTTGGAGCCACTTCACCTCTGAACAGGTTCAGAGCTTTCAAGCTCCTTGAAGGTTTAAAAAGGCACTGATTTCAGCCTGAGATGTTTGCTGTACTGTGCTCAGCTGGAATGAAACGAAGGGGAGGAAAAGTAGCTTCTTTCTTGCATTCAGAAAGCAGAGGCCAATTGAATGGATTCTACTCAAAAGGATTGCATTTGTAGTTTTTTGAAAAAAAAAAAAAAGAAAGCTAAGAAGTTTAAATTCTATTCACTAAATTCATGAAAACAAAACCGGGTCACAGAAGGACTCTGAGAAGTGCACACATACTTACAAGGGATGGGCAATTTAAAACAAGTCTCATTAAATACATCCCTTTCAAGCTGGCTTCTTAGTGTAATTCAGTACCTCATACTTCTCTCCCTTATTTTAAGTGCTTTCTTTCTTGTAGGCAAGTTTAAATCAAATGTTCTACATGATTTTGTAAGTTTACAAGAGTTTATCGATTAATTGAATAAAAAAAAAACCTTTCACTGTTCTGTTTTTAAAGAATATATTTCTGTACCTCCTCTCTGCTTGCCAATCACTGTTGTTAAACCAAAACCAAACCCATTGGCATCAGGTCTATTCTGACCTAGAACATTGTTATGTGCAATCAAGTCAGTTCTGACTCATAGTGAGTGACCTTATGTACAGCAGAACAAAACACTGCCGGGTCCTGCACCATCCTCACAATTTTGATATGTGTACGGCCACTGTTGCAGGCACTGTGTCAATCCATCTTGTTAAGGGTTTTTCTCTTTTTTGCTGACTCTCTACTTTACCAAGCATGATATCCTTCTCCAGAGATTGGTCTCTTCTTATAACATGTCCGAAGTATGTGAGACGAAGTCTCACCATCCTCGCTTCTAAGGAGCATTCTGGCTGTACGTTTTCCAGGACAGATTTCTTCGTTTTTCTGGCAGTTCAGGGCATGTTCAATATTTTCCGCCAACACCGTAATTCAAAGAAGTCAATTCTTCTTCAGTCTTCCTTATTCATTGTCCAGATTTCCCATGCCTGTGAGGTGATTAAAAAATACAATGGATTGGGTCAGGCGTACCTTAGCTCTCAAAGTGACATTTTTGCTTTTTAACACTTTAAACAGGTCTTTTGCAGCAGATTCCTCCAATGCAATATGTTGTTTGATTTTTTGACTGCTGCTTCCATGGCTGTTGATTGTGGATCCAAGTAAAACGAAATCCTTGACAACTTCAATCATTTCTCCTTTTATCACGATGTTGCTTATTGGTCCAATTGTGAGGAATTTTGCTTTCTTTATGTTGAGGTGTAATCCATAGTGAAGGCTGTGGTCTTTGATCTTCATCAGTAAGTGCTCAAGTCCTCTTCACTTTCAGCATGCAAGCTTGTATCATCTGCATAACACAGGTTGTTAATGAGTCTCCCTTCAAACCTGATGCCCTGTTCTTCTTCATATAGACCAGCTTCTGGGATTATTTGCTCAGCATAGGGATTGAATAGGTATGGTGAAAGGATACAACCCGGACACACAGCATGCAGTATCCCCTTATTCTGTGGAAGGACTGCCTTTTGATCTATGCACAGGTTCCCCACGAGCACAATTAAGTGTTCTGGGATTCCCATTCTTCAAAATGTTATCCATAATTTGTTACGATCCATGCATTTGAATGTCTTTGCAAAGTCAATAAAACACAGGCAAACGTCTTTCTGGTATTCTGTGCTTTCAGCTAAGATCCATCCGACATAAACAATGATATCCTGCTTGAATTTCTGGCAGTTCCCTGTCGAGGTACTGCTGCAACTGTTTTTGAATTACCTTCGACGTAGTTTTACTTGAATGTGATATTTATGACATTGTTCAATAATTTCCAGGCTCTGTTGGATCACCTTTCTTTGGAATGGGCACAAGCATGGATCTCTTCCAGTCAGTTGGCCAGGTAGCTGTCTTCCAAATTTCTTGACACAGATGAGTGAGTACCTCCCGTGTTGCCTTCATTTGTTGAAACATCTCAATGGATATTCTATCAGTTCCTGGAGCTGTGTTTTTCACCATTCCCTTCAGTGCAGTTCGGAGTTCTTCCTTCAATACCATCAGTTCTTGGTCATATGCTATCTCCCAAAATGTTTGAATAGCACCCGATTCTTTTTGATCCAATTACTACTATGCTGTATAATAACACAGAACCCAGCAAAAGTGTTAAAAAGTGAAACCAGGTTATTTTTTATTTGTTTGCTCATCCTGCTTTCCTGACATCTCCACAGTCAAAATACACAGGACACTGACAGGGATTCTGACTTGCCTTCTTCCACTTAGTTATCCTTTGCTTATGCAAAATATTGCACATTTATCCATCCGCTTAATTCATGCAATGCTGTAAAGCTTATTCAGCTACCTGATCTCCTTTACATCTGTCTGCTTTAGCATTCTCAGTCTTAGTCTGATGGCCTCCAGTGGTCAGGAAATTGGATATTACCTCACTTTGTACAGGACCTGGACAGCACCAGATACAACCCTGTGCTTAACAAAGGCTTTTAGATGATGATGGCCGTGATGAGCGGATGCCATTTCACTGCATCAAGGAATCTTGTAAAGCGTGTGTCAAATGAGTAAGGTATTTTCTGTTGGAATTTACATTTAACGTGATGCACTGGCTAGTTCAGGCTCTCAAGGTACAGTTTGCTTCCTAGAAACAGGGCTGCAGTTAGGTAATTGATCTGAAGGTGTTATTGGAAAAAAAAAAAAAGCACACTGCAGTCAAGTGAATTTCAACTCATAGTGACCCTCTAGGAGAGAATAGAACTGCCCCATAGGTTTCCAAGGCTGTAAGTCTTTATGGAAGCAGACTGCCACACTTCCCTCCTGGGAGCAGGCTGGTGGGTTTGAATTGCCCACCTTTTGGTTAGCAGCTGAGTGTTTAACCACCGTGCCACCAGGGCTTCTTGAAGGTGTCATTAGATTGCTTAATTAATGTCAGGGGAGTTTTGAATTTTATCTTATTTTTTTAATCCATGTAACATAAGCTGGACACCAAACGGCACTTAATAAATTACGGTCAATTCATTACAGGCTCATATTTTAAAAATTACTTTGAAAGAAAATTTTGTAGTTAATAGTTCATGATGTTTGAATGTATAGTGGTAGGAGTTTATTTATCTCTATTTTATGAATTAGAACAATTGTTTCCAAGAAACTGAATGAAGTTGGAAACATTTTATCCTGGAGTCACCCATGGGCCCTAAGCCACTAGTTAAATGACTCAATAGCAACTGTGATACTTGATAGCTTTTATTTTCTATCCCATTATTTTTCCATTACATTTAGACAATACTAATATCTAAGCATTTTCTTAGGCACAGGCAGTGAGCCAGCTTGAAGAGAATAACATAGCTCTCCATAAACAGTGGTCCATAGGCTGTGGGAGTGTGTCCCCTGTAAGATGCTTCGGGGAATCTCATTATAAGTAAATAAGGAGTGGCTGATGAAAATCAGAGTTCTTGCAATACTTATGCTACAGAAAGAAGAGAAATATAGGAATATAGGAGGTACGTGCCGGATCCCTATCCCTATGTGAATCAGATGGGCTTTCTTTTACAAAATTTGTGGAATTTGTGATTACCAATATACGGTGCTCCTCCTTCTCCTCCTCCTCGTTCTTCCTATTATTAAAGCGATTGAATTGGCTGATATTTCAAATCCTAGATTTGGAAGAAACCTTATATATCTGCATCTTTAGATCTACGTCACCAAAATACTTCTGCCTACAATTCTTATTTGTCCCCCAAAAGTAGAAGTTAAGTGGGTTCCCCTCAAAGAAAATGGTGGAGTTTGTCTCAGGAACTTCTTTATTTTTTTCAGTCCCTTCCTTTTTCTTTCTTAGTGATTATTCCCTAACACTTTAACTGCCCCAGTTAATTTGCACTTTTTGATTAATTAATGTCATTTAATAAGAGTAAAATCTTTGATACTAAACATTTTATCCCAACTAGGTGCTAAACTTTGTACATTTTTTATCTGCTGTTGGGATAATTATTCCTCTCATTCTTGTCCCAGTTAAAGGGAATTTCAGCATCATTAAGCAGCAATTCTGACAGCACAGTGGTTAAAAGCTCAGGCTGCTAACTGAAAGTTTGGCAGTTCGAATCTACCAGCCACTCCTTGGAAACCCTATGGGGCAGTTCTACCCTGTCCTATAAGGTCTCTATGAGTTAGAATCAATGGTAAGGGGTTTGGTTTTGGTTTTTGTTGTGTTTTGAAGGTCCCTGAGCGGCACAAATGGTTTGTGCTTGATTACTAATAGTCTCCAATCAAATGTCAGAGCCCTGGTGGCTCAGTGGTTAGGAGCTATAGCGAGCTATAGCTGCTAACCAAGAGCTTGGCAGTTTGATCCACCAGCCGCTCTTTGGAAACCCTATGGGGGTATTTCTACTCTGTCCTACGGGATCTCCATGAGTTGGAATTGACTCGATGGCAACAGATTTTTTGTGGTTATCCTCCATTTTGTGATTTTCCTGGGTGTTGTAAATCCTAATCTCTGCCTGTGGTTAAAGAGGATTAGGGTGGGATGTAACACCCTTGCTCAAGCCATGTCCCTGATCCAACATAAAGGGAGTTTCCCTGGGGTGTGGCCTGTACCACGTTTTATCTTACAAGAGATAAAAGGAAAGGGAAGCAAGCAGAGAGTTGGGGACCTCATACAGCTGAGAGAGAAGCACCAGGAACAAGGCACGTCCTTTGGACCCGGGGTTCCTGTGCAGAGATGCTCTTAGTCCAGAGGAAGATTAATGAGAAGAACCTTCCTCCAGAGCTGACAGAAAAGGAAAGCCTTCCCCTGGAGCTGACGCCCTGAATTTGGACTTCTAGACTACTAGACCTTGAGAAAATAAGTTTCTCTTTGTTAAAGCCATCCACTTGTGGTACTTCTGTTATAGCAACACTAAATGACCAAGACAAAGGTAAATTTGATTTAACTTTCAAGGCAAAACAGATGTGCCTTACTTGAGGGATAATCAATCAACTGGGACCATGAAAGAATTCTATCCACCCTGGTGGTTTCTTACTCCCCTGGAGAAGATGAATCCTAGGTTGGCTTCACCGCGCTGCTGGAAGGTGAGAATTGGCAGGCTTGTCCTTGTCTTTCAGTGAAAGCATAGGTTTTTTTGGGGGGGGGGTAGGCCTGTGAAATTACACGAAAAACCAGCACTTTGTTGTGGGATTGCTTGATGAACCGAGACAAAGGAAGTTAGCTGTGGTCTCAGTAAGAAAGGCAGTAGAGAAAAATTCCCATGTCATATTGTCTTTTAAGCCATCCAGATTAGAAATATTTGATCAAATAATGATAATCACACAGGACTTTCTGCACACAATGGTCAAACTGGGTATAAGTAAATTCCTTTAACCCAAATGGCATTTGCCTAAGAAATTTGAAGGGACTGAAAAGGATTTTAGTCTGGAGAAATGATGGCTGACACTTGATTAAAACCAAAAAAATCCGTTGCCATCGAGTCAATTCCGACTCATGGAGACCCCGTAGGACAGAGTAGAAATGCCCCCATAGGGTTTCCAAAGAGCGGCTGGTGGATCAAACTGCCAAGCTCTTCGCTAGCAGCTATAGCTCGCTGTAGCTCTTAACCACTGAGCTCTGACATTTGATTGGAGACTATAAAATCACATAGGGAAGAGTCACATTAGTAATAGAATTAAAAAAAAAGAAGAATATATTTTTTCCAATAATATTCTCTGCCCTGTGTGTGCTCCTGTAAAGATTACAGCCTAGGAAAACCTATGGGGTGGTTCTACTCTGTCATATAGGGTTGCTATGAGTCAGAATTGACTCAATGGTACACAACAGCAACAGTGAATGTATATGTATGTTGAGCCATTAAATTTATTTTCATGATTTCCTTGAGATTTTGGTATAGAGTTGACTCGAGGTATATAATTTATCTCACTACATTGCTCCTAGCACAATAAAAGCTTTATTTTAGAGGCCCTTTTTCACTTATATTTTAAATTGCTCCTAGCACAATAAAAGCTTTATTTTAGAGGCCCTTTTTCACTTATATTTAAAAAAATTAGTATTTTTAAAAAATATTTAGTGAAGTAACGTATGTACCTGGTTAAAAAAAAAATCAAATATACTTCTGGGTTTAGATGACAGATTTAACTTTTTTTCACAGAATTTTTTTCTTCTAATACATAAGAAAAAGCACATAATAAAAATATCTCGCCTACATTATTGCAATAGCTTCCTAATTAGTCTCCTTGCTTTTACCCTTGTCCACCTACAATCTGTTCTCAATAAAATAGCCAAAGTAATCCTTTTAAAATGTAAGTCAGTTCATGTCACTGCTCACATTAAAACCATGAAACTCAGAGTAAAAGCCTTGCAGCGACACGAAGGCCTTGACTACCTGACCCACCATTACCTCTCTCATCTTCACATGCACAACTTTTTGTCATCCCTGCTCCCTCTATTCCAGATGCACTGGCCTCCTTACTGTTACTCAGACACGCCAGGTATGCTCTCACCTGAGGGCCTTTCCACTGGCTCTTTTCTCTGGCTCTAACACTCTCCTCCTAGATATCCGCAGGGCTCTTTTCTTCACTCCTTCAATTTATTGCTCAAATATCACCTCCTAAATGAAGCCTTCCGTGACTACCTTGTTTAAACCTGTGTTTTGCCCTTTCCACTCCACTGTTCCCACACTCTGTCTTCCTTTAACTTTCCTTTTTTTCCCTTAGAGCACTGGTTTCTTTTTATCATACTGTGCCATTTACTTATTAAGTTTCCTGTTTACACCTTCCCCCTCCCTCTACCCCTCCTTCCATAAGCTTCAGAGAATTTTTTGTTCTGTGTTCTTCAGAGATATATCCAACAGCCTAGAACAGTGCCAGGCACGTAGATGCTTTATTGAATGAATGAATGAATGAATAGCTGCATAATGATTTCTCATTGGTAAAGGAAAAAAAAATGAACATTTAGATTGAAAATGTATACAATATTCCAGGAAAAGTTGATAAGGATACTCAACATGGAGACATACAGGTAGAATTGACTCAATGGCAACAAATTTTTTAGTTGTGTTTTGGGGTGGATTAAAAAAACAGGCAGGTCTCAGACTTCTTCACAGAAACATTCAATGCCAGATGACAATGAAGTCATTTCTACAAAGTTTTGAAGGAAAGAAAAAAAAAAGTTAAGATGTCTATTGAGTAAAAAGGCAAGAGACAGCCATTCCCAAACATGGAAGAACTTGTGGAATGTGGCACTCTTGAGTCCTTCTTGAAAAAAATTGTTTGACAATGAATTCTAGTTAATTATGAGATAAATCAAAATAAAGAACATGGGAATTGAGAAGTTGTGATTAAAAGGACGGATGGTGTTTTGAATACATTTATATATAGAATTAAGACTAAATAACTGAAGGAATTATTGCTAGAGAACAAAATGTGAATGTTATTAGTAAGAACCATGTAAAATTATTAGTATAAAGATAATTGGAAAGTGTGAGGAGGGGAGATATTCTCATATTTCAAATCAGGAGTCTACAGATATTGTCTACTATTGAAACATATAATAAAAATACTAATGACACCAACTCTTATTGTTTTTCATAGCTACTTCCTCCTTTCAAGCTTATAGGGTTCTAAATCTTATGAAGAACACTTTATTTGAAAATCAACAATTCCTTTAGCTTTGCTTCAGTTTCTCTTTCTACTGTTAAATAAATAAAACTAAATTCAATATTTTGCTATTAAAATAGTATCTGTGTATGATCCCATTTTAACAAAAAGCAATGCCTGCCTGTCTACGTCTCTCTGTGTGTCTCTATCTCTACCTAACATCAACCTACCTGCCTACCTGATTGTTATCTCTATCCTTATCTGTCATAAAGGAGTCCTGGTGACCCAGTGGTTAAGCACTCGGCTGCTAACAGAGAGGTTGGTGGTTCAAACCCATTAGCTACTCCAAAGGAGAAAAATATGGCAGTCTGCTTCTGTAAAGATTTACAGCCTTGGAAACTCTACGGGGGCGGTTCTACTCTGTCCTGTAGGGATGCTGTGGGTTGGAATTCAACTCCTCGGCAATGGGTTTGGTTTGGGTAGTGATACGGATAATTGTTTCTTCCGTCTTTATCTCTTTCTGTGTTTTTTAAATTAAAAAAAAGAAAATGAAAGCAGTGTCCTTCTTTGCTCCTCATTTTCCCATAGTTTCACTCTAGGTGTGCAACAACTTGCAACCCTTAGAGATGTTTCTTCTGACATTTATCTACATGTACTTAAACTTGTACCACTTTCTTGGTTTTAGATATCTATTTATTTCCCAATTTTTCAGTTGAGCCTTTACCTTCTTTACACCTTCCCTCCCCAATTTTTTCTTCTACCTTCCTCTATTACAGTTATTTAGATTTTTGGTTAAATTAAAATTTAGAGTTTGTAACGACTATGTAAATGTTTACATGTGGTGCTGGGAACGCTATGGTTATTTTTTTTCCTCACATGACCTTTGTTTTCACTGTAGCTGATAACGGCTTCATTTAAAAAGTTTAATTTCCTATGCACCTAGCCCTATTTGCTCCAAATGTTTTAACAGATTCTTTGAATGCCTAGCAACCATTCTTCCAAAATGTTCAAACACGTCACATACTCTATCACTTACATCTCTGTCTTTTCTTGTTTATTTGATTATTAATTTTTAACTGGAAATCTCCTTTCCTCCTCCTTCCACCTTCGTACGCCAAGCTGGACTCTTCTGTCCTCTGAAAATTCTCTTCATTGTTCTTCTGCAGTAAGTCCCTTTTTTCTGGATCCTACATCTCCCTTTCTTGGAGTATAGTTTTCATTTCCTTGGAGTCCTCCATTCATTTTCATGCTTAAAATTGCCTTTATTCCACCCTCATATTTGCTTAATAGCTAAACCTGGCATGAAATTCTAGAATGAAAATAATTTCACAGAGAACTTTGAGGACATTGTTCCAAAGGCTTCTAGCTGCCGATGGTGATATTGAAAGTTTATATGCAAGTCAGATGACTGATTCTTTGTAAATGACCTTTTTATCTCTCTAGAAAATTCTAGGATCTTCTCTTTATTCTCATTTTAAAATTATGTGATGATGTGCCATGATATGAATCCTTTGAGACTCAGAGAACTGGGCACTAAGTGGGCCTCTGTAGTGTTGCCATCCATTCCTTTGGTTTGGGAAAACTTGATTGTATTTTATTATTATTATTATTATTTTATTTTGTTTCTTCTCTCTTTACGGAACTCCTAGTTTCAATGTTGGACTTCCTGTGTTGATCATTCAGGGATTTTTTTTTTTTTTTTGTCTTTTCTCTTCCATTCCATAGAACTTCTTGTTTGCTAGTTTCTGCTTCTTTGTTCTACTCTCTGCAGAAACCCTAGTGGCATAGTGGCTAAGTGCTACAGCTGCTAATCAAAACTCTGGCAGTTTGAATCCACCAGGTGCTTCCTGGAAACTCTATGGGCCAGTTCTACTCTGAGGTGTAGGGTTGCTATGAGTTGGCAAAGGATTTGGTTTTTTTGGTACTCTCTGCAGAATTTTCTCGACTTTGTCTTCCATCCATTCAACTAAATTTCTAATCTCTTCCTCCCTATCTTTAATTTTCGGAATCATTTTCTTGTCCTTTAATTAATCCTATAAAAGTAATATCCTATTCTTATGTCATAAATGCAGTGTCTGTTCTTTTTTAAGTATAAGTTTTAAGATTTTTTTCTTCATATATTATCTCTTATTTTCCAAATTCCTTTTTACAGTTTATGTGATTTTGTCTCTTTATTTAATTTTGAAGTGTTTTCTCAAATGTCTGGTTATTCTTGGCTTTCTTAAATATTTACAACAGAGGTTCAAAAAGCTGATCAGAATCTCTGTGTGGGTAAGCTTGTTTTCTTTAAAGGAGGGTGATCACCTGGTGAGTAAAATTTTTCAAGAGGAAGCCCCAAATATGAGTATCTGCAGTCCTCTTTCTCAGACTGTCAGTGTCTTCGGAGAAAATTGTTTTAATCCTTGCATGTCGTGAAGTGCTATCAAGTTAGTTCTGACTCTATGCACAACAGAATGAAACACTGACCAGTCCTGCACCATCCTCACAATTGTTGCTATGTTTGAGCCCACTGTTGCAGCCACTGTGTCAATCCATCTCATTAAGGTTCTCCCTCTTTTTTGCTGACCTTCTGCTTTACCAAACATGGTGTCCTTCTCCAGGGACTGATCCCTCCTGATAACATGTCCAAATAATGTGAGAGGAAGTCTCATCATCCTTGCTTCTAAGGAGCATTCTGGCTGTACTTCTTCAGATAGAGATTGTTCATTTTTCTGGCAGTCTATGGTATAGTCAATATTCTTTGCCAACACCACAATTCAAAGGTGTCAATTCTTCTTCAGTCTTCATTATTCAATTGCCTAGCTTTCTTATGCATATAAGGTGATTGAAAACACCATAACATCTTTGCTTTTCAACACTTTAAAGAGGTCTTTTGCAGCAGATTTGCCCAATGCGAAGCGAAGCGTCTTTTGATTTCTTGACTGCTGCTTCCATGGGTGTTGATTGTAGATCCAAGCAAAATGAAATACTTGACAACTTCCGTCTTTTCCCTGTTTATCACGATGTTGCTTATTAGTCCAGTTGTGAGGATTTTTGTTTTCTTTATGTTGAAGTGTAATCCATACTGAAGGCTGTGGTCTTTGATCTTCATCAGTAAGTGCTTCAAGTCTTCTTCACTTTCAGCAAGCAAGGTTGTGTCATCTGCATAACACAGGTTGCCAATGAGTTTTCCTCCAATCCTGATGCCCTGTTCTTCATATAGTCCAGCTTCTCGGATTATTTGTTCAGTATATGGATTGAATAAGTATGGTGAAAGATACAACCCTGACACATACCTTTCTTGATTTTAAACTGCACAGTATCCCCTTGTTCAGTTTGAATGACTGCCTCTTAGACTATGTACAGGTTCCTCATGAGCACAATTAAGTATTCTGGAATTCCTATTTTTTGAAATGTAATTCATAAATTGTTTATGATCCTTTCATAAAAAGTTATATATCTGGCTGCTGGCAGGACAGTGGAAGGGAAAAGGGCTGAGGGATTTACATTTTGGGATGCATAGTTTCATATAGTCCTTTAGTTTTTTTTTTTTTTTTAATTTTGGTTGTGCTTTAAGTAAGTTTACAAATCAAGGCAGTATCTCACACAAAAACTTATATATACCTTGCTACATACTCCCAATTGCTCTCCCCCTAATGAGACAGCCTGCTCCCTCCCTCCACTCTCTCTTTTCATGTCCATTTCACCAGCTTCTAACCCCCTTTACCCTCTCATCTCCTC
This sequence comes from Loxodonta africana, assembly GCF_030014295.1. Lineage (NCBI taxonomy): Eukaryota > Metazoa > Chordata > Mammalia > Proboscidea > Elephantidae > Loxodonta > Loxodonta africana. The sequence continues at coordinate 161,489,966 of NC_087342.1, read as the reverse complement.
TCCAGACAGGAGATGCCAACATAGTCTCAAGTGTCCACCTGATCCAAGAAGCTCATTCCTTTAGTTATATATATATATATATGATGTTTCCCCTACCTTTCACTGTGCCTGGTATTCTGAGTCTAGACCATTTTAGGTGCAATTTCTTTCGATGTACTCCCAGCCTCCTACAGGGTGGGAGAAGGGTCTGGCTGCTTGGGGATTTTGTGTGTCCATCTTAGGGTCCACATTGTCTACCGTATTGCCTCTTGGCGCATAGTAGGCATTTAGCAAATATTGCTGAATAAATGAATGGTAAATAAGATTTAGGTATGTAACTTTTCGTAGTCTTACTACACTAATAAAGCTTGGAAGATATTCAGGGCCGAATAGGTCACACATCACAGAGAAACCTTCTCACGTATCAGCTGTCTCAGACTTTGCAGGGCAACTAAATAGCAGAGAATTGCAGGTGGAGGGTGCTGGTGAGAACCGGGGGTAGTATTCTGCACTGTTGGCTGAAAGCAGAGCCATGTGCTGCAGATGCTGGCTAATGCTTTACTGTGAGAATTTAGGGCCTTCCTAGATTCTGTGTCTGCTTGTGGGCTATGCTCCTCATGTCTTCATGATTGCCTCTTGCTCCTTACATCCTCCGGATTCTCCTCGTTGCAAGACCCTTTGCCCCTCCTGTCACTGGCCATGGGCCTCTACCCCTGCTTACAGTAGTAATGGCTGGCTTCCTGTTGCGACTCCTCTGGTTCTCTAAATCTCCCTGTTGAGTGAATAACTCTTTGCATTTGTCATATTTGCTTTAGATGTTTTTTAAAGAAATAAAACATTTCAGATGTAACAGGCGCTCCCTTTGTAGCTGTCCCAGAGCTCAACTCCCTTTCTTCCTCCTCCCATCAAGGGGCCCATTCAAAACAACTGTAGTACTTTTATAGATCTACAACTTAGCAGGAAATCAGACCAAGGAAAAGTTTCTGTTCGATAACACAAGACAGAGGGAACTAGGTGGATATCACTAAAATACCACTAGTTAAGATAGAACAGATTTATGAGCTTGAGTTTATACCTTAGGCCTGTCATATTTTTTCACCTTTATGTTAGTTAATTGCAGAGTAACATAAATTAACTTTGGAACACAAGCAAAAATGGGAACTTTATTTATGAATTTCTTGGATTTCTTTACCTCAAGCCAAACAACTAAATTGCTACTTAGCATAAATTATTTATGGGCCCTGGCTCAATACCATCCAGCACCAGCCCCTGGAGGTATGGGAGATATAAAAGATTTAAAGCATCTGTGCGACAGTGTTCTGGCCGCCACGGAGCTGTGTTTCTTTCCAGAAGGGTCCACTTTATTTTGTTGTAAATAAATAGAGCCTGGATTTCCAGGGAGGGTAAGTTAGCTTCCAGCAGGATAGTGGTGTTTTGCATATGTTAATTATACAACCCTTTTATGACAGATAGACACAGGGTTTGCATAGATATTTCTCAAAAGACCCATAGACCAAAATGGATCTTTTCATTCCCTGGCACGGACTGGTTTCTCTCAATTTGATCTCACTTCAAAATTTGAAGTTTTCAAAGCGTGCCACGCCAACTAGTCAATAAAAAGTCATATCAATACTATTTCTAGCAGGAACAAATGTGCATCTTCTACACTCTTGAGTCTGTTTTCTTTAAGGATTCAAACTTGACAGCACCTCATTGACACCTGTGACAAGTCCATTGTCACTTCCTAGGTTGTCTTTCCATAGCTGTAACCTCAGCATGTCACCCTCTGCTCCAAAACGCCCTTACATACCTTGTTTCTTAGACACAGTCTGTTTCTAAGACGAGGTCATTGCCTTCTTTTTCTTTAGGCCAGACTGTTTGATTTGATTCACATAGTGTTTGAAATCAGAAAATTTATATAAAAATGTAGATTTTCAGCTTTTTCTCTAATGTCCAAAATTGGAAGGTCTAGCAATCCTAAGGAGCCCTGGTGGTGCAGTGATTAAAACACTTGGTCGTTAACTGAAAGGTCAGTGGTTCAAACCCACCAGCTGCTTCCTGGAAGAAAGATGTGGCAGTTGGCTCCCATAAAGATTTATAGCCTTAGAAACCCTATAGGGCAGTTCTACTTGGTTCTATAGAGTCTCTAAGAGTCAGAATCCACTTGATGGCAGTGGATTTTGTTTGAGGTTTTAGCAATTCCAGGCCATCTCCCCACATGGCAGCTGTTAGTTTAAGCTGAGTAGTTCCTGCCTCCTCTCTGTGCTCCAGTGTGCAGTCCTCTACCATATACATCCAGTTAGGTTGCCTCCCTTAACCACAAAGGCATTTACATTTGTAACCCCTAAATTAGGCCATGCTTTGGTTGGTATATTTACAACTCTGATATTTATCTTGGGTAACATTATAAAAAGTATTATTTAAAGTTGGCTATGAGCCCTCAGGGTCACCGTGAGTCATCACAGCTTCACAAGAACCAATTAAGTCATAAATAACTCAGTATTCCTTTTTTTTTTTTTAAAAAAAAAAGCATATTTTATTCCTTCTTTAGCAATGCACTTGGAATTTTTAAAAATGATACTGTATACAAAATATAAACATGCTCATACAATCAGATGGGTTAATAGGCAGTTGCACAATCTAAGAGATGTGGATATGTATTAGCCAAGATGGAGAGGTCTTTAGTCTCATGCCACAGGTTCTGTCCCGTTCAAAATATCATTTATCTCTTAGATAAGGCTGAAGATGACATTTAAAAATAGTATTTGTAGAAACATAAAACTGGAATAACTAGATAATGTTATAAATTGCTGCAGTGCCGTGGATCGCTTTTATGTGGCCTTTCTAGCCACGGTCTTATGACTTCCACCCAGGTGACTGGGCGGTACTATGCAGATATGGTAATTGTGGTCCACCAAAGGGATTGGTGAGTTTTTGCCGTCTTGCTGGGCTTGAAATGAGCCACCCCAGAGGTGGGAAACAGAAGACCCCACCACCACCAAGGAGAGACAGGTAGGAGCCAGAGTGTCCTTTGGACCTGGAATCCCTGTGCTGAAAAGCTCCTGGAACCAGGAGTCAGAAAGAGAAAGAGAGAGAGATGTAAAACTGAAGGCTGTGAGACAAAGCAGCAGAGGCTTGGCAGCAGGAGACAGCATGGTGGGCTTCCCCGCCCAAGGAGAGAGAAAGCTGAGTGCCTTTGCGCAGAGGCTGAAGGCCAGGGAGAAGTGTGCATGGCTGGGAAGAAGCTGTCCTGTGGAAGAACTGTATCTTGAGTGTTCCTGAACTTAAATTGTAACCTGTTGCTTCCCTAATAAACTCCATAATCATGACTATCATCTGTGAGTGTGGCCAATGCAGTGAGTTACTGAACCCAGCAAAAGTAGAGAGTGCCGTGGAAGTGACTGTTGGCATCAGAACTGGTACCGATGTTGGAAAGAGGAGGCATATCTGACCTCCGCCTCAAAGGAATCAGCCTGGGGCTGCTGATCTTGATTCTCTTTACCCCTTCATGAAGTTAGAGGAGGTCAGGCATCCCTCCACACCCTGCAGTTTTTACAAGTACTAAATCCAAAATCAAAGATCTTGATAAGCTATAACAATGGGCCCATAGGTATGAATACCATCTCTAGAAGGCAAATATACAGATATGCTTCCACTTAAATAAAATAGCTAAGATAGATTGTTCCTTTTTGTAAACAATGGTGTCTGTGTTAGCATTCCTCAGACAGTGGGAAATACCTCCGTTCTGCCTGATCCTCATTTACTTTTCCTCATTGGTCTCCCAGCACTGTTGGTGTTCCCTGCATCCTCCTAAGCATTGCTTTCGTGATTCTCTTACTGGTTCTTGAATTTGTTCATTGCATTTCAGGATTTTACTGTTAAATATCATTTAAGAATCAGATTTAAGTGTTACCATGATTAGCTCAATCTGGAAAGCTTAAATACTCCCCTGCCCACCCTTCTATGTTAAGGGAAATTTGAAGCTGAATAGAGCTGAATGAGTGGGGATTTTGGAATCCAACAAGCCCAAATTCCAAATTGGAACCTGCCTGCACTAGACCTGCTTTCACCTCAGTTTCTTTATCTGTAAAATGGAGGGAAATACCACCTATCTCTCAGGGTTCTTGTAATGATTACTACTAATGTGTGTTTTAAAGACATCCAGCTAATTATTTCTATGGGTTACTGTTACATCCTGTAAATTTTCTTGCTCCAGTCCCTTATCTCAACTCACCATACTTATCTTGTCTGATGTAAAGAGAGCCTTTTCTGCATCTCTTCATCTTTCGTTCTGCCGCCATCTGTGATGAAGGATCATTTGCGCCTAAAAATGCCTTGACTTTGTCCTGTCCCAGCTCCACCCCCAGAACCTCTTACACACCAGGGGAAATAGAAATGAGCTTCTGCAGAGCTGTGTTGCAGCAGATCATGGTCCCAGGCTGAAAGAAAGAGCCTCCTCCTTGAAGAACACAGAGGGGGCCCTCCCATGGGAGCTGGGAAAGCTTGTTCTCACCTGTCTCCCTTATCTCTCAACCCTGAAGGAAAGGAGAATAAAACTCCACATGAGCGATCATCCCAAACTGGCCGGATTGCATATTTTCAGAGCCCAATTGTATGTGTGGATAGTATAATAGATAATCTGAATGCGTTGTCCATATCTTACATAAAACATAAAGGGTTGCTTGTCTGTCTCACATGCATTTAAAAAGCTCATTTTAATATTTAATGCTCCTAACAGTCATCTAAATCTCAAAAGGTAAGCGGGAAACACCGTATAAAAGACCCAGAGCCTAAAATAAATGTTGCTGATATAATCTGCATTTGCCTCTCCCCCCACACCTACACACCCCAACGCCACATCGTTCTAGCTTCTAGAGCACAGAGGTAGCATAAACCTTTTTCTCCTTTATAGCTCAAAGAAGTACTTTTGAAATGGAGTTTATAAAAAGATACGAGGAATATCCACACTCTCACAAACCAGTATTCGTAAATAACTTAAAAACTCTGCATTATGTATTTTTTTCCTTTTGAATGTGTTGAAAATTAAAAAAAAAATTAACCTAATGACAGTGTATTAAGAAACGTCTCTCAGCCAGTCTAATCTAATTACTTCTGGGTCTAGAGTACATCAGTTTGTGGTGGCTTCGAAGGGCTGCTATCGACAGCAGGCATGCTGGACAAATCTTTGCCAAACTTGCTGCATCTATTGGCACTGTTCTAGGGTAGGCCAGTCACTTGAGTATTGGATGGCTCCTCAGCAAAAAAGATAGAATCTCTTTTAGCCGAGGTTGGGCCACTTTGATAATTTATTTAAGATTTAAAACCAGAACACACTTGGACCTTTTTTCTGTATTGATCATGAGTATTTCAGTGTCTTTTCTGTGTGCACATGCATACTTGTGTGCATGTGTGTTGCATGTGTGTATGAGAGTGGGTGTGTGCGTGTGTGTATGTGTATAGATTCTGACCTGTTAGGCGGTTGGGTACTCTTTCTTGATCTACTTTTTTACTGTGTGTGATACTACGGTTTCTGGAAGAAAAGCTCCTTCCTTCCTTGCTGAGATGCAGGGTAGAGTTGGAGAGCAGGAAGGATGGGAAAGAAGAGGAAGGAGAACATTAAAAAAAAAAAAAAAAACCCCAGCAGTACTTTTCCCTCCATTGAAATGAAGCATTAGCCCTGGGAGACAATCTGGGATGCCAAAAGATTGGCTGAAATTTACAGACTCTCAAAATAGAAAGACCTCAAGTCCTTCAGCTTCTTTTGAAAGATCGCTTCTCCTTTGCTTAGAACCAGGTTGAAGTGGTTATAGACGGTCTGCAGGGACGTCACTAAGGGGTTAGGGGGTGCAGACCAAACTGTGTGACATTGTCAGAGGTGGTGACACCAAAATGACTGCCTATAGTTTTTTTGTGCAGTGTTTCAGCAGAAATTGGTTTTTATAAAAATATCCCTGTAGTTAGTTATAACAACAAAAAACTTTTTTCCAAATGTATCGTATATCAATATAGCTACAAGGCTAAAAAAAAAAAAAGGCTAAAACTCTATGCTAATTTGCTTTTTGAAACTTCTAATGTGCTCCAATCCGAGCTGTCGTTACTACTCAGTTGCAAGGCTGCTTTGAATCATGTGGTTTCGTCTGCCTGGGTTGCAGGCATGGGCTGTTGTTTTTGTTGCTGCTGGTGTTTGTACAGTCACTGATCTTGTCACATTTTCTGGTGTTTTAGATACAATATTGTGGTCATTAGTATTTGTGAACCTATATCAGTAACTTTTTTGAGAATGAAGTAGTAATTAAAGGAAAAGAAGGAGTGATAGACGGGAATTAAGATTTACAAGTAACATTGGTACAAAAAACATTACTCAGGATTCTCTTTGGTCTTCCGTGAGAGGAGCTCCATGTGGGGGGTGATACCATGAGCTAACGCACTGGGTGGCACCAACCCTAGTGATGCCACTATTGGTCTGAATTTAATTTTAGCTGGCGATTGTGGGTAGACAGGTAGAGAAAGAAGACAGTCAAGCGAAGTTTTAAAAAATGCACGTTTTTCTGCTACAAAAGCAATTTCAAAAGCCTCCCTGCTCAGCCCCCAAAACCTGGGCTCAAAATGTGAACTTTGCATTTAAACTTTATATCTGCCTAGCACACAGTATGAAAAGCTCTCTTGGGTAATTTTGAGGAAGTATATGTATTAAAAATGAAGTTATACAAAATTGAAAATTGCTTTTGAACATCCGTGGTAGTAAAAACCATATATTGCTTATTTTCCTTACTGTTTTCATATGACGTTTTTGCATAAGAGTTAAGTAGCCATGCTTCGGAGAAAAGGCAAATCACACCTACCGTGCGTGGTTATTTTGATTTCGTATATGGTTTCTAGCTTCTTATATAATGTGTGCTCTAACTTCTATTCTTCTTCTTATTTTTTTAATTTAAAAAACAAGGAGGAAAATGTTCTTAAATGTCTTTTAAAAGGTACTGGTATTTTTAAAACACACATAAAAAGAGCTGGTTGTGATTCTCAATTTCAGATGAAATCAACCACATTTAATAGCTATGGAGTTTGACTTTTGGGGGAAGGGAGCTGGGAAACATTTTCCTGCCATAGTTCCCTCTTAGGTGAATAGGAGATATGCCTTTCTATTCCTCATCTTTATTTTTATCAGACTTGCTGTTGAATGCGTCTTTATATTGAGAAGGGGCCCTTATAAGAACCACTCGTCCCATTCCCAGACACACTCATCCCTTTTCCCACACAGGATAGGCATGTGCCTGGGGATCCCCATTAGAGGGCAAAAGTGGGTTAGAGGGGGAGTCCTGGGGGAATCTGTCTTCCCCATAGCTTGGTGAGCTCTCATTTCAAGGTTCCCTCTCTCTACTTACATGCATTTATGCAAGTTTTGCTTTTTTCCCCACAGTTTATTAAAAAAAAAAATAGTGAGGAAAATCAGAAAAAAAAAAAATCAGTGTTAGTTACATTTTTAACCATCCAATATTATATATGTTCAACTTCAGACTTTTCTGAAATTACCTTTCCATATGAGATCTCTAAGATAATTGGACTGGCTTATAAGTGTATGTCTTGGTTGTCTAGTGCTGCTGTAACAGAAATACCACAAATGGATGCCTTTAAGAAAGAGAAATTTATTTCTTCATGGTAAAGTAGGCTAAAAGTCCAAATTCAGGGTGTCAGCTCCAGGAGAAGGCTTTCAATCTCTTTTGGCCTTCTCATCAATCTTCCCCCAGACTAGGAGTTTCTCCTCACAGGGACCCTGAGTCCAAAGGACACCCTCTGGCTCTGGCACTGCTTTCTTGGTGGTATAAGGTCCCCAACTCTCTATTAGCTTCTCTTTCCTTTTATCTCTTGACAGATAAAAGCTGATGCAGGCCACACCCCAGGGAAACTCCCTTTACGTTGAATCAGGGATGTGACCTGGTAAAGGTGTTACAGTCCCATTCTAATCCTCTTTAACATGAAATTATCATCACAAAATGGAGGACAACCACAGCATACTGGGAATCACAGCCTAATCAAGTTTCTTGGGGGACATAATTCAATCCATGAGAGAGTATATATGGTTTCATAATTATGTTATTCTTCTTTCCCTAAATGGGACGGGAAGCAGGTATAAAATGATATGAGAAACATCAGTGTAGGTACTCAGGGCCTGAGTGGAGGGTAGAGGGAGGAGGAGGCTAAGGGAGAGAGAGGGACAAAGCCAGTGTGTTCTCTGGGTAAGGAAAAATCAGGAGTGGGGGGTGGAGAGAGAAGGGGCACTATGAGAAAGAGACTGTGTGGTACAGGAGGAACAGTGCTGATTTCTAGTCAAAAGTCTAGGGTCTCAGGCTTTGCTCTGCCATTTGCTGGTAGCATAATCTAGGGTCAGTTGGTCTCTCTGGATTCTGTGTCTTCTTTTAGACTCCTTCTGGTATCTTCTGTCATGAAGTATTGCTTCTGTTTCCAGAATATCTGAAGTCGAAAACACAACACTAATTAACCCAACTGTTTGCCCACCTGGGATCACAATTTATCCAGGCCACAGTTGATCCTTTCTAGAAAAGGCCTGAGTCATTCCAAGCATCAGGATTTGGTCTACTGATTCTGTTGAGAGCCTGGGGCCATGCAATTCCTTGTCGCTGCTCTTTGGCCATCTGTCCACTCCCATACACAGGCTGTCCTGGGAGAGTCATGCATCTTCTCTAGCAGAGGCTGTCCATCTCGGACATTCAGTGTTGGAGTGAGAGGTGAGATCTGTGTCTTCCTTATTCTCCAGGGTTGTGTCTAGGCTATTATACCTCTACCCTGGGTAGGAGTCCCCTGGTGGTGCAAATGGTTAATGCTCTTGACTACTAACGAAAAGTTTGGAGGGTCAAGTCCACCCAGAGGTGTCTTGGAAGAAAAGCCTGGTGATCTACTTCTGAAAAATCAGCTGTTGAACACCCTATGAAGCACAGTTCTACTCTGACACACTGAGGTCCCTATGAGTTGGAATTGACGTGACAACAACTGGTTGGTTACTCTTGGGTAAAAACAACCCAAATCATTGAGGCCTCTTTCCGTCCCTCTGAGAAGTCTCTAGTGACTCTTAGTTGATGACATCTAAGAATCTCCTGGCCATGCCTTTTCATTCATTGATGACTTTGGGGCCTCTTTAACTCTCTTCCACTCTAGTTCTTAATTAGTGCTGTGTGGACATGCTGTGTAGCTACCTAAAAGGCACTCTGTATTTCTTCACTTCCTTAATTCTTGTATCCTTCACTTCCAAATCAATTCAGGTACTCACGTACCCTTACTACCTCTGACTTTTCCAGGAACCCTTGAATTCAGCACTCTAACCACAACTGCCTCTCCTCCCATAATTTTCAATTTATCTTCCCAGCACTCCTCATGGACATCTCCAAATGTCATACTGAAAATTGTCTGCAGTGGGACTAATGAGTAGGTATAAAAGAATTCGGATTTTCCCCTTGATCCTAAAATGGCAAAGGTTGACAGTTTTTTAGGAAGTCAGGGAAGTGTGAGTGTTGCTAGAGGCAGACACTGGAGGGTACAAGAGGAGAGTAGAGCTGCATCTTGTTTATCGAAAGACTTCACAGCAAATTTTGCATAACAACTCTGAGGCAGGACTCAGTGTCTGGCCCATATGGAGTTTTTTGACTTACTTAAATGCCTAATGGAGGAAATAGATTTTGATCTAACTTATTGTATAAGAACTTATTTCTGTTAAGTTAGAATGTGTTGCTCAAATTTCTCCAGGTTTACCCCTTATGGTGTTCCACTTGCACAAGGAACATATGACTAAAGAAGAACACAAGGCTTACACACTCTTCTTCATCCATTCACTCATTAATTCAATAGATATATTTCAAGTACCTTCAAGTACCTACATGTACTGGGCTTATATATGCCCCAGTGGAGCTCATCTGATCCATTCTTGACTTGCCTTATTAACTATTTCATTGTTGACAAATTTAAGGAAGCAACAAGGGAAACTGTTACTCTGGACTCAATTTTTATCAATAAGGAAGGTTTGTTTAGTGGTAGGAGCTGTAGGATAGAATAATCATGTCATCTAAGAGTCTACAAAGTCACAACAGGAATTATCAGACAAGTGCCCTCAAGATTTAAAAAGCAAATTTCAATACTTTTTCAGAGGAAAGAGAGATATGACCTTGGAGCTTGAGACGTTAAAAGATAAGATACCCTGAGAGGAATGGGAAGATAAAAAAGAGGTTCCGAAGGTAGAATCGCAAGTAGATCTGCTTAATATGACAAAAGGAACATCTTACAAAAACAGACAGCTCATGAAGAGCACAAGTGAGATGCTGAGAACTGTGATGGATTGAATTGTTTCCTTCCAAAATATCTGTCAACTTGGCTAGGCTGTGATTTCCAGTATTGTGTGATTGTCCACCATTTTGTCAGCTGGTGTGATTTTCCCATGTGCTATAATTTCTATCTCTATGATGTTGAAGAGGCAGGATTAGAGGCAGTTATGTTAAGGAGGCAGGACTCAATCTACAAGATTAAGTTGTGTCTTAAATCAATCTCATAAAAGAGAGAAGTGAGAAAAGAGACAGGGGGACCTCATACCACCAAGAAAGTAGTGCCAGAAGCAGAGTGTGTCCTTTGGACTTGGGGTCTCTGCGTGGAGAAGCTCCTAGACAAGGGGAAGAATATGACAAGGACTTTTCTCCAGACCCAACAGAGAGAAAAAGCCTTCCCCTGGAGCTGGCTCCCTGAATCCAGATTCTAGCCTCCTAGACTGTGAGAGAAGAAACTTCTCTTAGTTCAAGCCATCAACCTGCGGTATTTGTCTTAGAGCAGCACTAGATAACTAAGATGGAATTTTATCCAAAGATGAATTCAGCCTCATTAAAAAACAAACAAAAAATCTTGGATAAAATTTCAAGTAATGCTCTAATATACTTAGCCAAGAAGAGCAAAAATAATTAGTCCACTACTTGGGAGTGGTGGTGCCAGCCCAACAAGTAACAGAGTAAAAGTAAAGCTGCTTCAACACAATTTTGCTTTTTTATTCTCTGTCAGGTAACATGAGTTCAAAGCGAAGAGGGTGGAATCAGTGTGGCTTAGGGGAAGTGCAGCCCTGGTGGGTGATGGGAGATCATCCAGCCGCTCTAATCCAATCCAAGATGAATGAAATCCACAAACTCAGAAAGAACTTTCAAATGGTAATCTCTGAGGAAATACTAGAAATAGGAGGGTGCCAGAACATTCAAGATGAGTAAATGAAGTTCTGAATTTTAAAATTGGGAAGAGGCTCGGTTATATAAACTATAGACCATTGAGGCTTTATGGCTATCTTGACAAAATTCTGGAAACAATTTTTAAGGAAAAAGTTTCTGAGAACTTGGAAAAAAAAGTAGCAGGTGTGTGGAATATGGATTAATTCACTAAGGTAAAATAGCCACAAATGTAATTTCTTTGGTTTTACGGTTCTTGACTTGTAAATTAAGAATACTATACATATAAAAAATACTGATTTTTTTCAAGACATTTGACAACATGTCTTATGATATGCTTTCAGACAAGATGAAAAAATGTGGACTGACTGATAGGATTCTAAAAATGTTGCTAGAGAATGGATTAACTGACCACCATTAACTGGAAAGGAACCGCGGGTGGAGCAACATTTCAGTGTCTGGCTACTTAACCAAAATACCGACTATTTGAACCTACACGGAAGCTCTGTGGGAAAAGACTTGGTGATCTCCTCCTGTAAAGATTATGGCCTAGAAAACCCTATGGGACAACTTTACTTTGTTACATGGAGTTACGGTGAGTTGAAATCCACTGAAGGGTGCCTAAAAACAACAGGAAAAGGTGGCTTTGGTGGAACGCACAGGGTTCTGTCTTTGATTCCATCCTGTTGCCAAAGCATGAAAATTATGTTTATCATATATGACAGAAGCATAATGACATCTCACATCTCTATAAAACCATATGGCTTACAAAATGCCTTTGCATCTATTATTTCATTAACTGTTTTAATAATTACAGTTTATTAAGACTGTGCTACGTGTCAGATGCATAGCTAGCATATTTCTTTTAATTCTCAGAACCATCCTGCGAGGCTAGTATTCTTCTATTTTATAAATGAGGAAACCGAGGTTCAGGAAGGTTAAGGAAAGTGTCAATGTTATAGAGCTAATAGCGGAAGAGTTGTAATTTAAAACGTATTCTGTCTGATTCCAGAACTCATTCTTTAATACCTCTAAGGGATCATTAGGAATTCTTATCCCCATTGTTCAGAAGAAGGAAAGGAGACTTGGTGAGTGTGAGATTTGTTCATGGTTCCAGAGCTTTTTATCAAAGCAAAGCAAAACAGGAATTTGAATCCAGGTCTTTTGTTTCAAAGTCCAGTGCTCTTCATACAGATGTAAATAAGCTGAATGATAGGCTAAAATGTAAGAAACAAAAAAAGCAATTGGACTGAAATTAAAATATTTCATTTAGCTTAAAAACCAGTTGGATGAATATGTAACCATGCACATCTGACTTAACTGTCCCATGAGGGAAACTAAGGCAGTGGTTCTCAAAGTGTGATCCCTGGACTAGCAATATCAAATTCACCTGGAAGTTGTTAGAAATGCAGAATATCAGACCCATCTCAAAGTGATTCATACACTCAGTAAAGTGTGGGAAGTAGTGTTCTGGTTGAACTCCCTTTTAAGAGAGGAAAACAATTTAAGTAATTTTCTTAAGTCACAGAACTGACCAGATAGTCTAAAACTCACAAAAGTGGGACTCTGAGAATTAGCTTTTTTTTTTTTTTTTATTTCTGTTGTTCCAGCTTGCCTATATTCTCCCTTAGGTGGATCCTGAGTTTCCTATTCAGAATCTTAATAAATATGGGGTGGGTGCCTATTTTCATGGGCTGGTAGGGCGAGGATTACGGTGTTGATTAGGTGGTTAGATTAGAATTGTATTTTTCAGTTTAAAGATACTACATCTCACTAATCATTGTATTTGGGGTTGGAGCACAGAGTGGTAGAGAATCCAAACCATTTTTAAATTTATTATTATTATGATTAACAGTAAATGAGTCAAAGATGCAGTGTTCTGGCCAGTAGCTGGGAGGGAGGGCCTGGCTCTTCCTAAAAGTCATCTTTTGGCCTGTATTTCCAGGTTCCCTCCATAGAATCTTCCTGGGTGAGCCCTATGATTGACTGTCTTGTCCAGTCCTGTACATTAAAACAATTTCTCTATCCGCACTCCAGTAGGAAGCTAGAGCTGACATGCTAGAATTGTTCAAAGCCTAGGTCTTGTACTCCATCAGTTTCCCAGTTTGGCAGTCTTTCCCCCAACCTATTCCTGGAATTCTCAGCCCTTAATCTCTAGTTTCATTCCTTCATTATAGACTTGTACTTTGTTCCTATGTATCTCACAACTGATCAGTAGATACTTTTCTTATACCTGTGGCCCGTTGTTTTCCCTCCTTACTTCTAACCTACATTTTTTCTTTGAATCACATATGCTTCCATCCACTGGAGAAACCCCTCAGTGAATATCATTTGGACTCTGAAGGTCATTGGTCAAAGCCCCTGTGAGTCCTCCCTACCTCCGACAGAAACACTGTGGGTACTTCCTGGAATTTTATAAGAAGTGTACCCAAGATGCTTGCAGTCAAGTATAGGAAAATTTAGAATTAAGAGGAACATACAATTATTACTAGAATGCCAAAGGTAAGAGGTGGCTATGAAAGCTCATGGTTTATGGAATGTCAGATTGATACACCTGAAGGTAGCTTTTAGAATTAGTTATTGCTATGGTTGGAATTGACTTGACAGCAACGGGTTTGGTTGTTTTGGTTTATGGAATTCTTGGCATCCCAGGGTAATTTCTTTGTCTCCCACTGGGTGAACTCCATGTCCTTTAAGCCACCTTTAAACTCACAGACAAATCTGTGAGTTGGAGGATGAAAATGATTAGGATTTTGTAGTCTCATGTACTTACCCAACTCTGCTTTGGATAAACCCATCAGGGAGTTGATAAATTATTTCTGGTGGTCGTTTAGGGAGTCTAAAGTTGTAAACTCATCCAAAGTCATATATTTAGGAAGCTTTTTTTTTTTTTGGTTATTGTTTGGTTCATCAGTAAGTGTATGCAATGGAGCCAGTAAAGTATGGCCACAGGCCCCATCTAGACAGGGTGTCCAGTTTCTGAGCTAAGAATGGTTTTTACATTTTTTTTAAGGGTTGTATAAAGAAAAATGAAGAATTTGTGACAGAGACCATATGTTTCCCTTTACAGAAAAATGTGCCAACCTTTGATATAGAATTACTTTTTACAGTGCTATCTTTATTAGCCAGGAGCCATGAAAGTTTTGTTTTACTTCATATTTGATAAAATCTATTGTTACTTTTTATTTTATTTCTCCCAGTATTATATTCATATTCCATTTTTACCTCATGGGGATATTAGGAATGTTTCTATTTATTTCTGAAATTAAATTAGATAATGCAAGTATCAGTATAGATACAGTCTATTAACTTGGTCAACAAGATCATTTCAATGTGGCTGGAAGGTACAATGTGAGGGGCTGTGTATGGGAGAGGTGGGAAGGGACAATAGCGGGGCTGGTTTAGGCTTTTGATATCTTTGGATGCAGAAGAAGAGCCCCAAAATAAATAGGGGCTGGGCAGGGACAGAACACACGTTGCCTACTCTAATGAGCAACCAGGCATTTACCTAGTCCATAATGGCCTGAATTAGGCCAGGTTAATCTAAGATACCAAGTGGCTTTTGTCTAAAGGAACAGTGATTGGTATTTTTAAAGTGTTAAAAGAATGTCATCAAATTCCTGTGATTTTAGGCAGGTAGAAAAGCTTTAATACAGAGGTGATGAAAGCAAAGTCCCCTGAGCAAGAGCTCAGGAGATGAGTAATCTACTGATTTTATTCCCAGCTCTTAAACCCCTAGCTGTAAAACCTTGGACAAACGCTTCCTCAACTTGGGTCTGAACTGAACGCTCCTCTGAGGATCCCTGTTACCTCTGTTTCCTCAGCTCCAGTGCGGAGCCTGGCTCATAAAAAAAAAAAAAAAAGCAAAGATTAATAAATGATTGTTAAATACAGTAGGACTTTGTCTCATTTACAAAATGAAAGGGTTGGATTAAAACAAGACAACCCACAAGTTATATTTTGGCTTTGACATCTTATGACTTCGTGGCCTTAATTTCTAATTTTTAATAGCATTGACAAGCCCATAAAAATGAGAAGACAATATTTGTGATTTGCTTATCTATTTACAAATACATTCACATATTTTATCTCAGTAAAATTCAGCAATTCTGAGAGCCTGGTTTAATTGCTCACATTTTAAGGAAGAAACTGAAGCTACAGACATGAGCTAATAAAATAACAGAGCCAGGATTTAAATCCAAGTCACCTGATTGCAAATTGAGTGCTTTTTTTCCACCCACCACATATCTTCTCCCCCCATTTGGAGAATCAGGTTTTTCTTGTCTATTTCACATGTCTGTTTTTAGTGTGTGCCCCTCTTTTCCCTCTAATATGGCATTGCAACACAGCCTGTCAAGAAATTATTGATATTAGAATGTAGTTTATTTAAGGAATCTAAGACAGAGCCAACATACCTAGCAATAAAAAATAATAATGACATTTTGGAAACCTCTGGTCTTTGACGTATCAGCTGTCATAGTGACTACACATTTGCCAAGGTCCAACCTCCCCCTTGAAGAGCACGCATAGCCCATTGTACAGATTCACTTGCAGAGATAACCAGACACATCCCTTCTGTTTGCCACTGGGTCTGCCTTGAGATTCTTGAGGAAGTTTAATGTTAACCCTGGGATCAGCTTTACTGACAGGAAGTATAAATAGAATGTAAATAAATCTAAATTCTGAAAAAGCACAAGAAAGCCCAGTTTTCAACATTCTCTCAGAGTTTCTCAGGTAAAGGCTCAATTACATTAAATTAAGCAGCAAGCTAGCAAGGGTAAAAGAGTTAGGACACAAACACAATGTGCTCTTTTACAATAGCTCTATAGGTCACCTTCTACTTCTGTTGGGCAAATAACATTAGGGAACATTTGTAAAGGGCCTATCATTGTCTTGAAAAGTTGATACTGAAACTGGTAATCAGTGAAATTGGAGGCATCCTATTTCCTGTTTGAATAGAAGTGAGTCAGAGACACAAAGAGACAGTCCATCTCAATTTGTCCTAGTATTTCCTGATACGGCTCTCTCAAGCAAGTATCTCTTACTTAGTCATACTTTAGGTGTAGCTTCCAGGGAAAGTCAATGATACAGTACACGGTAAGAAGTAATTATAGGAGATTGGATTAGCTGATTTTTCCTTTATAAAAGCAAGCCCACACAATAGAAGTTCTTAATGCATAAACAAATGGAAAAATCTTTAAGTGGATTCCCAAAATACATCTTTTAGAATAGTGATATTTGGTTTGCAGTGCAGTACGGTATCTTTCAATTACATAAACTCACAGGTTCTCTGTTGTGTACGAGCTTCTAGAAGGGAAAACCAAAAAACTTGCAGAATTATGTTAAATCTTTCATTTTGCATGCGGGAGAAAAAGTCTTAACCCGTGCACTATCTGAGGAATCTGCATATGCATATACTCAGTAACAAAGGTGTTTTGTTCCCTGGCCAACTGGACACACTTTAGTTAGGGATGGGTCTTGGATACTTTCCCCTTCACTCTTCCTAATGCCTCTCTCTAGTGAACCAGTATTTCTGTGGTTAGACCTGGGAATTTAGCGCAGACACCAATGCTGCAATTAATTGTCTTCTCCTTATACCTCAAGACACTATTGTCTGTGTTCTACTGAGTAAAGGCCATAGACTGCCATTAATTTCTCTGCTAGAATTTCTACTTATTGCAAAGGGGAATGCTGCTCCCAAATTAATGGCAGAGAATGTCCCCAGGTACCTGGAGGTTTGCAAGTGGTGGTTCTCACAGCCGTGAATTAAGCAGTCATGATATATGGACTCAGATGACATCCAAAGGCATTTTAACCCTCTGTCTTCCAAAGTTATAGTCAGAGATGCCCCAGAGAGATTATCGCTTATTTCGTGCCTGAATTTTTTTCTTCTCTATTACTTTGTGTTCTGAATTTAATATTGCACTCTTACGTTTCTCTGAGGATGTGCTGGATCTACTGTTGAATAGCTATGAGTATTGTTGTGCGGCCTCTAATTAGACAATCATTTCTTTCTTGCTAGCAGTGCTTCACATACTACACGGCCAGCCAGAAGCCTTGGATCTTCACTCTCTTCCTGCCCCAGCTCATCTATAATATACCGCAGCCAAAATCACTCATCCAATTCTTCTGCCAAAAGCAATTCTGGAAAAAAAAAAAAGATGATTTCTCATATTCATGTTATCAAATCACTTTTAAGTCTTTCTTCAATCTTTAGAACAACCTTGAAGGTGAACTGGCCTAGTGTTATAAGCTGTTGTTCATGAATGGGTGTAAGGAGTGTGTTCTCATAAGCATCAGGAGACTTGCTCACCTGATAAGAACTATTCTGTGTCAACAATGTGTTGAAATTTCAGCTCTACCACTCAATAGCAATGTAATCAATATAACTCTGGGTTAACGACAGGGAATATCCCCTCCCTGAGTCCCTGGGTGGTGTACACAATTAAGTGTTCAACTACTAACCAAAAGGTTGGGGGTGTTCAAATCCAGCCAGAGGTGCCTTGGAAGAAAGTCTTGGCAATCTACTTCTGAAAGATCACAACCACTGAAAACCCTCTGAAATACAGTTCTACTCTGATACACGTGGGGTCTCTATGATTAGGATCTACTTGATGGCCACTGGTTTTTTCTTTTTTAAAATTTATCTCTAGATTCAAATTAGGTTAGTTTCATTGGAGAAAAAATTTCTAGTAACTAGGAACTGGCATAATTGGTGGCAGAACATTTTCTTTTTCATCGTTTTATGTTACTTCAAAAGTTTATTAAAAGCTCTTTTTCTGGCTGGAACCACGGAGGGTGTCGAAGAGAAGAAAGAGAAGGTTCCTGATGTGCCAGAAACCCTTAAGAAAAAGCGAAGGAATTTCGCAGAACTAAAGGTCAAGCACCTGAGAAAGAAGTTTGCCCAAAAGATGCTTTGAAAGGCAAGGAGGAAGCTTATCTATGAAAAAGCTAAGCGCTATCTATCACAAGGAATATAGGCAGATGTACAGGACTGAAATTTGAATGGCTAGGATGGCAAGAAAAGCTGGTAACTTCTATGTACCTGCAGAACCCAAGCTGGCATTTGTTATCAGGATCAGAGGTATCAATGGTGTGAGCCCAAAGGTTCGAAAGGTGTTGCAGCTTCTTCGCCTTTGCCAGATCTTCAGTGGCACCTTTGTTAAGCTCAACAAGGCTTCAATTAACATGCTGAGAATTGTGGAACCATGCATTGCATGGGGTACCCAAACCTGAAGTCAGTGAATGAACTGATCTATAAGCGTGGTTATGGCAAGATCAATAAGAAGCGAATTGCCCTGACAGATAACACTTTGATTGTACGATCTCTTGGTAAATATGGCATCATCTGCATGGAGGATCTGATTCATGAGATCTATACTGTTGGGAAATGCTTCAAAGAAGCAAACAACTTCCTGTGGCCCTTCAAATTATCTTCTTCACGAGGTGGAATGAAGAAAAAGACCACCCGTCTTGTAGAAGGTGGAGATGCTGGCAACAAGGAAGACCAGATCAACAGGCTTATTAGAAGGATGAACTAAGGTGTCTACCGTGATTATTTTTGTAATCTGGTCAGTTAATAAAACCGCAACTGCTTTCAAAGTGAAAAACAAAAAAGTTTATTTAAAAATGTATCAGATAAAAACTTTTTCAAAATCTACTAATATACATTAAGAGTCTAACATAGGGGGTCACCATGAGTAGGAAATGACTCGACAGTAACAGGTTTGATTGGGTAACATAAATCAGATTTTTCCATATCCCAAAATTTTTCCATATATGTTATCTCATTTGACCCAAAACATGCCATAAAGAAAGCTAGGCTCAGATACCTTGAGTTAATTACTCCTGATTACACAGTAAGCTCTAGACCAGGGAAACAGAGGAAATGTCTCCTGATTTCTACATTT
This sequence comes from Loxodonta africana, assembly GCF_030014295.1. Classification (NCBI taxonomy): domain Eukaryota; kingdom Metazoa; phylum Chordata; class Mammalia; order Proboscidea; family Elephantidae; genus Loxodonta; species Loxodonta africana. Next base: position 161,470,873 of record NC_087342.1, on the reverse strand, counting down.
GCTATCCATATCTGGTAGACATGACCCTGATTAGGCACATCCAGGGCCCTGTCAACATTATTACAATTACCTCCCTATACCATGGCATTCTGTCTCCTACTGGAAGCCCTTGACTGCTGACTCCATGCACACTCTATGTCTGAACATCTTCCTTTTGAGATCCCAGGAACAGGTTGCATAGGGCTGCACAACCATGTTATGTTGTTGTTAAGTGACATCAAGTTTGTTCCAACTCATACCACCCTATGCACAACAGAACGAAACACTGCCTGGTCCTGTGCCATCCTCTCAATTGTTGCTATGCTTGAGCCCAATGTTGCAGCCACTGTGTCAAACCATCTCGCTGAGGCTCTTCCTTTTTTTTTGCTGACCCTCTACTTTACCAAGCATGATGTCCTTCTCCAGGGACTGGATGCCTCCTGATAACGTGTTTGTTCAAAGTATGGGAGACATAGCCTCGCCATCCTTGCTTCTAAGGAGAATCCGGGTTGTACCTCTTCCAAGGCAGATTTGTTCTTTCTTTTGGCAGTCCATGGTGTATTCAATATTCAATATTCTTCACTGGCACCACAATTCAAAGGTGTTGGTTCTTCTTCCAGAGTAATTTCTGAGTATCTTTCTTAGTAATCATGTTATAGGTACTAAGATATTACTCTTTCTTTCAATTTTAAGTCCACAGGGGTCTCCGTTCCAGGGATTTGTGATGGTGTGTTTTCTCAGGGTCTCATGCTCAGAATATGCTATTGTTGAGAAATTCAAACTGGTCTGTGCTTTATAGAAATCAAAATGACATTCCTGTGATGTCGCAATAGAGAAAATGTTCCCCTTTTTTTGGACAATGAAATCAACTCATAGAAACATTGAGTATAATCCTCAAGGTCACACAAGTAGTATATGGAGTCAAAAGTGCCACCAACATTCCTGGGGCCATTTTATCTTTCTTGGCTTTTGCGGGGTATAGCATGTTACTGAAAATAGACTTGTGTTCTGAGGGGTCTTAAAATACAAATTTGATTAAAATTCTACTTGCATACTGTTCACAATAATTGTGGAGTTCTTCCAGCTGAAACTTTTGTTTCCATCACTTTAAATTGTTAAAATTATTGTGGAGTTCTTCCAACTGAAACTTTTGTTTCCGTCACTTTATATTGTTAAAAAAAAAAATTGCAGTCAAGTTGATTTCGACTCATAGCGACCCTATAGGACAGAGTGGAACCACCCCATAGGGTTCCCAAGGAGCAGCTGGTGGATTAGAACTGCTGACCTTTTGTTCAGCAGGTGAAGGCTTAACCACTGTGCCAAGATATTACTGTTTGTTGTTGTTAGGTGCTATTGAGTTTGCTCCTGCTCATGACAACCTTATGTACAACTGAATGAAACACTGCTTAGTCCTGCACCACCCTCACAATCTTTGTTATGCTTGAGCCCATTGTTGCAGCCACTGTGTCAATCCATCTCATCGAGGGTCTTCTTCTTTTTCAATGACCCTGCACTTTACCAAGCATGATGTCCTTTCCAGGGACTGATCCCTCCTGATACCATGTCTAAAGTATATGAGATGAAGTCTCACCATCCTTGCTTCTAAGGAGCATTCTGGCTGTATTTCTTCCAAGGCAGATTTGTTCATTCTTGTTTATGTCCTTCAAATAGAATATAGGACACATATAATAAAATACATATATAATAAAACAATTAAGACAAGAATAAAACCTTTCAATAAAATCCAAGTAAAAGGGCAAGGAGAATTCTCCTGCCTGCCTGTCTTTCTGCCTTCTCCCCTTGCTGAATAATTCAGTCCAAAAGCTATTATGTGGAGCTGACCCAGACAAGCAGCCATGAGTGGGTAGGGAGGCTGGAGGGTAATGGCAGAATCAGCTTGGCATAGGTTGTCAAAGCCTGTGTAGAATAACAAGGATGTTCTCATAGGTGGATGACAGTGACACAGAGAGAGTTGCTCAAATGAGGAGATGTTTAGATTCAGGAGAGGTTATAGTAAAAAGTATAATAAAAATAAATATTAGTTGAATTAGTAAATACAATAAGGATAATAGAAAATAGGTTTCCCATTACTGGAAAATGGAGTTAAAAATATAGACAGGGGAAAAACTTAGATAAACTCTATGATGTTGGATTGGACCCAATGTGTAGTCACTCAAACCAAACCAAAGCCGTTGCCATCCAGTTGAGTCTGATTCATGGCAATCCCATGTCTTTCAGAGTAGAATTTCTCCATAGGGTTTTCTTGGCTATAATCCTTATGGGAGCAAATTTCCAGGTCACTCTTCTGTGGTACTTTTGGGTGGTTTCAAACCTCCAACCTTCAGGTTAGTATTTGAGTGTCAACCATGTGTACCACCCAAGGGTCTTATGTGTACAGTAGATCCTCATTATTTGTGGGTTCCCTACTTGCAAATTCACCTACTCTCTAAATTTTATCTGTTACCCCTAAATCAATACTTGTAGGACTCTCACAGTCGTTTGCAAACATGTGCAGACTGCTGAAAAATTTGCGTTGCCTGATGCGCGTGATCCTAGCTGAGGTCAATCAAGGAAACACTCTGTCTTCTCAGTTTAACTCTCACACTGTAAATACATGTCCTTTTTGCAGTATATTCAGTGCCATATTTTCCACATTTTTGTGCTTTTTGTTAGTGACGGTGCTGTTTAAAATTGCCCTCAAATGTAGTGCTGAGATACTGTTGCCTGTTCCTAAGCTCAAGAGGCTGTGATCTCCCTTATGGAGAAAATACATGTATTAGATAAGCTCTGTTCAGGCATGAGTTATAATGCTGCTGGATGTGAGTTCAATGCTAACGAATCAACAACATATATTAAATGAGGTGCCTTTCAACAGAAACTCACATAAAATAAGGTTACATATTGATAGGTTGACAAAAATGTTGTGACCAGAGGCTCAGAGGGACCTAACACTATATTTCTCCAAGGAACAATGGCTCAGTATTTGCTAAATCAGTGTTTGTGGCAACTTTATAGAATATAACTACTGTGAATACTAAGAATCAATTGTGCATGAGTCTGGGAACAATGACACCCCAATAATAAGGGGCATACTTGGCACCCAGATCTTGGTTTCTAATTATACTTCTCAACTAAAAGCAACCAGTGCCCCTTGAAAAAATAGCAGATTTTTTTCTGTTTGGGACTGGACACGTGAAAGATGACTATAGAACATCATTTTTTTTTTAATTTATTTTTTATTGTGCTTTAGGTGAAAGTTTACAGCTCTAGTGTTTCTCATACAAAAATTTATACACAAATTGTTATGTGACCCTAGATGATATCCCTATAATGCGGCAGCACACTCTCCCTTTCCACCCCGGATTTCCCATGTCCATTCAACCAGCTTCTATCCCTTTCTGCCTTCTCATCTTGCCCATTTAGTCTTGTGTATCTACTTGAAACAAGAAGCACACTTTTCACGAGTATTATTATTTTTTTTTAGTCCAGCATAATCTTTGTCTGAAGAGTTGGCTTCGGGAATGGTTTTAGTTCTGGACAAACAGAGAGCCTCGGGGCCATGGCTTCTGGGCCTCCTCTAGTCTCGGTCAGACTATTAAGTCTGGTCTTTTTACATGCATTTGAGTTCTGCACCCCACTTTTCTCCTGCTCCATCAGGGACTCTCTTTTGTGTTCCCTGTCAGGGGATCACTGGTGGTAGCCTGGCACCATCTAGTTCTTCTGGTCTCAGGCTAATGGAGTCTCTGGTTTATGTAGCCCTTTTTGTCCCTTGGGCTAAAATTTTCCTTGCGCATTTGGTGTTCTTCATTCTCCTTTGGTCCAGGTAGGTTGGTACCAATTGATGCATCTTAGATGGCTGCTTGCTAGCTTTTAAGACCCCAGATGCCACTCATCAAGGGGGGATGCAAACACTTTCTTAATACACTTTGTTATGCCAATTGACCTAGATGTCCCCAAAAACCATTGTCCCCAGACCTCCTCCCCTGCTACTCTGTCCAGGGTTGTACTCAGAAAACTTCTTAGCTTTTGGTTTAGTTCAGTTGTGCTGATTTACCCTGTATTATGTGTTGTCCTTCCCTTCACCTAACATAATTCTTGCCTACTATCTAGTTAGTGAATTCCCCTCCCCTTCCCTTATAGAACATCTTATAGTACCGGAAGCTGAGGAATTTCTCAAAGAGTGATGAAGACATGGCAAAAGGACACAGATGCCAGTTTAAATGGACTCCCATGGGCCAAATATGAAGCAATTGGAGCCTAAAAATAAATAATATAAAAGAATAAATTTATATTATTTATCTATAAATAATATAAATTTATTATAAATAATATAAATTTATTATATGAATTTATTTAGGGTATCTGATATTATTTATCATCTCTGACATTAATAAATACATTAATTATTATATCTGAATAAATCAGATAAATAATATAAATGAATAAATAAATAGTGGGAAGAGAAAGCTTTGCCTCACTAATCTATGTAGAAAGAATGTTAACTAATAAATATAGAAGGAATGATTGAATCAGAAGGTCACCATTTGTCAAACATAAATGGATGCTAAAGTAAGTAGGTACTAGTTTGATGTGTAACGGGATATTTACCTAGTCTCCAATTATCTCCCCACAAAATATTTACTAATTATAATAAGAAAAGGCACAACTTTGCAGTGCAAAAACGTGCCAGACTCCACTTAGTCAAATGATCAACGTTAATATGACCAGCGATGGAGCAACTCAAAACCACCTATCAACTGATACAATGTAAATTGAACACAGCATACCTCTGTGACATTTCTGCCAAAAGTAGTAAATAAATGAATAAATAAAACTAAATCTAATCATAAAAATAAGACAAATGCAAATCAAGGGACATCCCATAAACTGGCCTGTAACCTTCTTAAGTGACAAAGTCATGTAAATCAAGGAATGTTATGGATTGAATTGCATCCCCCAAAGAGATATATTGAAGTCTTAACTCCTGTATCTGTGACTGTGACCTTGTTTGGGCAAATAGAGCTTTTCTTTGCAGATGTTATTAGTTAACGACGTCACGCTGAAGTAGTGTAGGTCTTAATGACTTCTGAGTGGTGTCTTGTAACAAAGGAGTCACACACAGGAGGACGATAGTATGTAAGGGCACATCCACAAACAGCAAAGGAACAGCAAGGACTGTCAGTAGGCATCAGGAACTAGGAAAGAGGCATAGAACAGTTCCTGCCTCAAAGCCCCAGAAGGAGTCAACATGGCTGAGACCCTGATTTGGACTTCTACCCTCTAGAACTGTGAGAAAATAGATTTCTGTTCTTTTAAGCTGCCCACTTTGTGGTATTTTTGTTATGGCAGCCCTTGGAAACTAAGTTATGAGGAACTGTTCAAGACTAAAGGAACCTAAAGAGACAGGACAACTAATGCAATGCATAATCTTGGACATCCTTTTGTACTGAAGACTTTATCAAAACAGTTGGTGAAACTTGGATGAAATCTATGGATTAGATGAGGGTAACGTAGCAACTGAATTGGCTGATTTCGATGGTTTTGTTGAAGTTAGGAAAATGCCCTTGTTTATAGAAATTACATGCTAAAACATTTGGGGATAATGAGAAATCATACTGGTAAACTTAGCCTCATATGGTTTAGAGGACAATGTTTGTTTGTTTTTAATTTGTTTTGGGTTGTTACTTGTGGATATTCTGTGGTTTATTTTCAATGTCTCAGACTAAAATATATATATATATATATAGAAGGGACAAGAGAGTTGTACCATAATATCTTAGTTAAAACTGTACTCAGATTAAACATATAATTTAGCTTTGAGTTTCAAGTAGTGAAGGCAACAGGTAAAAATGGTAGTTAGGAAGCAGAACAGTCTGTTAAGAGCAACTTTCTTAGTAGAAAAATTGTTGATATAAATTTTTATATTGCTAATACCTAATTAGCTACAATTCTTCTACATAGTGGCCCTATTTACACACCTAGTTATTTTTCTATCATTATACTGATTTTCCTTCAAGTTTTAGTCATACTGAAAAAGTATGGTCTCCCGATAAATGTTTTCTCCATCAGTTTGAGGCTATCATTTCCACTTGCCCTGTCATACATGGTTGGTTTTGTTTCTTTTTGTTCTGGAGAAGGGCATTGGGTGCCAGGGTATGTGGAGAGTTTACATTTAGATAAGAAAGGACAACCCTTGGCATTTATACTTTAAGATAATAAATATTTCTGACTATTTTAGTCTTCTAGTGCGGCTATAACAAAGAGAAATTAATTTTCTCACAGCCTAGTAGGTTACAAGTCCAAATTCAGGGCATCAGCTCCAGGGGAAGGCTTTCTCTCTCTGTCAGCTCTGGGGGAAGATTCCTTGTACTCAAACTTCTGGCCGAGGAACTTCTCAGGCTCAGGGACCCGGGTCCAAAGGACGCGCTCTGCTCCCGGTGTGGCTCTCTTAGTGGTACGAGGTCCCCAACTCTCTGCTTGCTTCCCTCTCCTTTTATCTCTTGCGAGATAAAAGGTGGTGCAAGCCACACCCCAGGGAAACTCCCTTCACCTTGGATCAGGGAGGTGACCTGAGTAAGGGGGGTGTTATAATCCCACCTTAATCCTCTCAACATAAAATTAGAATCACCAAATAGAGGACAACCACATGATGCTGGGAATCATGGCCTAACCAAGTTGACATATTTTGGGGGGGGACACAATTCAATCTGTGACACCGACCTAAAGACACACTGTTCCATGACTTACATATTTGAGGAATTGAATAAGTATTTATGGATAAGAAGTTGTAGCAATTCAGGTAACGAATGAAGAGAGGGCTAATTGCATTATAGGAAATTACACCGCCAGGGTTTCCAGGTCTTATTTAGGGCGTGTCAAGCCAGGTATATCTAAAATTAACAACAGAAGTTATCCTTTGTTGAACACCTATGGTATACCAGACACTACCCAATCCTAGACCAAACCTAGAAGGCAGGCATAATTTGTGCTTTCTTTATGGATGAGGAAGCTGAGGGTCAGAATGGTTAAACAATATGTCTAAGCATGCAGATAGCATGTGATGAAGTTGGGATTCAACCCCCATTCTGCCTGGGTCTGAAGTCTGTTCTCTTTCCAACATTATCTGTGGCCCCAATAGTAAGTTTTATTTTACACATACAGGGGAATTAAACCTTAAGTTGTATCTCTGAAATAAAGCTCAGTCACTAACGTTGTTAAGCCAAATATTAGGGGTGAAATATTGCTCTCAGTCCTCAGTACTTAAGCATGAGAAATAAGATGCTCTGAAAACTCAAGCTGCTTCCTGTTTTCAAATCAAGAGCAGTTACAACCATCACATTGACTTTTCCAATCCACCGAGGCATCTTAAAGAGTGTATATATTATTCTGAAAAGTTCCTCATGTGTTATCTCAAGTTCTGAAAGCCCTGTAATCCTTCCTACACGTTATAATTCCATACTGATACACTGACAGGGTCAGATGCATATGATTCATAGTGCGTTGTAGTTTAGTCTTAATTAAGAATATGGCACTATGCTGGGAATCACAGGAACCTGTGTGTCAGAGGATTCTATGTAATCCTGGGGTTTGCTGCATTTGGTATATGGATGCCTATGGATTCAAATTTTGGCACTAATGTGTGTCTAAGTAATTATATATGTTTGCATGCATATTGATTCCACCTATTAAAATATGGTCATGCATCACATAATGTCCATTTAGGCAATGTCCGACCACATATATAACAATGGTCCCATAAGTTTATAATAGAGTTCAGAAATTCTGATTGGAGAACAGGACATAGCAGATTTAGGCATGCATACTCAAAAGTCATGATGATTCTCGAAAACAAAAAATTCTCCAAGCTATTAAAGAATTGGCTCATCTGAAAGTGACAAGGCTAATGAAAATGCGAAAGGGACCTATATCAGGTATGTAGAAATTGCTAATGACGTGAATTGAGGACCAAACACAAAATTGAACCCTTCTCAGCATGTTGATGATCACTGCTAAGGCATGAACCTTGTTCAAGATGCTTAAAGAAAAAGCAGGGCCATACTATGATGTCGAATTTAGTGCTATCTCTCAGCGGTTCGAGCACTTCAAACAACGTTTTGCGAAACACAGTGTGTAAGTGAGTGGTGTCTGTGAGTGCTGATGTGAAGGCAGCAGCAGAATTTGTTGAAACCTTAGATAACCTAATTGTAAAACCCAGTGCTGTCGAGTCGATTCCAACTCATAGCGACCCTATAGGACAGAGTAGGACTGCCCCATAGAGTTTCCCGCCTGGGGGATTCAAACTGCCAACCCTTTGTTTAGAAGCCGTATCACTTAACCACTATGGCAAGAGGGTTTCCACACTAACTGTGGAGAGAGCTATTTGCCCCAGCAAATTTTTAATATGGACGAAACCTCCTTATTCTGGAAACTAATGCCTGAAAGGACCTTCATCCATAATATGATGTTTGCATAATGTCCAAATGAAATAATGTCCTATTTCACAGAATATATCATGGACATTAAGTGACACATGACTGTATAATAAAGGAAAGAAAAGAAAAAGAAAACAAAACAGAAAAGAAAGAGATTTGCGGTGATTGGCTCTGGTTTTAACCCATACCCTTGGGCAACTTATTTTGTTATTGCTACGTGCTGTCATGTCAAGTCGGTTACAACTAAAATCCAGCCTATAATACAACAGAATGAAATGTGGTCCAGTCCTGCACCAATCTCACAATCATTGTTATGCTTGAGTCCATTGTTGCAGCCACTGTTAATGATGTGCAATTCATCTCATTAAGGTTCTTCCTCTTTTTTGCTGACCTACTTTACCAAACATAATGTCCTTTTCCAGGGACTGGTCCCTTCTGATAACATGTCCGAAGTACGTAAGATGAAGTCTCACCATCCTCCCTTCTAAAGAACATTCTGGCTGTACTTCTTCCAAAAAAAAAAAAAACCAGGACATATTTATTTGTTCTTTTGGTAGTCCACGGTATAGTCGACATTTTTTACCAACACCCTAATTCAAAGGCATCAATTCTTCCTCAGCCTTCCTTATTCATTGTCCCAGCTTTCACATACATATGGGGTGACTGAAAATACTATGGCTTGGGTCAGGTGAACATTAGTCCTTGTCGTGGATTGAATTGTGTACCCCCAAAATGTCTGTCAATTTGGCTAGGCTATGATTCCCAGTATTGTGTGATTATCCACCATTTTGTCATCTGATGTGCTTTTCCTATGCATTGTAAATCCTACCTCTATGATGTTAATGAGGCAGGATTAGAGGCAGTTATGTAAATGAGGCAGGACTCAGTCTACAAGATTAGGTTGTGGTTTAAGCCAATCTCTTTTGAGATATAAAAGAGAGAAATGAGCAGGGAGACAGGGTGACATCATACCACCAAGAAAGCAGAGCCTGGAGCAGTGTATTGTTTGGACCTGAGGTTCCTGTGCTGAGAAGCTCCTCGACCAGGGAAGATTGATGACAAGGACATTCCCCCAGGAGCTACAGAGAGAGAAAGCCTTCCCCTGGAGCTGGTACCCTGAATTTGGTCTTCTAGCCTTCTAGACTGTCAGAGAATAAATTTCTCTTTGTTAAAGCCACTTGTGGTATTTCTGTTATAGCAGCACTAGGTAACTAAGACAGCCCTCAAAGTGACATTTTTGCTTTTTAACACTTTAAAGAGATCTTTTGCAGCAAATTTGTTCAATGCAATACATCTTTTGATTTCTTGATTGCTGCTTCCATGGGTGATTGTGGATCCAGGTAAAATGAAATCCTTGACAGCTTCAATATTTTCTTCATTTATCATGATGTTACTTATTGGTCCAGTTGTGAGGATTTTTGTTTTCTTTATATTGAGGTAAAATCCATACTGAAGGCTGTAGTCTTTGATCTTCATCAAGTTCTCTTCACTTTCAGCAAGCAAGGTTGTGTCATCTGCGTATGGCAGGTTGTTAATGAGTCTTTCTCCAATCCTGATGCCCATTCTTCTTCATATAGTGCAGTTTCTTGGGTTGTTTGCTCTGTATATAGATTGAAAAGTATGGTGAAAGGATACAACAACCCTGATGCACACCTTTCCTACTTTAAACCATGAAGTATCCCATTGTTCTGTTTGAATGACAGCCTCTGGGTCTATGTACAGGTTCCTCATGAGCACAATTAAGTGTTCTGGAATTCCTATTCTTTGCAATATTACCCATGATTTGTTATGATCCACACAATGAAATACCTTTGTGTAGTCAATAAAACACAGACAAACATCTTTCTGGTGTTCTCTGCTTTCAGCCAAGATCCATCTGACATCAGCAATGATATCCCTTGTTCCATGTCCTTTTTTGAATTCGGCTTGAATTTCTGCAAGTTCCCTGTTGATGTACTCTTACAAACATTTTTGAATTATCTTCAGTAAAAATTTACTTGCATGTGATATTAAGGATATGGTTCAATAATTTCCGCATTCATTGGATCACCTTTGTTTTGAATGGGCACAAATACGGATCTCTTCTAGTAGGTTGGCCAGGTAGCTGTCTTCCAAATTCCTTCGCATTGATGACTAAGCACTTCTAGTGTTGCATCCCTCTGTTGAAACATCTCAAATGGTATTCTGTCAATTCTTGTAGACATGTTTTTGCCAATGCCTTCAGTGCAGCTTGGACTTCTTCCTTTAATAGCATTGGTTCTTGATCATATGTTGTCTCCTGAAATGGTTGAATGTCAACCAATTCTTTTTGGTACAGTGACATTGGGTATTCCTCCCATCTTCTTTTGGTGCTCCCTGCAATGTTCAATATTTTGCCCATAGAATTACTCAGTATTTCAACTCAAGGCTTGAATTTTTTCTTCAGGTCTTTCAGCTTGAGAAATGCTGAGCATATTCTTCCCTTTTGGTTTTCTAACTTCAGGTCTTTGCACATGTCATTTTAATACATCACTTTGTCTTCTTGAGCTGCCCTTCGAAATCTTCTGTTCAACCTTTTTAGCTAATCAGTTGTTCCATTTTCTATAACTACTCCAAGCTTAAAAGCAAGTTAATGAGTCCCTTCTGATGTTCATTTTTGTGTTTTCTTTCTTTCCTCTCTTTTTAATGACCTTTTCCTTTCTTCATGTATGATGTTCTTGATGTCATGCCACAAGTCCTATGGTGTTCGGTCATTAGTGTACGATACATCAAATATACTCTTGAGATAGTCTCTAAATTCAGGTGGGAAATACTCAAGATGGTACTTTGGCTCTTATGGACTTGTTTTAATTTTCTTTGCTTCAACTTGAAATTGCATATGAACAATTCATGGTCTGTTCCGCAGTCATTCCCTGGCCTTGCTCTGACTGATGATATTGACCTTCTCATTGTCTCTTTCCACATATGTAGCTGATTTGAGTCCTGTGTATTCTATCTAGTGATATCCATGTGTGTAGCTGCTGCTTATGTTGTTCAAAAAAAGTATTTCCAAGAATAGGTTGTTGGTCTTGAAAATTCTATCATGTGATCTCTGGTGCTATTTCTATTACCATGGCCATATTTTCCAACTACTGATCCTTCTTCTTTGTTTTATATATTTATTTATTACTGTACTTTAGATGAAGTTTTACAGAACAAACTAGCTTCTCATTAAACAATTAGTACACATATTGTTTTGTGATATTGGTTACCAACCCCGTGACATGTCAACACTCTCCCTTCTCTACCTTGGATTCCCTATTATCAGCTTTCTTGTCCGTTCCTGTCTTCCATTCCTTGCCCCTGAGCTAGTGTGCTCTTTAGCCTTGTTTTGCTTTATGGACCTGTCTAGTCTTTGACTGAGAGGTGAGCCTCAGGACTGACATCATTACTAAGCAAGAAGGGTGTCTGGGGCCATACTCTCAGGGTTTCTCCAGTCTCTGTCAGGCCAGTAAGTCTGGTCTTTTTTTCGTGAGCTAGAATTTTGTTCTACATTTTTCTCCAGCTCTGTCTGGGATCCTCTATTGTGATCCCTGTCAGAGCAGTCAGTGGTGATAGCTGGATACCATCTAGTTGTCCTGGACTCAGTCTGGTGGAGGCTGTGGTAGCTGTGGTCTTTCCCTTGTGTCTTTGGTTTTCTTCATTTTTCACTTGCTCCAGATGGGATGAGACCACTGGAGTATCTTAGATGGCCGCTCACAAGCTTTTAAGACCCCAGATGCTACTCACCAAAGCAGAATGTAGAACACTTTCTTTATAAACTATGTTATGCCAATTGAGCTAGATGTTCCCCAAGACCGTGGTCCCCACAGCCCTCAGCCCAGCAATTCCATCCCTGAGGGAGTCTGGATATGTCTTTGAAGCTTCCATGACCTTGCCTTGGACAAGTTATGCTGGTTTTCCTAGTATCAGGTACTGTCTTACCCTTCACCAAAGTGATCCTTCTTTGTTTCCAACTTTCGCATTCCAATCACCAATAATTATCATTGCAGATTGATTACATGTTTGATTAATTTCAGACAGCAGAAATTGGTAAAAATCTTCAGTTTCTTCACCTTTGGCAATAGTGTTTGATGTGTAAATTTGAATAATAGTTGTAGTAACTGGTCTTCTTCATAGGCATATGGATATTATCCTATTACTGACTGTTGTACTTCAGGATATATCTTGAAATATTCTTTTTGACAATGAATGTGAAGCCATTCCTCTTCAATTTGTCATTCTCAAAGTAATGTAACATATGAGTATTCAATTCAAAATGGCCAATACTGGTCCATTTCAGCTCACTAATGCCTAGGGTATTTATCTTCAAGTGTTCCATTTAATTTTTGACAACTTCCAATTTCCCTAGATTAATACTTCATACGTTCCATGTTCTTATTATTAATGGATGTTTGCACCTGTTTCTTCTCATTTTGAGTAGTGCCACACTAGCAAATGAAGATCGCAAAAGCTTTACTCTATCCATGAAATTAAGGATGACTCTGTTTTGAGTAAGAAACTCTTCCCTGGTTGTATTTTTAGTGCCTTCCAAGCTGAGGGGCCCATTTCCCAGCACTATATCAGACAGTGTTCACTGGCCAGTTCTTTTAGAAGTAGATTGCCAGGTGCTTCTACCTCATATGTCTTAGTCTGGATGCTCCACTGAAATCTGTATACCGTGGGTGACCCTGCTCATCTGTCAGTTTGTCATATTGTGGTGGCTTGTGCGTTGCCATGATGCTGGAGTCTTTGCCACCAGGATTTCAATTACAACCAGGGAAACTTACAGTATGTATTTAAATTCCCTGTTTTTTTGTTTCCTCCTTTGTAAAATGTCAGTGATAATAACATCTACCTCAATGGGCTGTTAATAGCGCTTGACAATGGTGCTTGAAACTTTGGTTTCAATGAGTTAGTACACTGTGTCTGGCTCATAGCAAAGCCTCCTGAGTATTTGTTATTATCATTGCTACATACATACTTAAAAGGATTGACACATAGTAAGTGCTCAACAAATGATAGCTTTCTTTTCATTTCTTAAAAAAAAAAAACAATAAGTGTACAGAATTTTAATTTGCCTTCGCTCCAAAGGGTCAGTATCATAGCTATTAGTGATCAGAGATGTATCCAACCAACTAACTGAGGAAGATTGGAGCCTAAACATTTTATCTTCTCCTTGGGATGATGCCAATGGTGATGTAATGTACTGTTGATGTACTAGTGAGTTGATCTTGCAAGCTATATTTGATATATGGACGGCTTTCATCTTGTTATATCGTTTCTATACAAATAATATTTATCCCTCAGGATAATAGATCATCCATGTGGAATTAATAACACCTTCTCTATGTAGGTGTACAATTATCTGAAATGTAAGGATTGATAAGTATTTTTGGATGATTGGAAGTTTTCCAATAATTTGAGAGTTTGAAATATATTTGAGATGATTTTGACATTCTCTCTTCTTTGTTACCAAGATCCCCTGGTACTAATGTTTGGGCATTTATATGGAAGAATGGTGTGAATTTATGATTCACCATAGCATCACTATATTTTGGCATTATAAGAAATGTTAGTTATGTTCTAATCAAGGCGTAGTAAACTATGGCCTGCAGACCAAATGCAACCTGACCTCCAGTTTTTGCATGGCCTGTGAGCTAAGAAAAATTTCTACATTTTTGAAAAAAACAAAAACAAAGAAGAATACACAACAGAGATCATATGTAGTCCTGGAAGACTGCAATATTTACTGGCTGGCCCTTTACAGAAAAAGTTTGCTGACCCTGCTTTAATCCAAATTTCTCATGAAAAAAGTGAGAAAATTGAGGTCAAGGGAAATTGTGATGTTACTTAGGGTTACCCAGCTCATTGGTGGCAGATCTAGAGCTTGAATCCCCTCTCCAGATTCCCACCTTCATGTTCCAGCAGCAAGACCGTGCTTCCACAGTTTTCTGTTCTCCTCCCTAAAGTCTTTTACTTACATAATAAGGATAATTGCATTTAAAAAGATAACACTAATATTTTACACTTATGTGACATTTCCTTCCTGAAGAGCTTAAAGCACCTTTGCTGTGTTGAAACAATTCTGCCAATGTAGGAATTGCTTCTGGGTGGTAAATTGGACAACTAGGTAACAGCAGCAATTTAGGTCAACAGGTTACTGTATATTACCTGGATTAATAATGTTTTCAAAGGTAAGAAATAGACACTCTGAAGCTATTTATAAGAAGCAATAAAATACTTATTAAAAGAATCATCTTATATTTTTAGACTCCCAACTGAATTAGAAAAATCCCAGGCTAATAGTTTTAGCCCATCCAAGTTAATGTACAGATTTTAGCTTTGCTAGATAGTTGTGGAGGTGGTGGTGATGGGGTTTAAAAGACTATTGTGGATATAGCCAAAATTTCTGCTGAATTTTCATAAAATTATTCTTTTGAATTTAAACAATGGATATTTGGAAATCATTGGAAGGATAAAAATCAGGGTAATTGCATACTTCTGGACGTATTACCTAAGTTGCTGATAATGAGTTGAAGAAAAATTTTTTGATCCATTTTTTTTTTTCCAATAGATTTTGGAATGAAGCATACTTCAGAAAAGAGTGCCCAGTAATTTGAGATTTGACTTTTTAATTTCAATTTGTTATAATTTGCTATTAAAATTAATTAAAAATGTGAATCAACTGTATCTGTCAATTTATGAAAGAATTGCTAGCTTAGTTATGTTACCCAACAAGTTTCTTATCTAACAATATGTTCACTCTAAGGCCAGTGTTTCCTATCAAAGTCAATGCTTTTTTTTTTTTAAATTAAAAAAAATAAGGCATATCCTTTTTTTGTTCTTTAAATTAAAACTCCAGACCAGATCTATTATCTGCCTTACAGCTGCTTTGATCAGCTCGCACCACTTGCAGATGAGAACACAAATGCGAGTGTAATTGGGTGGCACACATGTGACTCCAGTTGGATGGAAATGCCACTATTGACCTAGCAGGAAGCTAGATTTCTCAGGGTGTCCTTTAGGTGCTGCTATTATTAACAACCTGTCAGATGAGCCAAGTGTTGATGAGGAATTCTTTAGGTACACAGATTATCAAATATTGCTCAAAGAACTGAAAAATAAATGCAAATTTGAGCACATTAAAATGCTTTTGGAATTTAACACATTTCTCAAATCAGTGACTTGAATTGAGACTTAAGTATTCTCTATATGTTTATGTGAACATCCTTACATGTTATAAAATATAACATCGATAACAGTTTTTTGTGATTTCAGGACACCTACTGCTCAATACACTAAAAGCTATACCTTGTAAATATCTACTAATATATTTTTTCCTGATTCCCAAAACGTGGTAGGAAAAAAAAAGCAATAGCCACAGCTTTCCAACTTGCTATAAAAAATTTAGTGAGATGCTTTATACCAGACACAATGTGCTCCAACCTATACTGCAGAAAAATTACAATCCATATTATTTAGACATACATGTTCAGAGGCTGCAAAGGGCATGATAAGTACGAGAGAAAATTACTACATATGTAATCGAGAAAATTGCTGGATATATTACATGTCTTGGTCACACTTAGGTTAGAAAGCTATTTGGAGGCTGTTACTTCAGCCACAGACTGTTTACTCTTCACATAATGCTAATCACAGTGATTGTGCCTGTCTCTGCTACGTCTGCCAAAGCAACTTGTAAGAAGTCAGCTCTGGCTGGGCTAGCCAGTTGAACACACATGGCAGAAACAAAAACCACTTAGCAAGGATGCCTTTTCCAGGCTATTTATTAAGGTTCTCAAATTGTTAGAGATAAAATTTAAATCTCAGTGCCTGGGTAGCCGTTGGTAATTTGCCAGTTTTAGTTTGATTTTTGCAAATGACTATTTTTGTGTTGTTTAGAGTCCTTAGAGTCCTTCTTTTTATTCTTATTGTTTTTTCTCCCTTGACATTGTATTTTGGACTAATTATACTCCCCATAAATACGGAACACATTTCAAAGAACACAGATTTGAGGCCCTTAGCAAGCCCACTTAACGTAAGAAACCTGACTCTCTCCAAGACCTGCCACACAAGCTTTGTTGGAGAAAGAAAGTGTGGCTCTTCAGGGTAGTTACTGGGCTTGGTCTGGTAGCAACCATATGCCTAGCTAGCGTTCTTGTCTTAGGTTGTTGTTGTTGTTAGGTGCCGTCGGGTCAGTTCTGAAGAAGCAACAGAATGAAACTCTCTCTGCCCGGTCCTGAGCCATCCTCACAACTGTTGCTATGTTTGAGCCCATTGTTGCAGTCACTGAGTAGTTGTTTGAAAATAATCTTTCATCCATATTTCTCGCTTAAACAACAATCCCATTATTGGAATGATCTCTTATGAGGTATGGGAAAGTTTATACTGAGACGGAAGTTTTATTAGCTCTAAGCCAATTTTATAGCTGCAGAAGCCAAGGCAAAACAAGTTCATATCTCTGCAGTCATACAATGAGCCACTTTGTGGGAAAAACTACAATTCAGCATCAATCACAAAGCCCTAATATGCCCCTTCTGGGTATTGTTGTTCCCTGAAGTTGTACTTGGAAGGCATTTTGGATTGAGGGACACATCTAGTTAGAATCTAATGCTTAACCTTCTATATTTAAGCATTATAATTTTCAGCCAAATGGGTATTTTAGAAACTAATAACCCAACTGAGCTGAGGTTGGTCTACTATAGAACGGTGACCTAGCTTTTCCCATTGATTTTCTATCCAGTATGATACTGTGATTATATATTACTTGGTGTTCCTCTTTATTATTCCCTGGGATGTTAACTGTACTATTTTAAAGCATTTAATTCTATGGTGTGAACCTTAATCCCATTGCAGATCACTTGCCTATGCATCACGTTGTCACAATTCACTCCCTAGTGTAAGTCTAGGGGGGTAGTTTCTTTTATTTAAGAAAGTAACTGCATGATGAATTCATCATAAGTTGGAAACACAGGCCTTTATTCATTCATTGAGCAGACCACACATATTTCCATAAGATCTAGCGTCATGTTGGCCGAGGCTCTGTGCTAACAACTATCTAGTATTGTAAAGTGGTAGGAGAATAACTGTGAACTTCTTTTCTAACCAATAAAATTCAGAAGTGGCACATTTTTACTCGGTTTGCAATTTTTTTTCCAATATTTTCTTAAAGCTTCATGTATGGAAAGTGTCTTTGTTTTCACTCCATTTTGCATTTTGCCAAGAAAAAGTGACAAAACAGTACTTATCATCTTCCTTCAAAACATATGGCATGTGCCCACGGAATATTAAATGATCTTTTACAATGACAACAAATGTGATATTTCATTTGAAACTCCCAGAATGTAAGGTTTGTTGAAGCAGGCAGGAAAAGCAAAAAGATGGTTCAGGAGAATTGGTTTGCTGGTAGAGATGGCGACGAAAACATAGGCTACTGCAAATCTGAAGGGAGGATGTATGTATGTGCATGTATAAGCAGACGTGGTAGAAAACATGTTATTTGAACTTGAGGATCTTAAGTGAGATTCTGCAGCCGGTTCAACGTCCTCTGGTTTGACAGAAGTAAGAAATTGAGTGTACATGAGCAGGTTGTTTTTAATTTTTTTCTTTTGCCTCTTGCTGTAAGCATAACAATTTTCCAAAGATTTCAGGCTACTGAGAAGAGCGCTTCCCACTGTTTATACTCACAAACTTCTATTAAAAGAAGGAGGTGTGCTTCTTTGGTGAGTTCGGGAGAAGGACCTGGGTGTGTGTGACTCAGGCTTTCCTTCCGGTCTCTTTCAAATCTGCCTGCCCCAGTGTGTGTTCTGCTGTGTCCTACTCCCAGGGGATAAGCACACCATGTTCAAGTTCAGGCCTGCGTTCTAGAGGCAGCTCTGCAGTCCATCCCTCCCTCCTCTCTTGTCTCCACTATGGGGACTCAGTGGAGTTTTCCACTGGCTGGAAAGATAACAATTATCACTTTACAGACCCAGGTTCCTCCTTAAGTGAATGTTCCCAAGGTTTAGACTTGAGGAGGGGAGCGGAAATAGAAGGAAGCCCAATTTTAGGCACATGTAAAGCCACATCCTCTCTCGCATTTTTATCAATAAAACTGACCTTTTGATCTGCACCTATTCATATCCTGGGTTCATCTCTTGACTGACTTAGAACTCAGAGGCAAAATGGGCGTTAATTACTATTTATCACTCCTTGGTACTCCAACATTCACCTTAAAGATTAAGTGTTATTTGGTATTCTTATGCATATTGGAGCCCTGATGGTGCAGTGGTTAAGAGCTCAGGCTGCTAACCAAAAGGTCAGCAGTTTGAACCCACTGACTGCTCCTTGGAAACCCTATGGGGCAGTTCTACTCTGTCCTATAGGGTCACTATGAGTAGGAATCCACTCGATTGCAGCGAATTATTCATGTAAGTATCTAGCTCCACAACTGCTATTGATAACAGAGCCCTGAAAATACTTTTTTATACCACAACATTCCTTCTATATTGGTATATGTTTAGATAACAAAGAAATACAGAATTTTTTTTTTTAGAAAATTCTAGCTTTAGATATACCTTAAAATTGTAATTTTTTTCTCTTATACTCATGTCCTTAGCCTTCCATAAAAAAGGATCAATAGGGCGGTTTATAATGCTTAATGAAAGATAAGAGAAAGAACGTTATTCAGTGTTATTATTAACGTCCACAGAGAAATCAGGTGTCTGTGGTATAGACGTGGCCGCTACTTCTGACTGATTACTTTTGACACTTTTGCGTTAGCCGACTTAACATTTTTATTGTTAAGCAAATTATTTTTAAAAGAAAGAGACATTCTTTAGATATTTAGATATTCTCATCAAATATATATATTGAGAAACTGGAGACCTGGTGGTGCCATGGTTAAGCATTTGGCTGCTAACTGAAAGGTTAGCAGTTCGAATTCTCCAGCCGCTCCTTGGAAACCCTATGGGGCGGCTCTACTTTGTCCTTTTGGGTCGCTATGAGTTGGAAATGACTTGAGGGCAACGAGTCTTTTTTTTTTTTTTTTTTTTTTTGCCATGTTCTAGATTCTACATCAGTGAAAATATAGAGCCAAACCCAGGTTTTTTGTTTTTTTGTTTTTCCCAGGTGAAACTCACATTCTAGTGGTGGAAATAGACAGTAAATAACACGCACAATGAATAAGCATTTACATTATTTTAGAAAGTGATAAATATCAGGAAAATAAGCAAAGTGTAGTAAGGATGATTGGGAGACGTAGTAAGAGGGCAGGGGCTACAGTTTAGATAGGTTGGTCAGGTAGGGCTCAGTGAGTAGGGGGTATTTGAACAAAGACTTAAAAGAGGTGAGGAAGCAAATCATGCGATTTTCAGTGGAGAAGGGCATTCCAAGCATTGAGTACAACCACTGAAAAGGCCCTGGGGAAAGACTTTGTGTGTGTGTTTGAGGCCTCTGCAAAGGCCCAGAGGGATGACTATCTGTGCACGTTTGAGGTCAGTGTGGCTGAAATTGGGGTATTGGGGGATGATAAATAGTAATTCCCATCTCCCCTCTGAGTTGTAAGTCAACCAAGAGTAGGAAATGTGACCAGAAAGGTATTGGGTGGCAAGTTGTGCCTTGCAGGCGTTGTGAGGAATTCGACTTTCCTTGTGAGAGAAACTGAAAGACTTTGGCAGATTTGAGAGAGAAATAACTTATGACTTAATGTTTAATAGGAGCTTTATGGCTGCTATATTGAGAACAGATTTTTTAGGGGGAAGAGTGCCAAGAAGGAGACCAGTTAGGAGGCTAGAGTTTTCATTGAGTTGAGAAATGATGGTGGCCAGATCAGAGGACAGCAATGGGAAGGGAGAAATGGATATATATTAAAGTTGAGGCCAGAGGGTTTGCTGATGGATTGGATGTAAAGTATGGTATAAAGGGAAGGATTAAGGATGGTGCCAGGGTTTTGGCCTTTCTGGGAGGATGGATATTCCATTTACTGAGATGGAAATATGGTGAGCAGAACAGGTTTGGAAGGGGTAAGGTTGGGAATTAGTTTTAAACATCTTAAATTTGGAGTATGCCTTAGAAATCTAAGAGAACATGTTGAATGGCCAGTTGGATATGTGAGTCTGCAGTTAGAGGAGACGTCAAGGCTGGAGATATAAATTTGGAAGTTGTTAACATAGAGATGGTATTGAAAGCCAGGAATGTATCCCTTCATAGAACACTCTTGATACTTGTAACAAGGAGACTTGCCAAAGTTTTGTGAAAGGTGAGATTTTCCTTAAGTTTGAGAGTCCATAAAGGCTAAAAATTTTAAAAGGGACTTTTGAATGCTGAATATTTTTCTGCTGAAAAGTGACATTAAAAGATAAAAAGTACTCTTCAATATCGTAAGCACCCTCACCTCTGTAAGTAAAATGGAAGAATTCAGAGAATCTAGAATTAATTCATAGAATTCAGAGTTAAGCAGGTGCCAGCTTCCATCATTAACTCTTTGTACATTCAAATCTTTGCAACTCCTTCATACTTTTGTGTCTTTGTTGCTGTATGAGCATGCTGTAGACTGGTTTGCATCCAAGATCACAGGTCTCACAGGTTCAGTGGTCAGATGACCACTTAATTGTGAAAACTATTCACCTTTTATAATTCATTTATTTTTTGCACACAAGTAGTTATTAATTGGTACTCTACAGATCTGAAAGTGTTAATTCATTTGCCCAGACACCCTAATGTAATCCTAAAGAGATTTCACATTGGGAGGCTCTGGCTCAAAATAACAATCTCCACAAGACCTTCTGTGTCAAAAAGTTGGTTAAAGAAGACAGCAAAACAATAATGCTAGTAAATACTGGTAACTCTTTTGTATTTGTGTATGTTGTTGTTGTTTGTTGCCACCAGTCAATTCTGACTCATGGAGACCTCATGTGTTACAGAGAACTGCTCCATAGGGTATTCTTGGCTGTAATCTTTATGGAAGTAGATGGCCAGACCTTGCTTTCACAGCACGCATGGGTGAGTTTGAACCACCAAGCTTTAAGTTAGTAGACAAACACAAACCATTTGTGCCATCCAGAAAGCTTATACCACAATAAAATAAAAAAAAAGCCCATTGCTGTCAAGTTGGTTCCAACTCATAGTGACCCTATAGGACAAAGTAGAACTGCCCCATAGGCTTTCAAGGAGTGGCTGGTGGATTTGAACTGCTGGTCTTTTGGTTAGCAGCCGAGCTCTCAACTACTACGCCTATGCCACAATAGAAAGGGTGAAATAACCAGCTTTAGAGTACCCAGAAAAATAGTTACAGAGAAAGAAAAACAGCCAGGTTTCTGCCTTTGGCTGTGTGGTCAAGCCCTCAGTGATATACCTCCAGTGTTGACAAGTGAATGACATTGACCATCCCTGTGATTTACTTTCTTGGTACAGGGTCATGTAATATTATTCACAAAAATGTGGCCACAATTAGAAGCCTTAGAAATACTGTATGAGTTTCCAAGTCCCCATTAAAAGAGATCACCATTTTTTAAAAAAAATGCATAAAACAAGATTTTGCCAAACCTAAAACTTAACATAATTTTCCTTGGAGAAATTGTTCTTAAAGATAGCCCTAAAAATGTTTCCTGTTTTCAGTGACTGCAGTCTTTCACAGAGATTTGAGAGTGCCAAGCAGAAATATGAATATAAAACTTCTGCTTCAGCATCTGGCCTGGGTTGGAGGCCAAATGCCAATAACTTGAAAGGTGATGAGCAGCACCATGTCAAAGAGGAGGAAAAACCCAGTGCACGGTTTCAGGGTTGCTCCTGGCTTTTCTTTTCATATGATACAGACACAGACACTGTGACCTGTTTCTCTTCCCCTGTTCTGTTGGGCATCTCCTCCATGTAGGGTTTTGATCTGAACTTAGCGGGAGGCCTCAGGACTTGGGAGATGGGTCAAGGCTGAGAAACCAAAACAGTACTGAGCATGAATCTTGCTAACAGATTGTTCCTTACCACCCCGTGTTTCACCAGGCACATGTGCACTATTTGAGTGTGTATCACTGGCGAGCTGGGGATCTGTTCCTTCAGAGAACACAATCTGGGAACAACTTTTCTCATTTACATAGAGTACAGTAGAGGGAATACTAATTAAATCTGCTAGATATCCATCTAATTCAATAGTCTCTGCTTCTAGCAGGTAGGGAGGTAGGAGGAAGAAGGGAAGAGTGCTGACCCATGAGACTTTCTGAGGCTCCTTCCAGCTACTATAGCTCTGACTTTGAGCGGATTTAAGGAGCAATTCTTTGTTGCCTCGCTTATATCTTTATATCGTTAAAATAAAATAGTTTTGTCTTGAGGTGGGTAGCCTTGTGTTTTCGGTCTCATGTTAATGTTTAAGGATACTGTTTCTAATGTCCACAGGATTCCCTTTTCTAAACAAACAGCCTGCTGAGGAATTGTACAAGAATAGAAGAACACACCAGCTTTACAGTCCCCTTTCTTGCATATTGTCACCAATGCTAGGATGTATTCGATTTAATTCTTCTTAATGGACCATGTGGATGCCCCTCGGGTCCTCTGGAGTAACACTAGGAATAGAGCAGTCTTTGGAAACTGCCACCAAGTGAATAAAGGGCTGATCTGATTTCCAGAAAGCACTCATTTGCTCTCCCCAGACCTCACATAAGTTTGTTAAATCGGGAAAGCTCAGCAGGTGGTGTGTCTGAAATCTTTTTTTTTTTTTTTCCTTTCCTTTCCTTTTGCGCTTGATTCTTGCTGTTCTTGCCAAGGCATGATGCTTTGAAAACTGACACAAAGACAACTGAAGCTGCTCGGTCAAATCTCCAGTCTCAAAACAGAGAGCTGCTTCTGTTCAAGTGAGTGAAACGTTAGCCCTTGTGACGTGGTAATTGCTTTCTAAGTGGTCCCTCTCCCTCTCCGTGAAGGAGATTTTAGTTAAACCACCCCAAAGTCTGCGACTCCAGATATTGAACAACTCTTACCTACTTTTAGTACAAATAGGACCCACCCGGAAGAAAAAAATGAAGTACTCTTCTAATTAAAGATTGAACACATGTTATTTGCCCTTGCCTCTTTGTAGAAAGAGAATACACACGAGCCTTTGCACAGTCAGTGTTTACTCACATTCCTACCAGCAACTTCTTCCCTCTGTGGGAGCCTAGCCCAAGGTCACCTTTAACACGTATCACGTGGATCATCTGACATTCTCTCACTCTAACTCACAATGCTTTTGGCTGACTAAACTCCTAGTTTGGGGCTATGAATGCTCATAGCTTTTCATACTTTCCAGTTGTGGCCTTTGCTGTTTGCGTTTGCACAATCTGCTCAGTCTCTTCCACCATATTTATCTGCTGCTTCTTTTTTTTTTTTTCTTCCCTAAACTGCCCCCAGCCTAACTCATTTATGGCCCTTAGTGCAGTTCAGCTGTTAGAGAGGAAATGACCTGCTTCCATGTATTGGTCCAACATTCGAATGCTGGAACTCCAAGGAGCCTTCAATTTATTTAATCTCGTCTCATCATCAGAATCATTTTCTCTGAAGACTTTTCCAGCCTGGAACTCTTTCTCTTCCTGAATCCCAGGTCCCCATCAGTGCACATCTTACATTTGCTGCTCTGGGAAAGTGGAGATTATACTGCTTGTCTTTCTTTCCTGGACCTTGCATGGTACCTGGCAATAAGCGTTTCTTGAATAGATGAAAACAGGATATGTTTACTTGTGCTTTAGACATTTAATGAGAGGGGAGGAGATGGGATTGGGACTAGGGTTCTCCAACAAGACTATGATTGAGCACGGGCAGACGAGAAAAATGTCCTCCCCCTCAGTCTTTTCTTATCTGCCTTCCGTTTTGTCACTACAAATTCCACCCTGGGTTGTCACTGGGGCTGAAGTGAGGGATTAGAACGGAAGAAGGAGAAGACAGAGAAATCTTAGGGGGAGGTAGAGTGGAAGGAGATTTTCTGAGGCAGCCACCCAAGGTATGGAGGGTAGGCTTACATACATCAGGAGCTATTTGCTGACAGAACACTCATGGATGAGAGGCTCCAATTCTACCAGATGTAACAAGCCACAGTTCATTGTGAGGATCCTCCCCTCACTCCTTCCTCGCAAAGATCTGCTGTGTATGAGATTATCTCCACCTTTCTGGTCCTGTGTTTCCTTCCAACAAACGCCCACAATTACCCTATGCTTAGGATAGATCTGGGATATATACAATCTTTGACAACTGCCCCTTTGGGGAGATTTCGGTATTCTGCAAGTATTAACATTCTTAGGCTTTCTGAGCCTGGGAACTTTCCTAATCCAATGCATGCTGATGGGTGGTCCTTAATAACCCCTCCTCCTTGGGCTCACTGGGTTTCAGCAAACCTTATGGGTGGTGCTAGGAGAAAAGACTCTGTTTTGGACTATTACCTCCTTCAGTTTGAACTTGCCATAGGAAACAAAAAGAACTCATTGATTACTAAACCTGGAGGTAACTCGGGGATTTGTTTTCTGAATTTTTACAGTGGATACATTTACTTAAAACAAGGTTAAAAAAAAAAGAACAACTACTACATGCTTCAGAATTACAAAAACTCAGTTCATGTTTATAATTATTAAATTAAAAAAATTGAATGAACCTTTCAAAGTAATTTTTTTATTTGAATTCTACACCCTTATGTATTATGTAACAATTAGTAATGATGTGATGGATAATTTTCTTTGGAACAGTTCCTGATTCCATTACTCAACTACTCGATCGACCAGTAATTATGAATCATATCTTTAATTAGCTGCTGCTCTTCAGAAACATATGAAAGCCAAGGGCATAAAGTAATTGGCATAAAAGTTTTCCTAATTAATTTATCTGTCTGTGTAAGTAACCAGGGCTAGAGTCTGGGGATCATTTATAACTCCAGGAAGGCCAGCCCTAAAACTCACTGTCGAGAGAGATTTATATTTGTGAATTGCAAAAAGACAACAAGCCACAAAATTGCATTATCCCCCAACTCTAACAATATAACCCATAATGTGCTGCTCAGAGATGAGCAAAAAGTTCCTATTGATCCAATTCATTTTCATCATATCCTCCAGTGAATCTTTCACATCTCTCTTGCCTTTTCCTCATTCAACATTGTAACAGTAATCAAGCACATTAAGCAATTCATTAAACAACAGCCCCGCTGACCACAGGGAGTACTGTAGCTCACATTCATTAGGCAGCCAATAACTTTATTTAAGTAGCAAAGGGCTTGGGAGTAAAAACCAACTCCTTTGTCTTTCTATAAGGAAATACCTATTTCGGCGATGATCAAGACTCATGCCCTCTGGTCCACAAGGTGCTTTCATAGGAGGAACTGTCTCTGCATAAAGCGAAATTAGGGTAGGCTTGAGGTGTCCTGATTATGTTCTTTCCTTGCCTAAAGGTAATCCAAGACTTAGCTCACTGCTAAACAGGGATACAGGAGATTTATGTTGAGCCTGGAAATGGAATGTTCAAATATTGATATTTGGGTGCCAGGTTTTCAGATCTGACTTTAAAAATGCTAAATGACATGAAAGCTAGCATGGTTGTGTGGCTTCAGACAACCCTGACTTGGCTTTCTGAGGTTAACAAAAGTGATGGGTGTATTTTCTTTCCTGACAACAGAAAGAGAACTGAAATAACAAAAGCAGGCTGCACAAACTGTTTCTTTAGACCATAATTAGAAGCATCCTAGAAAAGTGTACATGTCCCTCTGAGGTTTGAGGGAGACCTGGGGAAATAGCAAAAGAGGAGCTTACATGGAGAAGTGTCACTGAGCCTGTACTTTTCAGAGAAAGGGCACCTTGCCTCATTACCCTTGGGGTTTGGGTTTCTTGCACTGCCACCCTTGGGCCCTTTTCTTTAGCTGGTGAACTTTTTCTTTATGAGACAACTTGAGAATGTTGTCATATACGTTAAGTCTTCATAAATAACACCATCCATGGCTACACAAAACTAGTTTTAGAAAGAATTTTTGTTTTTTCCATGAAGGGAGCAAACGAAATCCCTTTTCACAAGGTATTATTTTATTGCCTCAAGAATCTCTAGGAAACATGTAAGAGGAGGGGCAGGTTAACCAGTGAGCAAGGTATGCACAGGCTTACAGTAAGCAAGGTACACATGAACTTAGTTGTGTTGATTTACTAATCTGTAGTGCGCAATTTCACATGGGTTTCACCACATCTTTGATGTGGTGAAAAACAGGTGAAATTTTGCACACTTATTGTAAACAAGCGCAAATAAGCCCACACTACGTTGCTTACTGGGTAATGTGTTCCTATGTAAAAGTTGCATTTCTAAGACATTCTCGCCGCTAACTTTAAATAGTGGGCTATGTGTTAGGATTAACCCTCATTTGATAAGTTTTCCTTTTAATTCACTGACTATGCTTTTCTTCTAAACCTTTAGTCTCATGGGTAACGTGTTCGTATCATCCTTTCTAGCCCATATCCACTGATTAAGCTACTGTCACCAGTAAATAAAATAGAATTGTCCTAGTCTTAGACTCTCCCGTGCAGCACAGTTAATAAAAGAAGGCCGTCCAGAAGGGTTGATGTATGATTGCCCTCTCCTGTCTGCCGTGTGGGAGACCTGAGTTCAGAAGAGGCTCGAGCCCATCCTTGGGTCATATCTGAGATCATTCTCTGAGCTTCTGAGAAGGGGGATTAAATGTGAGGCATGAAGCAGACCAAGACCCTGGGTCAGAGCAGAGAGAAGGAAGGTCTTATGATTCGGAGCAGGATGAGCATAAACTACCAGACTGAAACTTCCAGTAAACAGTAAGGACATGAAATTATCACCTTTAGAGAAAGGACTTTAAAAGAAAATGAACAAATCCAAATTTCAATGTCTCATAGATTAACAACAAAGTCAATTTTGTACCTTTAAAATATCTACTTTATATATATTTTGAAACCAGTGGGATTGTACTTTTTTAGTCAAAACAATCATATACATAATTTTAGGTTTCAAATAGGAACAAATTGTTGTGCCTCCTCAACTGTACCACCAGCGCTAGTACATTCAGGTTGAGGCTGAGAGCAAATAAGGGAAAAAAAAAAAAAAAATTTTTAGTACATTAAAGCCAGAATTGCTGAGGACGTAGAAATCAGAATGAAATGTGGCTTTGCCCTGAGATTTAAATCCGCTTTAACCATGAACTATTGTAGTTGAATTCATTTTTAATGCCACTATGCTTAATACAGTCATATTCTCTTTCTGAGTATTTCCATGGTGCTATTTGGAAACCTTGGTGGCGCAGTGGTTAAGTACTATGGCTGCTAACCAAAAGGCTGGCAGTTCAAATCCACCAGATGCTCCTTGGAAACTCTATGGGGCAGTTCTCCTCTGGCCTAAAGGGTTGCTATGAGTCAGAATCGACTCGACGGCAATGGGTTTTTTTTTTTTTGGATGTTACTTTCTTGCCTTAATACTTAGAACTATTGCAGATATCCATTCAAGAGTTCTACTTAATGGAAATATATATAGTCAAAATCCTTTTAAAGGAATGAGTTTTTTTTTTTTTTACCCATCTTTGGTGACATTTGGCCTTCATACCACTTAATCACAGAAAAAGCTAACATTGTTTGAATGCGTAATGAACATTAGTTCTAGGCACTGTGATGAAGGTTTAACACGCGGTATTTCGTTTAATACTCTCAATAATACAATGAGGCAAGTACTGTTATTTTTACCTATTTTATAATTGATGAATCAAGGGATGAGAGAATTTGTATAACCTGCTCAAGAACCAGTGGTACCTGGAACTGGCTAGTAGTAGCTTGATAGAGTCAGGCATGCTTTTCTTCCAAGCTCCCACATTCAGAGACTTGAAGGTAGTAAACCGAAATCTGCTTTCGTAGGAGAATTTATACCATGGAAATGGGCAAAAGCTACAAATAAGAGTTCCCACCTCCACTCTCTGAGAGCAAGTTATTAAACACCAGCACACCACGGGCAAGATGCACAGGTAGTAAATGCCAGGGCAAGAAAATGAAATCAAGTTTGTTTGACCTTGGAGCCCCCCCCTTTTTTTTTAGGGGTATATTAAACTGTCTCACTAAATTATCAGTCAGTTCATGACTTTTTGCGAGCACTTCCTTTCTACGAAGTACTGTATTTGATGCTTTAGAGTTATTGTTGATTTTTAAAAAATCTGCATCTTCAAATACCCTGTCCTATAGGGTTGCTATGAGTTGGAATCTACTCGATGGCAATGGGTTTTTTTTTTTTAAATAGCACAATGGGAACATATTTAGGGATGTTCAGCCAACTGTATCTTCACACCAAAACCAAAGAAACCAAACTCATTGCCGTTGAGTCGATTTCAACATGTAGAGGGCCTGTAAGACAGAGTAGAACTGCCCTATAGGGTTACCAAGGAGCACCTGGTGGATTCAAACTGCCAGCCTTTATGGTTAGCAGGTGTAGCACTTAACCACTATACCACCAGGGTTTCTGTATCTTCACACCATCTGGCCAAATCAGATGGGCTGGGAGACTGAGTTTAACAGTCTTCTGTTCCCTGACCGTAATTCAGAGGACCAGATGAGGTGATTATTTTTCAGACTATACTGGAACTTGACAGATTAGAAAAATTACCAAGGGAAGAGTGGCTAGATTTGCTAGAGTGGGAAACAATAAAATTAAAACAGGGGGACAGACATAGATTGGGCATCTCCTATGTGCAATGCTCAGTACCAGTCACTGCAGGGGTTATTAAAAGAACAAGACAGAACTGTTAAGTTGTTGTTTTTTAGATATTGTTATTGCTTGTTGTTGTTGTTTACCATTGACTCGATTCCAACTCTTAGCGAATGTATAGGACAGAGTAGAGCTGCCCCCATAGGGTTTTCAAGGAGTGGCTGGTGAATTCCAACTGCAGACATTTTGGACAGCAGCCTGAGCTCTTAATAACTTTGCCACCAGGACTCCATTGTTATTGTAGTTATGTTTAAAGATAACCTATCTTTTGGAGATATTTATATTTGAAATATCTACATATGAAAGATAAGTGTCTTCAATTTGCTTAAAAAAACCTGGAAGTGAGGGAAGTTGTGAGTAGGTGGTGGTATAGATGAAACAAGATTAGTGATAAATGGATAATTTTGGATGATAGGTAATAGGTACACGAATGTGGCACAAACAATTTGTGCAGGACTACTAACCTAAAGGTTGGCAGCTCAAACCCATCCAGTGGCACCACAGAAGAAAGGCCTGGCATTCTGTTTCTGTAAGGATTACAGCCAAGAAAACTCTATGCAACAGTTCTACTCTGTAACACAAGGGGTCACGATGAGTTGAAATCATCTTGATGGCAGCTTTTTTTAAAACTAATGCATGGAGTTTCATTTTACTATTCTCTTGATTTTTATATTTGGTTTGAAACGTTCCATAACACAAAATCAAACAAACAAACAAACAAACTGACCAACCAGACCAGGCAACAAACCAACAGTTGATGACAAACATGTCATTTGGTGCTATAAGGCCAAAATACAAAACCTATGCTGAAGCACATCCAAGTTTACAAATATTAAAATAGGCAAGAGAATCTTATTGGGAAACTAAATATGAAATGGTGAATCATGGCAGACCCTATTCTATAGCAAAGAAGGCTGAATATAGGATCAAAAAGATAACCTTATAGACATAAAATAATTTTTCATGTCCAATGGATGAACTTCACATATCAAGCATTTTAACGGACACCTCAGCTTCTGAGTATTAGTTGGGACTGTTAACGTTTGCTTTTAAGTAATCAATTTAATTTTGCAGATTCAGCTTCCTTACCAAAACAGAAGGCAGTGAATTAGATAAGCTATTGCCAATGGGCAGCTTTTTCTAAGCAGTATTTTTACAGCATCCTCTGTAGCTTTCTGCCAATGACCACTGTATTGAACCCTGATTGGCCATTCCTTTTCTTCCAAAAATACACCTTTATAATAGTAAGATTTTAACAGTGTCATGGATTGAATTATATCCCCCCCAAAATGTGTATCAATTTGGCTGGGCCATGATTTCCAGTATTGTGTGGTTGTCCTCCATTTTGTGATTGTAATTTTATGTTAAAAAGGATTACGGTGGGATTGTAACACCCTTACCAGGTTATGTTCCTGATCCAATGTAAAGGGAGTTTCTCTGGGGTGTGGCCTGCACCACCTTTTTTTTATCTGTCAACAGATAAAGAGGAAAGGGAAGTAAACAGAAAGTTGGGGACCTTATACCACCAAGAAAGCAGTGCCGGGAGCAGAGCTCGTCCTTTGGACCCAGCGTCCCTGCGCAGAGAAACTCCTAGTCTGGGGAAAGATTGACGAGAAAGCCTTCCCCTGGAGCTGACACCCTGAATTTGGATTTCAGCCTACTTTACTGTGAGAAATGGACTTCTCTGTGTTAAAGCCATCCACTTGTGGTAATTCTGCTATAGCAGCATGAGATGACTAAGACAAACGGTATTAACCAGTTGATTCATTTAATAATAAAAGTTTAAAGTCAACTCTTAGGTAAATTTGAAACCTTCTTCCCTAATAATCGCAGATAGTCCCCGGCTTACGACAGGGTTCCATTCTGATGACTCTGTCCTAAGTTGGTTCCGAAGTTAAATGGAATACCTCTTTTGTTTTTCAGTTTTCATTATTATTGCCTTTTATTATCAATATCTTCATAAGTCCAACCTTTGAACATCTTCAAGTGAACACGTGAGAATTACGACATCAGCAAATTGTGTGCGGAAACATTAATGCAGTATAAGTTACTAACACTGAGATGCCAAAAAACCCAAAAATGGACAGTTGTAAATGCAGTTCATTGTAGCTCAGATACATCTAAGTCGGGGAACTACTTGTATCTTTTTCTTTATTGATGAATCTTCACTCTAATCTTACATGCAGACCTTGGTAAAATTTTCTTTTAGCTTCACCAATCTCATCTGAACTTGAAGCTGAAATGTTTCTCAGACTTTGACAGCCCTGTATTTGAGGTGAGCTGGGGGTTAAAGGCCCAATTGCTTTTCTCTCAGCTTTGGCACTGACTGGTCTTGGTCTCAGCCACACACAATCACCCTGCTTAGACTGCTAAAATTAATTAAAAGAAGGTCTTCATTTTCAGCCTAACACTGTCAATCAGCTAAAGAGCTTTATGCTGCTTCTCCAGGTCCTCTGCTTTGCCTTTTCAGAGCATGAAACTGGAGAGGATATTACCACAATTTTAAAGAAATATTTTCTTGCTTCAAAAATTTTTCTCTATAGGGTCACTATGAGTCCGAATTGACCCGACAGCACTTAACAACAACTTGAAATTATTCAGTCTAACTTCTCTTATGCATCAACTCTCAGAAAAGAAAAATTCATTTATCTTACATTTTCAAGCATTATTCCTTTCCTTCTTTCCTTTAATAGCTACTGCTTATTTGGTGCTTTCTCTGGGTCAGGCACTCTGCTAACAAACAAACGAACAACAGGACCAGTTGCTGTAGAGTTGATTTCAACTCGTGGCATCCCTACGTGTATCAGAGTAGAACCGTCCTCCACAGGGCTTCCAGTGGCTGGTTTTTGGAAGTAGATTACCAGGCCTTTCTTCTTAGGCACCTCTGGGTGGATTTGAACCTCCAACCTTTCAGTTAGTAGTCAAGTGCACTGTTTGTACCACCCAAAGACTCCTACATATTCAGCAAGCTTTAGATATATTAACATTTTGTGTTCAGTTATTTCCATTTTCATATAAAGTCCTAGGCATTAGGAAGACAAAGATTAAGTTCCTTGTCCAGTAAAGTTTACACAAATAGTAGTAAAAGAAGTAGACAGAATTCAGACTCATTATTCTCTGACTCTGAAGCCTGGGCTATTCCTTGTTGTCTTACAGAGTCTCTAAATATTTCTCGGGTAGTTCCCCTTACAACAAATTTCTGCACTGTCTTTACTTAGTATGAATTACACCAGAACACCAAAGATTATTTAAAATGAATCAAAATTCATTTAAAATGCTTTCTTCATAAGGATCATTATTTAGTAGTAGTCTTCAAGTACCAACTTTCTCATACCACAGCACTCAGTTAATTATTGGCATGGTAGCTTAATATTTGTTGAGTTGCCATGTTTTGAACTAGGTAATAAAACAAGAAACAACAAAACAATTTGTGTCTTCAAGACGTTTATAGGAGCAGGTACAATATATAACATACTCTTCGTCTCCTGCAATGTGTATTTCATGAGATTAGCTTTCAATTTTGATTTCTGCTTTGTACTTTAAAATTATTTAAAGACAGTGAATCCATTGGAGAGTGAGAATTATTCGATGAGAAGTTTAGGCAAGTGAGAATCCTCATTCCGCCTACCTGTATGGCTGAGGTTGCCTGCACCTAGAATAAGAATGGAAGGAGCAATGGCCTCTTTATACGGTGAAATATGAACCAAGGGGCAGAGAATGGATATGTTTTTACTACCTCTTGGGAGTTGAGGGGCAGTGTCACCGGTGTGAGAACTTTGAAAATGAAACTGAACAAGTCAGATAGCTTCAAAGTAGAACCAAAGAGTCAAAGAAAACTTTACACCAGGAGGCTCTGAAGAGAGTTAATTTTTATAATCATTCAAAAATTTGCTTGAAAGAAAGGATAAAGGGGAAGCCATTAAAAATAGGAATAGAGGATAAAGAAACCCAACTATGGGGAAACTATCATTTGGAGGGAAGATTGCAGTAGAAAGTGCGACTTTTGGATATGTTTAAAAAAAAAATCAGACCTTGGGGAACACACAGCTGTTGGAAAAAGAGAGACATACATGTATAACGTATGTCTATACTGATGATTCTAAGACTGAGTGAAAAGACTATGGAAGAAGAATTAGAAGAAAGACTAGAATTCAAACTGTGTGCTCTCAAGTTGGACAGGGCAAGGAGACTTTCAGCTTTTATATGGAAAGGCAGTAGAAGATATAGCATTGAACAGCTAGACAGAGGTGAATATTGGAAGGTAAATCTGGAAGATAGAAGTACAACATCAAAAATAAACTATCGCAGAGACCTCTGTTCAGAATACATTTGGTTTATAGCTTGTTTTGAGTTAAGATGGACTTTCTGTCTACAACGCCTCATGAATGGCTGATATGCCAACATTTTTGTCGCATTCTAGAGAACATAAAATGCTTGTATTCCTTCTTTCAGTGAGATTTGGGATTAAAGACCAATCAAACTGTCCAAGTACAACAACAATGGTGATTTTTTATTAGTGATAGTGAGAAAATATGATTAAAAACACCTGGAATAAAACATATTCTACTGATTAGTTATATTCCCCTGACTGCCATATGCACAGAAATACCTGAATTAAATGTGTATATAAAGCTGTGACTATATCTTGGCATATCTCCTGGAAGAGACGCCAAGTTTTAT
Source organism: Loxodonta africana (assembly GCF_030014295.1). Classification (NCBI taxonomy): domain Eukaryota; kingdom Metazoa; phylum Chordata; class Mammalia; order Proboscidea; family Elephantidae; genus Loxodonta; species Loxodonta africana. The sequence continues at coordinate 161,437,106 of NC_087342.1, read as the reverse complement.
GTATCTATCTATACATGCACATACATAGATACACAGATATACACACTGCATACAGAATTGTATCACACAGTGCTGACATTTTTGTTTAGTCCATTTGACTAACAAGCTATTTAATAAATAAATCAGAAAATGGTGCCAATTGAACCTTACATACCTGTTATGGTGGATGGGCGGAATTGCTCAAGGCAGGGATAGAGACTCCTGTTTAGAACTAAGCTATATACGCTGTGGCACTCAATAAGTGCTTGTTAACTGGTTGACTTACTGACTGAGTGACTAAATGACCTACCCTGGTTCCTTCCTGCCCATCGACTACCTGGCCCTATGGATTTAAATTTGTTAGAGAATTCCCGATAGAAAGTAGAATATATATGTGGGTGACTGGAGATTATTTAAAGGGCCAAATGGGTTATCTGTACATCCTCTCCCATTACTAATACCAAATTATTTAAGATACAGGCTCCTTTTGGTTTAATTACTGGAAGTAGCTGAAGGCCATTTTTATAAACAGTATTCTCTGTAACACAGCCTTGTGGCCTAGGAATTGAGAATAGTATTAGCATATTCAAGTACACAAAATCTGTTTATCCAATGTTTCTAAAGGCCAAGTCTGCAGTAAAGGCAGACGGTTCAAAAAATAGTGAAGAGAAGGTAGAAATTTAATCTTATGTGTCCTTTCCAAATGAAACTCAGTAAACCTTTTTGTTGAAATTCAAGAAAATAAGCTGAGGTATGATTTTTTCCTTCTTTTATTTTCATTTTTTTTTATTTTTATTTTTGAGGCCCTTTTTTTTTTTTTTTTTTAGTGGTTCTAAGACTATCCAGGGATATCTAATATTTTCCACATCCAGTCTTTTTATTTCCTCTTGCTACCACATTTTCCACATTTTTAATTAGTCCATTAACTTTAAAGAACTGCAGATGCCTTATAGAAAAGCTTTCAATAACATCCTCCTTAGAAGCAATTCTTCTGATGTATCATTTATGTACCATATTTCTTCCCCATTGTTTCTTACTTCTTAAAGTAATTCTCCTACAGGTCCTACTAATAATAACAGCATCTGGATTTCTGATGGCTTGTTTCACCTCTGATGAGGGTTACTCCCAACCTAAGTTTTGTGTTTATCTTCCTGACATCATAACTTAGTTCTCTGTTTTTAACCAGGATTTGTTTTTCCCGTAAGGGAACATTTATCCATAAATATTATTGGGGGACATAGGTAGAGATTTTATATATCAATTTAATTGATAAATTTAACTGCAAATAAGATTGATCTACTGATCAATCAAATAGTCATATTTAGTAGGAGGATTGACTAGCAAAACCCTGTAAATTACTACAAAAAGTTTCTTTGTAACTGCTCCAAAAAGACTTTGATATGATGTTTACTTAAGTCCTTCAGATAAATTGTTAAGTTTTTTTGATTATTTCCTCTGACCTTTAGAAAATCCCCAAATTTTAGGAGTTTAGGGTGAAATTCATATAGAGATTTTCTACTTATTAAGTCCACCCCCTGGTCAGGACTCCTAAATGGTCAGGACTCAGTTCCTAAGTGGGGAGTTTAAACACTTTTTTATGGCTTGTCTGTGCCTCTGAATGTTCGGAAAACTAATTTGTTAACACACATATGTGGCTTATAAAGTGGTCAGAGCTCTTTTATGAACGTCACAGTGAAATCATTATCTGGATTTATTCTGCCCAAAACCTATTGAAGTAGTTCTCATTGTTCACTTTTTTCAGGGAAAGAAAGTGAGATCCAGAGTTTGAGGGAAGCAGAATCTGAGATTCTTAGGGCTGGAAGGGACATTGTAGGTCATGGGGTCCAATCACGATATCAAGACAGGAATCTTGGTCCAGGTTTTCAACTTGTCAGAGTCTCTGCTCAAAAGAACCAGGACATGTATGTATTTTCATTGTTTAAAACTGAATCAAGGAAACAATAGTTGTATTGTGTCTGCGAAAATATTTCAATACTGTCTGAATGCAAAGTTACATTATAATCAAACTTTTTCATGTCTTTATTTTAAAATCATGACAAATTTAGCCTTCTTGGGACACTTGATTTTAGAGCTACTTGAAGATTGAATTCAGCCACCCTAAACTGAAGGTGAAATTAGCCTGGACTCTGGGAGTTTTCCATGATCTGGGGTCTGGCTCAAAGAATGAAAAGCGAAAGGAAGCCTGATAATTGACCCACATAAGACTTATCACATCTATCTAGGAAAATATTAACAAGGGGATTTCAAGAGGAAACTCCACAGATTTTTGAGTTATGCTTGTCCTAAACTTAGCTAAGGAATTCTGACGATGGCTGGTTCAGTGGTAGAATTCTTGCCTTCTATGCTGAAGACCTAGCTTCCTCACCAATGCATCTGCCTGTCACTGTCTGTCGGAGGAGGCTTGCATGTTGCTATGACGCTTGTCAGGTTTCAGTGACGCTTGTCAGGTTTCAGTGGCGCTTCCCTACTAAGACAAACTGGGAAGAAAGGCCTGGCCATCTACTTCTAAAAAATCAGCCATGAAAGCCCTCTGGATCACAACTGTCCGATTCACAACCAATCATGGGGAATGGCACAGGGCCAGGCAGCATTTCATTCTGCTGTAGTTGGGGTCACCACGAGTCAGGGGTCAACTCGACTGCAGCTAACAACAACAACGTAAAACTAGTTGGACCATCTGGTCATAGCTCTATCAACTGAAAAAAGACAGTCAATAATTAAATTTCAGCACTTCTTTCAAGATAATAGTTTAAGATGTCGGATACATAGAAATCTTTTTATATACTCATCAATAAAAACAGAAATAAATAATATTTTGTAAATAACATCAGAGAAACAAATTGTGAAGAAATGCTTGGATGTTGATGTTATAATTCAGGGATCCTTTCTGTATTTAAAACCCTTCTTCTCCACTATTTTGCCAGCATGGTAGAATAATAGAGAATGTATGTTTCTTTACACAAAGCATTTGTTTCTTCCAGCCAGTACTGGGTAAACCCCTAATCTTTTTTCCAAACCTTATATATACTTTTTGGGTATATATACTTTAGCTCCTACATCAAACCACCATTGACTGAAACTGTATAAAATCCTTGGCCTCCAACCAGAGAAGGCCTAAATGCAGGAAAGTAAGGATAAATTAAAGTGACAGGGTCTCAGCAGTGGAAATTAGTGCAACTCTTCTAATTGCATGTCTAGCCTGAATGATGGGATACTTAATTCTTACACATCCCAGACAATTGCTTTATACTAACATGAGCTCTGGGAAAAAGGCAGATTCTACAGACATATGGAGCAGTAGATGGAGTGGAAAATAAATCAGAGGCCCTAGCCACTCTGGGAAAAAAAAAAAAAAGTTTTATCCACATTGTTAATAAAGGTGTTGCCGCTGTTAAGGAACATTGATGTGGTCCTCTCCGTCCATTCTTTCCGTAAAAACTGAACAGTAAAGAATTAAATGGCAGACATCCAACCTGCTTGTATTAACTCCCGCACCGCAAAACAACAACAAAAGCACGATGGTTAAAGGCATCATTGTTTTCATAAGAACGAAGGACACAAGCCTAAATATGAATCCCAAGGGACGAATGGATCAGGAACAACAGTATCCTCTTCTCCCACTACTATAAAGACTGCTAATAAAAGCCTTCAAAACTAGCATGGGTTCCTATATCTATTTAACCTTTCGCCCCAAGAAGCAAAGAGCATCTGGTTAAGTGGAGAGTAAAAGCACAGCAACTTTTCATTATCAGAGCTCACAGGCAGCGTGTGGGCAAGCCGGAGCTGCCAAGCCTGGGTTAAATGCTTGTTGCCTTCACTGCCTGAGGCCATCTAGCGTGTTTAGAAATGATTAAGTACTGCAGCCTAGAAAGGACCTGTCCTGAGCGTTCATCTCTGACTTCCAGCAGAAAGGAGAGGCTGGCAATGACAGAGGCAGATGGATGAGTCTCATTAGTATGGCGAGGCAGCGAACCAGACTGCCTTCACAGAGCTGTCCAAAAAGAGGGAGCAAATTAAAATAGGATCTGGGAAAACCAATGAGCAAGTGTTTTAACTCTCTGCTACCTGGTTTCTTTAGCTAGGAGGTTATACAGCTGGCTTGGCTCCCTCTGAAACGCTGCTGCACCATGAAATGAGAGAATGGCTTTGCAGGCTCACATAGTCACAGTCTGTCGTCTTTTTGCATCCGTTAAAAAATGGTTCTTGCACTTTCTACAGCAGAACAACATGGATGATTTTATTCTTAAGCATGTGTTACTGCCAGAGAGCAAGGTGGAAGAGATGAAGGATGACTTCCTCCTACAGAAAAGATGGAGGGCCTTGCATTGCACAGTGCACCCAGTCAAAGTAGAGGTGCTAAGGAAGGGTCAAAGGTGTGCTCAGGAGCCAGGGTTCCACATGGAAGGGCTGTCGCCTCTGCTGGAGAAGTGGCTCTATTTCGAGTTCGTTACCTTTCAAAACAAAGGAGCTTCAGTTGCATTGAGGAGTGCCTGACTATGGAATTTCTGAGGCAGAAGGTTAGCAAAGACGCCTGAGAGACACTGTGTGTCGGGCGGTGGGGGTGGCTTTTAAGATTCTATGACATTCTCCTTCTGTGGTTCCTGCATCAGAGTGTTTTAGGGGACCCAGGACCAAGTAGCCGGCAGTGCTGGTTCAGTGGTAGAATTCCCGTAAGACAAAGACAGACTAGGAAGAAAGGCCTGGTGATCTGCTTTCAAAAATCAGCCAAAACTCTATGGATCACAAAGGTCTGATTTGCAGTTGATCATGGGAATGGCATAGGACCGGGAAGAATTTTGTTCCGTTGTGCATGAGGTTGCCATGAGTCGGGGGCCGATTCAATGTCAGTTAACAACAACTACAACAAAAGGATCAAACAAAACTTATCATGAGTTTTCTGAGTATCTTCAAACTAAAAACAATGGCTGATTCGTTGAATGATAGACTTGATCTGGGAAAAGTCTTCACGTCTTCCCGTCTTCTATTCAATTGCTTGCTTACATCTTAGGCTTGGGACAGGGACCTATGACATAGTTAATGCTTTGGAGCACCCTTAGGGTCTTGGAAAAAAATCGGTGGAAATTATTTATTTATTTATTCATTCATTCAACAAACACTTAACTGTGTCCTTGGGGTAATGGGAGGTCTTGGGAGTCAAAGATGAGAAAGGCTTATTTTCTGCCTTCAAAGGTAGGAGAAGACAAGCACGTTAGCTTCTGGAGAAGTGTCTAGCAGAGAACAGCATTGCTCTATGAGCCGAGTGGAGGGTAAAGTGTGATGGGTACATAGAACCTGCTGTCAAGGAGCTTATGGTTCAGTCTGGGAGCCAGACATGTGAACAATCAACTCTAGATCAAGGCGGGATGAACAAAGTGCCAGCTATACGTACAAGTACCCTGTTGTGAGAATTCGGATGCGGGAACAAATTAATTCTGCCCGGGGTGGAATACAAAAGGCTTCAAAGTATAGTTGGCCTTTATGTTGTGCTTTGCAGGGTGTGCTGAAGGCATATTCCTTAAATACAGAACATTTATAAATAAAGAAAAGTTTTTGTTCAAAAAGAGACTGACATATCCTTTTCCAAATAAATTTTTACTTGGTCAAGGTTGTGTCAATGTTAGGTCTTACTTCATCTCAGCTTGTTCCAATTGATTGTGTGCCAAAAAACGAAATAGTCTGAGGCTCCACAAGGAATTGTGAAGAATAAAATGTGGCTAAAAGATGAGACTGGAATTGGCTGGACTTCTTTTAGGTGATCGTTGTGTTGTGTGCTCCTCTCAAAACAGTGCACAAAAGCTTAACTTGGAAAGAGCTGCTACTTTTCCTTCAAATAAGTATCTCTGATTCTCTTTCTAATTAAAAAAAGAAAACAAACAAGAATTATAAAAACAACAGCAAAATATGATTGATGGGACTTAATAGCTTGTTTTAAAAAAAGTCCACTGCAAGTTACAGAATCCAGATTGCAGAATCTGAAAAATTTCCAGGTTGGGCATTTTTCTTGGGGAACCATCATTTTTATAAATTTAAACCCAACCTAGGTGGGTTTTCAGTTAGGGACCTAAAAAAACAAAAAATCACAAAAGAACTTGGTCCAAGTTAAATACAAACGTATATGCTATACATGGGTAGCAAAATTGCTTTCTGACAGCAAGCATTATTCTGTAACTCACCAGCCAAGACCAACACCCCCAACTGTAAATTTCACCAAAACTAATTGTCATGGAGTTGATTCCGACTCATGGAAACTCCATGTGTGTCAAAGTAGAACTATGCTCCATATGGTTTCAATGGCTGATTTTTTGGAAGTAGGTCACCAAGACTCTTCCTAGGTGTGTCTGGGTGGACTTGAACCTTCAACCTTTAGCTTAGCAGCTAAGTGTGTTAGCCATTTGCAGCACACAAGGACTTCCACAGATTCCACGCCACCGCCATAAACCTTACTTGTTTGGAGTGACCATTTACAAGTAGGCAAAGAATAATTATCTGTAGCATCTAAAGTAAGAGCTTACAGATAAATAAGAAGGTATTGGGAGAGAAGGCACTCTGAATTCCTACAAAGAAAGACATAATAAAAATATATGTTATCCCTCATGTCACTATTGCTATTCAGATAGATTTTCTTTATACACACACGTAACTCCTGGTGACATCAGCGCCTGAGTGGCCGAGCCAACTGACTTTGTATTTTAGAGTCGCTTCTGTATCCCACTCAATATAAACAGAAAACATTTCTCATATTTATCCTCATGCAAAATGTACATGGATAAATCATTTAACTAAATGTAAGGTGTCAGAAAATGGTTCACACAAAGAAAATAATATTATGCGGTATAAACTCCCATTAAGTAGTAATGTGGCTGACATTGATTGAGGAAGATTAAGTCTAAGACTCTTTTTCTTGTGACATTTGTTCAAATAAATAAAGGTAACAGGAGGGAGAAGTTGATGCTTTCTTCTCATTTTGCATATAAATTTTATCCGCTTTTTTTTTAAGCACATTTATTCACAGTACAATATTACTGGGTATATTACGTGAATTCTGGATAGCAGTGATAACTGTCAGTAAAGCAAGGTCATAATTGACCTTTATCACTGAAAAAAGGTTGGCTACCTAAAGATAAACTTTCATGTTGAATTTGGAATGTAAAGAGAAGGGTTGAGGCCGTGGAAGGAGCACATCTGAATAGAAATCTATGAATATTTCATGTCTGTTAAGAGGTCAGAAACTTGGTGTGACATTATTCTGACCCCTGTCCTGCAATATTTTCAAAAGAATATTCTGATCGGCAGCAGACAACTTCAGAGGAGATAGGTCTTTCTTGCCTAGAAGGAAAATTAAATTGTAGTATAAAAATGCCTGTCCTTAAAGCTGTTCTCCTAGATGAATGAAACTCTATGCTTATGTTCCAGAACCATGAGGCTAACTAACTTTCTTCTGGAGTAACCTTGCTGTTACATCATTTCCCTTCAGGGCTGGGGCTCTAGCTGCCACCATGGCTGCACCGCAGCCCTTGATCCATAGAAACTGGCTCAGAAGAGGCACTTCTCTCCAAACTTCAGCACAGAGAGTATTAATTACTCAATGAACCCTTCTCTGATTAATTTGATATTTTCTTCTTTCTACCTCAAGATTTCTTGATTCTATCAAACCAGAAATCATTTAGTCAATAAAACATGATTTATGGAGAAACTAACAGGTGACCAATGCTGTACTTGGCCCCTTGAACACTTCAAATAATATCAATTGCTGTTGTCATGGTGGTTAGTTCATGTCTGATTGGCTCCCAACTCGTGACGCATGGTAGTACCATGCAAAACAAAACGCTACCTGCTCCTGTACCATCCCCATGATTGGTTGTGGATTGGACCAATTGTGATCCACAGGATTTTCATTGGCTGACTTTTGGAAGTAGATCACCAGGCCTTTCTTCCTGGTCTGTTTCAGCCTGTAAGCTCTGGTGAAATCTGTTCAGTGTTACAGCAATATGCAAGCCTCTACTGACAGACGAGTGGTAGCTGTGCATTAGGAGCGTTGGCCGGGAATTGAACTCGGGTCTGCAGTGCGGAATGTGAGAATTCTGCCACTGAACCACCAGTGCCCTCACCATAGCTAATGTTAATAGAAGCACTTAATATCTGCCAGGCAGTCCACTAAACTTAAATGCATCTTATTTAATTCTTAGAACACTGCATGCAGTAGGTACCATCATTATGCTCTTTATATAGATGAAAAAAAAAAGAGGCACACAGAAGCTCATAAGTTTCTCCAAGATCACACAGTTGATTGAACCTAGATGTGCCAGGGGAGATAATCTAGCAAGGAAAAAACAATAGGGGGGAATAAAATGGTTGTGTGGTAGGAGTAACATGCTGCTGTTAGGTGCCGTTGGATAGATTTTGACTCACAGCATCCCCATGTGACAGTGTAGACCTGCCCCGGAGGTTTTCTAAGCTGTAATCTTTTGGGGAGCTGATCACCAGATCTTTCTCCTGCAGAGCTGCTGGGTGGATTCCAATAGCCAACCTTTCAGTTAGCAGCTGAGTGTTTAACCATTGCACCACCAGGGCTCCTTAGAGATAACATAGATGATAGAAATCAGAGAAATGGGAAAAGTGTAGGTTAGATCAGTCACTGAAGGATTTGGAAAAGAGAAGGCTTTAGAAAAGAAAGGTAGAAAGAACAAAAGCATTTGGGGGCAGAGAGTGCAGCAATAAGCAGTGATGTCATTAATGAGAAGTAAATAAAAATAAAGAATATGTGCAGTGCTAAAGAGCTGCTTGGCATATATGTTGTGTGACCTGAGTTTTCTCCGATCCATGGCATTATTAAGAGACTATGTGTATATCTGGGAGGATCTTGGCAGTCTTAAACTAAATTTGTCCCTGAGACCGTGTAAGACTGTACCTGGCACATTCATTTCAACCTGGACCTTCCCCAGACTCCTGTGCATACTGGCCTGGCATGAAATCAGAGCCTGACAAGCTCTAGGGGTTGGATGCAAGTCCATATTCCTGTCTCCACATTGATTTCTGTGGGACTGCCTGGCTCCATTGGAACCTGCCCAAAAACCCAGTGCCATCGAGTCGCTTCTGACTCAGTGACCCTATAACCCTAAAAGGATGGAAAAGGGTGAGGAATGAGGGCAAAGGTGTTGAAGAAGGAGACTGTTGGCGTCATATTTTAGGAACTGTTTGGATTAAATAAATAAATAAATAATGCAACTAAAATCGACTTCTAATCAAGAACCTAGTTTGGAACGCGCACATTTATGTTAAATGCATGGTCTGTCCAAGGCAGCTTCTTTTAGGCTGAAAATCTAACCAAGAAATTCATCTAATGAGACCTGCAGAGGCGCAATATGGAAAGAAGCAGATCCACTGAGGCTTATGAGAGGCTTTGGTGTCTATAGGCAGTGTAAAAATGCCTTTAGGGTTATAAGTGTAAAATTGGACTGTTTCAGGAAACTCATAAACCTGCTCCAGGCTGAAATTCTCCAGTTGAGCATAAAAAATAGCAGTCTGTGTATACTTCTGGTTATGAGCTAACAGGTGTCTGGAAATGAAGAAACAAGTCACATTTCTATGATAGAGTGCCACAGACTTTCAGAGCCAATAATTTTTCTTTGAGGAAAAAAAAAAAGAAATTTACTCTGTTCCATCACTATTGGTTTATAATAAAACAGAGCTTGACCTGCAAGTTAATAAAGAAAGCGTGTTTACTAATTAGGCTTTATTCTCGTTGTCCCATGTTAATTGCAAAATATCCATCTATCTCATTTATGAACATGTTAATTTATGTCAGGGAGACACAAGTTTTGAGTGTGCAATCCTCTCCCCTTAATTAGATCAAAGGGAGGTCCATCCCAGCTTTACAAAATGGATTCTAATTTTTAATCACTAAAGTAAGTTTGGCTCCTAAAAGGCATCTTTTTCTGACAGTTGGAAAACACTAATTAACAGATATAACTGTATTAATTGCATAAATTCACTGCATCCTTATCAGTGAGCCTCTGTTGCTTACTTGCTAGTGCAAACAGTTGTGGCTTTAGAGGAGTCAACCTGTAAATGTCTTTCTAATGCAAACTAGCAATCAATGCATGTAAAATTTCTAATGTTTCTTTAGGGAATTCTACGTAATAGATGTAGTCTGTCTTTTGAGTTATGCCCTGCTATTTAGTATAATTAGTCCTTAAAGCTGCACCTATCATATTATCAGCTTCTTGGGAGATAAAGAATTTATTTGTTTAAGATTGAAGAATTGTAATAGTTTCCTTCAGCAATTCCTCTGTAAGGGACTGAATAGAAATCTGTGACCTACCAAGTAACTTAACATTTATAACAATTATAAATTTCTACCTTTAAAGCAATCCTTTCAAAGACTTTAACAGCAAGGGAATGTCTGGGAAAGGCTTAGTGCTATTACTTTCAGAGACTTTCAACAGTCTTTTCATCACCAAACCTGGGAGAGCTACCGAGCTTGGGCCCTTCCCTGTGTCCTGCTTCATTTCTGCCTCCAAGGGCTCATCTCAGTCACTGAAGGAATAAAGGCTCACTTACCAGACAGCCTTCTTGAGGTTACGAGGAAGGATGTCACTTAGTGCTAACTGTCAAGGTATTTTTGTGAGTGGGGACATTGTTTTGTTCTTCCAGTTGTGCTGCTGAAACTGGTTACTCTTCTCACAGATGACCGAAGATATTTTAGGATAATCCAGGATACACTCTGGGTGCTGAAAAAAGTTATGTGTTCAACGACTAACCTAAAGGTTGCTGGTTTGAACCCACCCAGAGGTGACTTGAAAGAGAGGCCTTAGCAATCTACTTGTGAAAGATTACAGCCTTGAAAATCCTTTGAGCACAGTTCTACTCTGACACCCTCAGGGTTGCCATGAGTCAGAATCAACTCCAGGACAACTGATTTGGTTTCTTGTGGTTTGGGGCTGCATTCTACTAGTGCCCTTGAGGTAAACTGTTTCACAACCAGGGACTCTGCCTTTTGATTAACCCTTGACGACCCAAACCAAAACGATTGCCGTGGAGTCTATTCTGACTCATAGGACAGAGTAGAACTGCCCCATAGCGTTTCCAAGGCTGTAATCTTTACAGAAGCAGACTGCCATATCTTATTTCTGAAGAGCGGCTGGTGGGTAGGAACCAATGACCTTTTGGTTAGCAGCTGAGCGCGTAACTACTGTGCCACCAATCTTCCCTCTCTTGATGACAGGGAGTTAACACTTTTTTCCCTTTATGTAAAAAGTATCTCCAAAAGAAAATAGGCAGATTGGGTTAGTAATAATAAGTACTCCATGACTGTGAGACTGGGTATAGAGAAAGTAAGAACTGTGGAGAGGCTGACAAGATGGTGGGAATGGCTGCACTGAACACAAATCACACTCGAGGGGAGCTATTAGGTCCTTGTTTTGGATCCTTGGAATCCACGCATAATCAAAATCCTCTAGTGCTTGAAGGTACTAGTTCTACAGATTTGGCAGGCACTCAATGGTCTCACTTGTACACGTCCAGTTTATTTTTCTGCAAGTTTGTATCAGACACCAGAAACCACGCAAATCCAGGACTGAGAGGGAAGTAAAACTGACGTTTATAAAATATCACTCTTGTGCCCTGGTCACATGCAAACTCTCTCCACAAACTAATTGTACAGTGCAAAAATGTCACCGTTTCAAGAGTAGACATCTTTTTACATAAACTCATTTATCATCTAGTGTTATGGTAATTTAAAGGTAAGTTTTCCTCTTAGTCTTTTCCCTTGTGTTTCTACTGTCCTCCAACTCCCCCTCCCCCACTGGAACATAAAACGCAAAAAACAAGTAAAACTTGATGGGGAGAATTGGGAAAGACAATTAAATTGAGTGGAGAAGGCCAGAGCTTGGTGAAAAGGACAGCTGAAGAATTTCTGACGAGGACTTTCATTACTTCCAGTTGTTGCCATGTAGGCATTCATTAAAACGTCACCTGTTTGAAGGTATACCAACACCTCTCTTCTCTGGTTCCACATGGGAGTTTCGCCAGAGCCCACTGAGTGAAAGAAGCCTAAATTTCAGTATTCTGGCTCTACCGGTTTCCCATTAACATCCTCCTGCTTGTCCATGGGCCATGCACATGGCACTCTTTGTAGTAGAGCACTGTTAGCATATTGTTAGATATTCTAAGATGTCCCTGCTCCCGGAAGCACTGGATATTAAGAACGAGACATTGCCTGTGAATTCCGGCAAAAATCTTTAGATTCTGGCACTGTACAAAAATGCCAGAATTTCTTTGCAGCTGTAATATTTGCGTGTGAAAAGTTGCATTCACTCAACTTTTTATAGATTCCTCTGAGGGAGGAGTGTCTCCACTGCCAAGTTGTGTAGCCAAAATGGAAGCAAGCTCCTATTAAAATTTCAGCATCAAATTTAATTCTAAATGAGGCCATTTTTCAAAAAAGGATATTTCTTTTTCAGATTTACTAGCCTGGTTCCTTGGTCCCACATAATTGTACACTTCCTATATATTAAACATCTGTCTTTAGAGAGTACAATTGACACCTATTAATGGTTTCCAAATTAAGCATAGATTGCTTTTCATTCTTTATGACTGCTATCTGAATTTTGCTAAGTGGACAAACTTTTGCTTATAGTTTTTCCCACTTTGAATAAATATTTATAGGGATCCATTACGTGACAGAGCCTTCTCAAATGCAAAGATACACACTGCCTTTCTATTTGGTGAGCAGATATAATAATAAAGTAGGAAGAAAAGCCTTACAAAGGGTACAGCACCCTACCCTGGACCTTGTGAGGGATGGTTGGCCTAGAACTGATTAATTAGCTGCTCAGGTGAAGCGTCTCCCGGGTTACACTCAGGCTGAACTGCATGTCACTGTTCTTTAACAAACAGCAAACACCTATTCATCTATCATCTCAAGGCCAGAATGATGAGAGGTGCTGGTTGTGGTGTGTCTTCCTCTCTCTTTCAGTTTTCCTTTATTGAAAAGGCCAGATGATTAAGTGGGATCCATTTGGGGGACACTTAGGCATCTGCCAGGTGGCTCGCAGTATAGGCTGCACTTTTTTGGCAGTGGAAGAGCGGCAAGGAGTGATGCTAAGCCCCTGCTTCCTTCCTGTTCTGACATTAGCACATGTCTCCATCCCTCCATGACCTGTTCTTACCAGTCTCAGAGTCTCCCATTCACAATCTCTGGCAGCCTCGTGCCTCCTGCCCACTATAGTAGACACTCCATTTCTATTTACTTCATGTGACTTAGAGGTCGCTGGGTGGAGCAAACTAGTTGCTTTTGGCTACTAACTGCCAGGCTGGCAGTTCAAACCTACCCAGTGACACTGAGGAAGAAAGGCCTAGCAATCTGCTTCTGTAAAGATTACAGCCAAGAAAACCCCATAGAGCTCAGTTCTACTCTGTACCACAGGGGTCACCATGAGTCAGAATCAACTTGACGGCAACAAGTTTGGTTTTTGGTTTTTATGTGACTTAGAGCACCTCTCAGGATAGAATTTGTTCTCATAACTTAAGAATCCAACTTAATTTGTTTAGTTTCAACTACATCTTTCTGTCCAACATTGTTTGGATCATTCTCTTTCATAGAATCTGTTGATGAATAGCATAGGTTTCTACTTCCATTTTTCTATTTTCATTCTTCTGCTTATTTCATTTTTCCTATTGACATGCAGTTAAATGTGGACTTCTTATCATCATCTTGTTTTAAGAGAGAGTTCTTTTGTTCCGATTCATCACCAGATGAACTGTATGAACCCAGTTTAGCACACACAGGTGCACAGATACAGACCCGTCTTTGCATGTGTACGGAGAGAGGGGTGAAGACACCGTGAATGACACAGACGTTGGCCCTGACTTTTCCCAGTTCTGCCATTGGAGGTGCACCCCGTGGGCCTTCCCAAGTCAGGTACAATTGGAGTAAGATATCACTTCACAGAAGACTTATAAAGGGACCCAGAGAGAAGAAACTCATGCCATCTTCCCCTCTAGAAAACCTCATGGGGACTCTAAGGATTATAATTCCAGAATAAGAAAAACTGGATAAATCCATAAGGCCCACTGGCTTATAAATTTGGGCTAAAGGAGCCCATCCAGCTATGGGCAGTATATATGACTGCCTGAAGTGGAATTGTCTGGGTATTATTTGTTTATTTGATATAATAAATATTTATAAAGGAACTATTTCCCTGCCAGGCACTGCCAAAGTGTAACAGTGAATAAAAATAAACATGGTCCCTACCATCACTGAGCTTATGGTTTACCAGCAGAGAAATACAATCAAATAATCACACTAAATAAATGCAAACTTACAACACCGACAAGTGTATAAACGAGAAGAACATGGTATAGTATAAAACTTGTAATAAGGAGATTTGAACTAGTATGGAGGTGGAGATGGTCAGAAAAGGCTTCCCTGAGGGCTTAAGGTTGAATAAGGGCTGCCTTGGCAAACAGGAGAAGATATAGTAGTGTCAAGGCCCACTGGTGGGAGGAGCCAAGTGAGTACCAGAATCCATCTGAAAGCAGATCTGTGTGGCTAGAGTGTGGAGATGGAGAGAGCAATGTACAAGATGAGGCTGGGAAGGTAGGCAGAAGCCAGGTATCCAGGTTTTCGCAGGCCATTTCTGCATTAGAATTGCAGGAGTACAGAGAAGTGGGTTAAAGCATTGTCTGTAATGTCACGTGGGCTAAGTTCCTATCCTAGCTCTGCTTCTTATTAGTGGTATGACATTGGGCATGTGGCTTAATTTTTTTGATTCTCTTTATCTTTATCAATATAATGGGGCTGATAACAATAGTACCTACCTCATTGGACTATCATGCAGGTTAAATGAATTAATAAATATAAAGCCCTTAGGACAATGTCTGGCATGGAAGTTCTATTTAAATGCTAGCCTTTATTATTATTTTGTCGTTTTCTTAAGAGCAATGGGGAGCCACTTGTTTTGTGGTTGCTCCATGGAGGTTGGGATCACACTCTCCACTGTGACTTGGTTTGGATGTTGTATAGGACTGCTGTAACAAAATATCACCAACTGAGTGGCTGATAAGAACAGACATTTATTGTCTGCAGTTCCAGAGGCTAGAAGTCCAAATTAGGGTATCATCTCTGTTGATTCTTTCTGAGTGCTCTGAGAAACTGTCCCATGCCTTTCTTAGCTTCCGGTGGCTTCTGGCAATCCTTGGCTTGCAGCTGCATCTGCCCCTGTTGTCGTCACATGGCTGTCCTTTCTCCGTCTCTGTGTATCTTCTCTTTTATAACAGCACCAGTCATATAGGGTTAAGACTCCTCCCATTCTAGTCTGACCTTATGTCAATCTAACTGATAACATCTTTAAGGGTCCTATTTCCAAACAGGGTCAGATTCACATGGCTAGGACTTCTATATATATATGATATATATATATATTTGGGGGCACAATTCAATTCATAATGGATATTTAGATTGATGATACCACACATGAATTAAGAGAGACTGAGAAAGTTTATTACACACATAACGAGGCTTTCTGGAGAGAGCAGGGCAGGCCCCTTAGCTGGGTGGAAATGGCTTGAGCAAAGGGAAAGACTAGTGGCTTTGGTTTTAATTGTGTTTATAGAGGGCAGGGCTAGGGTGAGGCTTCCTGCCCATATGTCAGGCTTCCATGGTTTGAACTTTTCCAAGGGAGGGAGCATACTGGCTTTCATATCCGGTTGCCCAGATTAAGACAAAAAGGAAAAGAAGAGAGGTAGGGTTTAAAAGCGGTCAGTGGTTCAACAAAAAACGTGGAGCCAGATTCTTTATTCCACCACTTAAATGTTTTAAGAAAGGAGGTGACTTGGTTAGAAAGATCAGTCTGGCTGAAGGGTTTTATCTCCCCTCAATAACATTACCTATCTTTTATGCTTTCTTAAAAAAATGCAGGCCCTTTTTAGTTCCAGGATAACAAAGGCTTCTGTTGACTTGTCAAAACATTTTGTCAGCTGGGTTGTGACTCTGTATGTACACATTTATTCTTGGCCAGATTAATCAATTAATGAAAGTTATGTGAACAATATATATCCCGTTACGGATACAGTTTCTAGTAGAATTTTACAATATGCCACATATTGACTGAGGCTACTGTCTGATGCTTTTTTATTCTTTGATCATTTTCATATCTGTGTTTGATATTATTTCAGAATGACTTGAAATAATAGGTGCTGCTTAACAGGCAATGCAATAATTTTTATGTTTTTAGTTAAAATGTACAGTGCTTTTTGTCTCCCCAACCTACCATTGCTCCTCTGTCCTCTATTAGCTTAAATTAGGCAAAACCCATTGAACTCAGCAGAGGCAAGATCGTGAGATGGGTGTTCATACATCTCTTTTAGTTCAGCTATTTTGGGATCACTTGGTGTCTTTTTTCTGTCAGGTTGGGCTATGCTGGTCTAAAAAATAAAGTGAGCTGGTATTTCCTCCACTGAACCTTTGCTTAAGCATTGAATTAACTCACTCCAAGCAATGCATCTCTTTTTTGACCCAGCCCAAATGTTTGACTACAATCCTGTGTAGCATCCACCATGACTACACTAAGACTTATTTTAACTTGTAAATTTATGTGCAGAACCAAACTCCATGGCTCACCTTGCTCTAAACCTGCTCCTTCTCCTGATTTCTTCAGTGAACATTAATGTTTCACTCACCAAACTCTTAGTCTCTAGACGTGGAAAATCAGTCAACCTCTCACTCTTTTCTTTCTGTTGAGACTGTTGCCAAATCTTGTCAATTACATTTTGATTTTTGATTTACATTTTTAATCAAAGTAATGCATGCACATGGTTAAAATCAAATGGAACAGAAGAGTTTGTAAGGAAAGCAACAGTCCCTCCTTACATCCTAGCTTGCTCTCTATTTCTCTTTTTAACTGTTTCAGTGATAAGTTGCATAGCTTCAAACAACATCCTTATAATATTTATTTTTTATGTGATAAAAATATATATAATATAAAATTTTTCATTTTAACCATTTTTAAGTATACGATTCACAACACTGTGCAACATCACTACCATCTATTCCTTAAACTTTTTCATCACCCTTAACAGAAACCCTGTACCCATTAAGTAAGAACTTCCCCTTTTTCCCTTCCCCTCAGATTCTAGTACTCTCTAATCTACTTTATGTCTCTATGAATTTGCCTGTTCTAGACATTTCACATAAGTGGAATCATACAATATTTGTCTTCTAGTGTCCGTCCAATTTCACTTAGCATGTTTTCAAGGTTCATCCATGACGTAGCACATATTAGAATTTTATTCTAATTTATTTATCTATCTATATGAGAAATGTATATATATATATTGTTGACCTCTTCTGGTGCTATGTGAGAATTATTTATCTCTAACAAGGAGCCTAGTGGTGCAACAGTTAAGTGCTCGGCTGCTAAATGAAAGGTTGATGGTTCAAACCTACCCACTGGCTCCTCCGATCTGCTCCTGTAAAGATTACAGTCAAGAAAACTCTATTGGGCAGCTCTACTCTGTCACACTGGGTTGCTATGAGTTGAAATTGACCCGATGGCACCTAACAGCAACAACATCACTAACACCATACCTTTTCCTCTCTCTTCCCCAACCTAGTTGCAATAATATTTTTAGTTCCTTCACTGGTGGACTCTGCCGTCTCAGTCACCCTGTTTGGAGCTCTCCTTTTTGTTTCATCAGACATGGATAGGATTCTTGACTCCTTATGTTGAGACATAAGAACATTAGTGCTCACAGCTTTTCCATCACCTCTTCACCTTTCTATCTCCCTTTCTCTGCCTGCAACATCGTTTCTTGTGTTAGTTAGATAGTGCTGCTGTAACAAAAATACTAGTAGTGGTTGGCTTTAAAGAACAGAAATCTATTTTCTCACCGTTCAGGAGGCTAGAAGTTTGAATTTAGCACACTAGTTATAGGAGAAGGCTTTTTTTCTGTTGGCCCTGGGGGAAGACTCATATCTCAGCTTCTGTAGTCCCAGTGTCCCTTGTTTTCTTGCTAATCTTCATGTGGCATCTATCTTACCCCGCTTGTGCTTGCTGCTGTTTTTATAACACAGAAGTGACTAGATTTAGGACACATCCTACACTGATATGGCCTCATTAACTTAACAAAGGAAACCATATTTGCAATGGGATTATACCTACAAGTGTAGGGCTAGGCTCTCAACACATATTTTCTTTTTTGGAGGGGGGGACACAATTCAATCTATAACATTACTGTTAAAGTCAATAATGTTTACCATATTTTATGCAAATAACTCGTACCTTCTTTTTTTGCCAACCCCCCCACCCCCACCCCGGTAGTTTTTTAAGAGCCACTCTGCCAATTTTTTTTTTACATGTTGCTGTAAAAAAAATTAACATAGTACACTTACAAATATCTGGAGGTGGGAGGGAGTGGGTGACAAACAAATGTAGAAAGCTGCATTATTTGCGTAAAAATACAGTACGTCCTTTTGTAACTAATCTTCTGTAATTTATCAGTTAATTATAAGATGAAAACAAATAAATGCAATTTATATCATGAGTCAATCGATGCTGTACACTTGCAGAGCAAAATTCTGTCCCTTCTCTTGTACCGTTTTCCATGTTATTCTTTTCGTCCAGTTCCTCAATTCTACCCTAATTTACGCTACTTCTTGCCCATGCTAGTGAACCATCTCTGACTGGTCATGACCTTCAGTATTCCTTTGCTTAAACTGAACTCACTGTGATACAATATTATCCTTCCTAAAGCATAGCTCCAGTCACATCACAGCCATTTTCAAAATCCTTTGGTGTCTGGTCTAAAACATGTCATCAAAATTCTTAGTTTAGGTTTCAAAATCTTCTACAAACTATGTCTTTGTGGTCATGTTCCCACCTTTACCTCTATTTATTTTATGCTCTCCATTCTCCTTTGAAAAAGCCCTGCCCCATCCCACTCACACACTTTTGCTTACAGTGTACTCTTGTCCTGGGAATTTGAGACCTAACCTACACTCTACCCTGTTGCACTGGTAAAAGTCTAATTTAATGCTCACCTCAGATGTCTTTCTCATCTCCAAATACTATCTCAAATAGTGATTTTCTTGTAGCACACCCATTGCCTTGTACCATCTTTCCTTTATACCTGTTTTAGTACCCTACCTGGATTGTACTTGTAGACTTTTCTTTTTTCCCCACAATATCCAGCATACTGAACACTAATCATACTCAGTAAACTCAAAAACATTTGTTTAATTGAATATTCTTTTTTTTCCCCCTTGAGATGATAGGAATATTACATTAGTAGTTTTTTTTTTTGGTGTGTCTTTGTATGTTTGGCAGGCTGGAAACACAATAAAAATTAGAAAGTATGTTTTGTAATTTATAAATAACTTTTACACCCACAGGAAAGAGGCATTATCTATATGTACATGTAAATGATAATGATGTTGATAGAGAATTTTTATCTTTAAAATATGATTAATGTAAGTATACTTTTATTCTGTTGTTGACTTTAGAAGGATGTAGCAATTCAGAGTACATGTACTATAATTTCCTCTTCTCTGCTGCATATCTTTGTACATAGCTGGCTGATAAAGAGCTTCCAAAGTCAGTGTTTTGGTACTTTTTTTGCTTTCAATTTCTTGATGTTTCTGATGAAGCCTGTCTGGGGTTTCATTTTGTTTATACAGGTAAGCATAATGATTCTCTCTTCTTTCATTACTATGGGCTTTACTTGTGACAGCTCACCTGTGAATGGATATCACTTGTATGAACCAGTTGGATCTCCATGGCCCAGTTCTCTTCGCGCAGGGAAATGGGGTCTTGAACCATTTCTGTTATGAGCTTTCACCTCTTTCTCTTGTACAAATGCACACTACTTCGCAAACCCTTATGGACCTTGGAAATTTCTTTTCAGAAACTATTCTTCCAATAAATTTTATTCTTTTCCAAGCACACGTACATCTATCTTTTATTTTGCCTTCACCAACATAAACTGGACATTATTATAGCCATTGTACGGATACAGAAGCTGATGCTGAGATAATACCTAACTAATCAGAGGTTTTTTTTTTTTTTTTTTTTTTTTTTTTTAAGGATTAAATATTAGAACCAGGATTCGGATCTCCTGGAAACTCATAGTGCTATCCCATGATGCAGTGAAACTTTCTGTTTTGTAGCTGCTCAGATTCACATCTAACTACTAAGTTTAACGATGAAAAATAAAATCCCTACCATACTAGAGAGGAAGACATTCAGTTCAAGCTCTGTGTATTTTCTACTGGTCATAGAGGAGATATATTAGAATTTATCCTACTCTACTTCCATATCCATAGTATTCTACTCTCTAATTTCTATTCTTTTATGGAATATGGTACCCACGCAGAGCAAAATCTTCCCTGTGGAGGCTACTGTGGTGCCATAGCAGCACATTCTCTTTTAATGCCTAACTAACTCTGACTTCCACAGCTTGCTGGTTGCAGTGCTTTGGAGCTATGTATCTTTGAACAAATGATCTTGGACTCAGTTTAATCTTCTATGAAGTGGGATAATAACATTACCTACATTATATGATTATTGTGAGGATTATCTGAGTTAATGTATAGCACTTTAAAAACACTGTCTGGTACAGACAAGTGTAGTATAAGCATTTTTCTGTGGTAAGTCATTCCTCTGGCAACAATCAGTGCCATTTTAGTTTTCGTGCTTGTATCAGTCAAGCTCTCCTAAGTGTTGTGTGGTTGCTCTGGTCTCTGCGCATGGAGAGAACACACATAGCTCCACAGCTATGGGTCTCAGGATACTAAATCCTATCTCTGCCCCCTTTCTGTTCTCTGACACTCATGTGACTTCTCATCATTTCCATTTTTGATCCCTGTCTGTTTAAACTCAAAATCCACTGCTGTCGAGTTGATTCTGACTCATAGTGAACCTATAGGGCAGAGTAGAACTGCCTCATAGAGTTTCCAAGGAGAGCCTGCTGGATTCAAACTGCCAACTTTTTGGTTAGCAGCAGTAGTACGTAACCACTATACCACCAGGGTTTCCCTGTCTTTTTGGCTCCCCCAATTCCCTATTCTCTGGCCACAAGCTGAGTTTTCTAGAACTGACTCAATCACTGGAACATGCTCCCCCCTTTAGTAAGTGGCAGCAGGTAGGAGAGAAGGCAAGGAATGTAGGTTAATGGAGAAATGGAAAGTACGATGGCTGCCATGCTGGGGTGTTATTCCTCACATAGGTTGTTACATATTAATGACCTCTCTTTCTGGGGAAGAAGTGCTAACCTGTTAAAATTTCCATTTTAAAATTCATAATGAGGAAAAATTAGCTATCTCAGAGAGAGTGTTTAGAGCACAACAGAGCTGTGGTTGGGAATCTATAAGAACTTAATAAATAAATAAATAAAAAGCTCTAAGCTGTCCAAGGCCTAGTTAGCTTCTTTTACTTTAATGAAGGTAAACAAAAAAGCCTACTATGATAAAAAGGAAAATACTAATTTCCTTTTTGCTCCTTGAGGTCACTTTTTTAAAAACTTTTATTTTGTTTATTTAAAAAATTTTTTTTATCGTGCTTTAGGTGAAAGTTTATAGCTCAAATTAATTTCTCATTCAGAAATGTATACACATATTGTTTTGTGGCATTGGTTGTAATCCCCGCAATGTAACAGCATGCTCCTCCTTTCTACCCCGAGTTCCCTGTGTCCATTCGTCTAGTTCCTGTCCCTTCTTGCCTTCTCGTCCTGCTTTTGGACAGGAGCTGTCCATTTGGCCTCATATATTTGTACTAAGAAGCATGCTCTTCACGTGTTATTTTTTGTTTCATAGGTTGGTCTAATCTTTGTCCGAAAAGTGGGGTTCGGGAATGGTTTCTGTTCTGGGTTAGCAGAGTGTCCAGGGCCACAGTTTCAGAAGTTTCACCAGTCTCTCTCAGAGCATTAGATCTGGTCTTTTTACGTGAATATGAATTCTGTTCTACATTTTTCTCCTTCTCTGTCCAGGATTTGTTGTGTTCCCTGTCATGGTGTTCACTAGTGGTAGCTGGGTACCATCTAGTTCTGGTTCATGCTGGTGGAATCTCTGGTTCATGTGGTCTTTCAGTCCTTTGGGCTAGTATTTTCCTTGTATCTTTGGTTTTCTTCATTCTCTTTTCCTCTGGGTGGAATGGGACCAATAGATGTATCTTAGATGGCTACTCACAAGCTTTAAGACCGCAGATGCTACTCATCAAAGTGGGATGTAGAACATTTTTTTTTGTAAAATATTTTATGCCAATTGACCTAGATGTCCTCGGAGACTATGGTCCCCAGGCCCCAGCCCCAGCTACTCAGTCCCCCAAAGTGTTTGGAAATGTCTAGGAAACATCTATGCTTTTGCTTTGGTCCAGTTGTGCTGACTTCCCCTGTATCGCACGTTGTTCTTTCCTCAACAAAGTTGACACTTGTCAGTTGTGAAAAGGAAAAGAATTTTCTCTACTGATTCTTTCTCTGTCTTCACCTAAGAATCAGCCCACTAAGTCATCTTTCTAAAGTGCAATTCCATGTAGTTGACAGTGAAGTGTCAACTAAGTCATTCACCCATACAGCTTCAGGAGTTAAGCAGCTAGTCTGTGGTGATAGCAAGTACTACACCTACCTGCCTCCTGTGTCTAGTCATTGCTGGGACAAGAGCAAGCCCCGGGGAGCTGTGTTTGTGCCTAGGATAAAGAATTTTGGCTCCCTCTTACAAAGTTTTTTTTTTTTTTTACAAAGTGTTAAAGAAAGGTGTTGAAACAATCGTGACAAGAAATGTGAGTGGCCTCTTGGATCTGAGAGTGGCTCCTGGGCGACAGCCAGCAAGAAGCCAGTGACCTCAGTTGTATAATCACAAGGAACTGAATTCTGCCATAACCACATGAGCTAGAAGGAGACTGTGAGCTCCAGATTGAAATGGCTGACACCATGATTTTAGCCTTGTGAGACCTTGAGCAGAGAACCCAATCACAACAGTCCATATTTCTGACCTTCAAAAACTGTGAGCTAATGAATGAATATTGTTTTAAGCCACTAAGCTTGTAATAATTTTTTAAGCAGCAGAAGAAAACTAATACAGTGGTTGAAGCCTAGCGTGGGATTGGTGCCATAAAGTCACGTTACAGTGCAAGCTGGGAGTGTGCTTCACTCTGGCAAGCTTCTTTGTTCTACTAGAAACTAAATGATGAAGTTTCCCATCTCTCCCACTGAATGAGTTTGACCTATTCAATAGGGACAGTAACTGGTCCAAGCCTGATAGCTAGTGGGTAAAAGTTGGTTTTACATTCTGCCATTGTTTCTGATCTTATAGCTGCATAGGAAAATGTGGGTCAGTGAATATAAGAATATCCTGAAGCTCTAAATTTCTATTAAAATATGCATGGCAAATTTTTAAAAGTATTTCAGAGAACACTCTATGTTTCTTGGTCTGTATATAGCCTTGTAGCCACATCTGAAAACTCCCTTAGGTGTTCATAGCTAAAGTCCTTATAGGCAAATGCCCTCTATGAAAGACAAATATTGCCTTGTGCTTGTGTTCCCCTGATTTTCCCGGGAAGTAGCCTATTTTCACTTTTTGACAACGTCTCAGATGTTTTTCACAGTCCGAGTGTTTATATCTTCCCTTTTCTCTGTAAATAATCCCTGCCAATAGAGTTTATTTTTATAGGTAACTGAATCACTGCTGCTAAACTTGTGATATTAATGAAGAAGTCAGAACTGTCCCTGTAGGGCAGTAAGGAAGAGCTTAGAGTGTCTGGTGAGAGCCTGGCCACTTCGCTGAAGAAATCATTGAACACAGTTTATTGGATTGAGGCCCATTATCCACGTTGAGTCCTGACACTTGTCAGACTCCCCTGTTTACTCAGTGAGAACCCAATGAAGTCACGAGGCTGAATTTTGAATGTGGCTTTTAGAGAAAAAGTTTACTGTTTTTTAGTTGTGCTGATACTGAAAGCATACACTTAACTATTGGTTAAGGGGGGTCAGGGGCAGAAGGATAGTCTCTATAGGATTAGAGACGTAAGTTCTTAAAGTTAAGGATAACTAAAAAATGTGTACATAATGCTCAGCTACTTTGCTTTATTCTGTTACTTGAATGACTTTATTTCATCATTGGCAAGTTGTGATCATTTACAACTTTTAATTCCATTTGTCTCTGTATGAGCAGCTCCACGTATTTAAGTGACCGTGTGAAATAGTTAGTTCTGAGGTGCATTATTTAAGAAAAGTAAGTCTTGTAGTCTTATCTAAGGTTCCATAAACATGACAGAGCAAAAGCAAAGCTCCTCCTCCAACTGCTGAGCCAAATAAGAACTGGGGCCAAGCAATTAGTGCAACACAAAGCAACCATTACAGTATCAGAGCAAACCTCCATTGTCTCATTGCACCCTGCAGGCTTGACAAATTTTCTCCTGGGCTGCAGCAACTGTGATTTGGAAAGTAAACAATTTATATGTCACGTGACTGGATCAGTCCTTTAGGCATCCAGATGCCTGCTATGATCCCTGGACCCCAACCTCAGCAACCAGGCTGGGGAGAATCCCTGGGACTGGTTCTTGTATTGGAAATTGAAATTAGAGAAGAAAGGAATACATATATTGGCGTTTTATCGAAGTGCTGTCTTATCAAAGAACTGAGATCCAAAAGTCATGGTGGCAGTGAAGGTGGTGGAGGTCATTGGAGGTGACAACACACTTTGGATTTGACCTAATCCAGCAGAATCGGTCTGAGTCCTGTAAGCTTGCAGATATTAGGAAGCTGCTGAGACCACCTCTCTATGTTCCTGGGTCTCCTGTTTTCTGAAATCGAATTCCCAACCTCTTGGTTAGCAGCCATAGCTCTAAACCACTACGTTACCAAGGTTTCCCTTGGATAAGGTAGTGTGGCACAACTCTTCATCTTGGAGAAGTCACAGAGGCCATTTCACAGAGTCAGCAGACCTGGCTGCTGATATATTGACCATAAAGGCCTTTCTGGCACCTAGAGGGATTTTTTCCTTGGGCTGTTCACCTGGAACCTAGACATTTTTATCTTTCTTCATATTGTGTATATAAATGTATACATCAACAAAACCCTTGAGAATAAAACAGGATAGTGAAGTAGGGTTTGCCTTTTACACTATCAAAGAGAAATCCTTTAAGCGAATATGAACAACTTAGGCAGAAAGACACATCCAAATAGTCAAAATAAAAATTCAGGATCTTCTTTGTAGGACATGCTGCTGAATCACAAATTTCTCATGATTATTTAAGTCAGAGCGAACATGTCCACTTAACTCTCTTATGCTTCTAGTTATTCAGTTTTATGTTTGGCTCATGGAGATTAGAAACAGAAAGGTTAGCAGCATGCTTTCTGGAGAAATCATTTCCCTTCTGAGTGATGGCCTCAGGAATATATGGAGCTATGTAAAAAAAAGTTTTTTTTTTTTTATGGTGCTATCTGACTGATGGCTATAATGATCTATGTAATGTTGGACAACCATTCCCTAGATTGGTGTTGGTCGTTGACTAAGGTGATGGGCAGTATTTCAGGCCATCGGTGAAAAGGATGTGGGACTGTTGATGGAACTACACGCATATTTGCCGCTTAAGAATAAAAGTAAGACTTCAGAGGTTTGTTTGTTGTTTAAGGTTGGGTTATTCCTGGGGAAAATGGGTGTTGCACTGTGGCAACACTGTATATTTCATTTAACCATGCATTCTAAAATGACAATAGCAATAATTTGGAAACTGATTACATTTTAAATTTTCATACAGTAGGTACTTATTAATAAATATTCATATTCCATTTGTCTGCAACTCTACATCTTATATTTTCTCATATCTCCCTCCTTCCCTCATACACTCGTAATGAAAGACTACAGTTTATTTAAAAGAAAAACCCAAACCAAACCCGTAGCCGTCTAGTCGATTGTGACTCATGGTGACCCTACAGGATGGAGTAGAACTCCCCCATAGGCTTTCTAAGGAGCGGTTGTTGGATTTGAACTGCCGACCTTTTTGGTTAGCAGCCAAGCTCTTAGCACTGTGCACCCAGATTGAAAAGAAAAAGTACTTCAAAATTGTTTTCTCCTTATTAATTAAATTCTAAAACAGACACTAACTTCTTCCATCCAGTGGGATTTATTCCAGTTAATTCTTTGTTCAGAGACTGCTCTGATGATGACAAGGCTTTTGAGAATGACTTGTTTGTGTCGCATCTTAGCTGAGTCAGATATTAGGTGCTGATCTGCGCTGTACCTGGGCTGTATAGAATAGTTAATACCACATACTTTGGGGTCAGGAAGATCTCAGTTCAAATGCTGATTCCATCATTCACTAACTTTCTGACCTCTGTGATCTTCTATAAACCTCAATTTCCTGATCTATAAAATGGGGGTTATATTTCCTAGAGTCATTGTTGTGCAGATTAAATGAGATAAAATATGCAAGTCTTTAGAGGGGTGCCTAAAAAAAAAAACAAAAAACAAAAAACAAATCCATTGCCTTCGAGTCAATTCTGACTCATAGCCACCCTATAGGACTGGGTGAGAACTGCCCCATAATCTTGCCAAGGAGCAGCTGGTGGATTCAAACTGCCAACCTTTTGGTTAGTAGCACAACGGTTAATCACTGCACCACCAGGGCCCCGGTAGGGTGCCTAGCACATTGTAAATCTTCAAAATGATCACTGTTATTAGTAGTAGAAGCACCATTATCTTGGTTTCTGTCTGAGATATGCAGCCATTTCCCTAAGAGCTACAGATAAAAAAAAAAAAAAAAAACAGATAGGACACTCAAATTTGCCCCATGCCCTACATCTGTCCTTCCTGGAGTCTAGATGATGGTGACATTTATGGCAGGATTTGTCCACTTTATCATCAGCTCTTCAAAGACTCTTTAAACTCCTTTAGCTAGAGAGTTGGGGAACTGGAAAACCACGAGAGTTCCCTCTCAGCAACTTGGGCACTCTCAAGGAGTACTGCAAGTGAGGCAAAGAGGGATGAAGCCTGGAGGACAATGTGGAGACCAATTCCAGGGCCTTATCTACTATGCCGTCTCTGGACACTACTGTTTGTTTCAACTCTGGTTTAAAGAGATTCTTGGCA
Source organism: Loxodonta africana (assembly GCF_030014295.1). NCBI lineage: Eukaryota > Metazoa > Chordata > Mammalia > Proboscidea > Elephantidae > Loxodonta > Loxodonta africana. The sequence goes on along the minus strand of NC_087342.1, from coordinate 161,410,027 downwards.
CAGTCCTACATCACAACAGTGAGAAATGCTCACTGGATCACAGGCATGGCCACACTGCACTGAGAATTCATCCACCAAACCCCTGTTGGAGTCTTCTGCAGCTTATAAATTCTCTGGGAGCAGAAAAGAAAACAGCCCTTGTCAAACTGTGTTCTATGGAAAAGAGACTCTGGTCAGATAGGTGTAGGAAACGCTGCATATTAAGCTATCACTCTCTGAAAAATTCAAAACATACATGGGCACTCTAAAATCTACATGATTCTGTCAAAACTCAACCACAAAAAGACAAACAACCCAATCATGAAGTGGGCAAAGGATATGAACACACATTTCACTAAAGAAGATATTCAGGCAGCCAACAGATACATGAGAAAATGCTCCCGATCATTAGCCATTAGAGAAATGCAAATTAAAACTACGATGAGATTCCATCTCACACCAACTAGACTGGCATTAATCCAAAAAACACAAAATAACAAATGTTGGAGAGGCTGCGGAGAGATTGGAACTCTCATACACTGCTGGTGGGATTGTAAAATGGTACAACCACTTTGGAAATCCATCTGGCGTTATCTTAAACAGTTAGAAATAGAACTACCATACAACCCAGAAATCCCACTCCTCGGAATGTACCCTAGAGATACAAGAGCCTTCACACAAACAGATATATGCACACCCATGTTTATTGCAGCTCTGTTTACAATAGCAAAAAGCTGGAAGCAACCAAGATGTCCGTCAACGGATGAATGGGTAAATAAATTGTGGTATATTCACACAATGGAATACTACGCATCGATAAAGAACAGTGACGAATCTCTGAAACATTTCATAACATGGAGGAATCTGGAAGGCATTATGCTGAGCGAAATGAGTCAGAGGCAAAAGGACAAATATTATATAAGACCACTATTATAAGATCTTGAGAAATAGAAAAAACGGAGAAGAACACATACTTTTGTGGTTACAAAGGGGGGAGGGAGGGAGGGAGGGAGAGGGCTTTTTATTGATCAATCAGTAGATAAGAACTGCTTTGGGTGAAGGGAAGGACAACACTCAATACAAGGAAGGTCAGCCTAATTGGACTGGACTAAAAGCAAAGAGGTTTCCGGGATAAAATGAAAGCTTCAAAGGTCAGCGGAGCAGGGGCTGGGGTCTGGGGAACTTGGTTTGAGGGGACTTCTAATTCAATGGACAAAATAATTCTATTATGAAATCATTCTGCATCCCACTTTGAATTGTGGCGCCTGGGGTCCTAAATGCCAACAAGCGGCCATCTAAGAGACTTCAATTGGTCTCAATCCACCTGGAGCAAAGGCAAAGGAAGAACACCAAGGTCACACGACAACTAAGAACTTAAGAGACAGAAAGGGCCACATGAACCAGAGACCTACATTATCCTGAGACCAGAAGAACTAGTTGCTACCCGGCCACAATCGATGTCTGCCCTGTCAGGGAGCACAACAGACAACTCCTGAGGGAGCAGGAGACCAATGGGATACAGACCCCAAATTCTCATAAAAAGACCATACCTAATGGTATGACTGAGACTAGAGGAATCCCAGAGACAATGCTCCCCAGAACTTCTGATGGCACAGGACAGGAACCATCCCCGAAGACAACTCATCAGGCATGAAAAGGACTGGTCAGTGGCGGGGAGAGAGATGCTGATGAAGAGTGAGCTAATTAAATCAGGTGGACACTGAAGAGTGTGTAGGCAACTCTTGACTGGAGGGGGGATGGGAAGATAGAGAGAGAGGGAAGATGGCAAAATTGGCACGAAACGAGAGACTGAAAGGGCTGACTCCATAGGGGGAGAGCAAGTGGGAGAAGGGAGTAAGATGTATGTAAACCTACATGTGACAGACTGATTGGAATGGTAAATGTTCACTTGAAGCTTAATAAAAATTAATTAAAAAAAAAAAAAAAAAAACTCTAGACCTGCAGTAAAGAAACTCACTTAACTTTTGTTTAGCCAAGCACTTCAACAAATGTATTTGACCAATGAACCACCAGTTCCTCCCCAGAACACCTGGACAGAACATCTTACTCTCTGGGAGTCTCCGGAATAGTGTGGCTGGGGCTGCCATTGTGAGAAGTGTTACTCTATGTTAACAATTTTATCTTCATGCCTGGAACAGAGGCCTTTGTTAGCCAAAGAATGGAAATGTTAAAGAAAATAATCTCTTAGCCAGAATTTTTCTTCTAAATTATGGATTCTTTTTGTGGGAAGAGCCTGTACATATAGTAGGCCTATAAGACCATTTTTGAAATGCGCTCATTTCATAGCTCCATCCTCCATTTCTGCCAAGATTTACTTGATACTGGGGATCAGGAAAAGCACAGACACAGCGGACACTGCAGCCATGAATGGTTTCCATATATGCTGATGAATGTTTACATTTGTTACATGCAGCTGTAAACACTGTAATTAAACATAAATAGAAATAATTCGGATCACAGTTCTAAGTACGATTTGCATTGGAAAAATTAGAAAGTAAAATGTGCTGATACAGCTTTACCAAAACAAAATCCAAAATAAAAGCAAAAAACAACCTTGTCTTCTCAACTAGACATGTTGTGCCTTTCTTTATGAGAAAAATCTGAACAAATGAAAATTGCTATCTTTCCTCTAGAGCAGTGATCGGCGCATGTTGGACTCAGCTAACTATGATGGAAGAATACTATGGAAGAAATGCAGCCAATTAGGTTGCTTCATGGATATTTAGTTTTGCTCTTCTGAGGCTTTACAAATAAGATGATTATCCATAACGCTGTAATGTTAGCTTCATAAATGTTATAATTGAACGACTGTAATCTTTCTTTTCTTTCCTTATCTTTCTCTTTGTACACATTTGTGCTATGTATCGTCCTTACATCAGATCTGCCTTCTAAATTGGAAAAGCTCCTGAAAAAATTTGAAGAGTTTCGTTTCATTTTAATTGGCATTTCTGAAAACCAGAATCAGCCACGTTAGTGATATTAAATTTGTCTTTGTGTATAAAACATTGGTATATTTTCATGGTAGTGATATCAATCCGTCAGTTTATAGGGTTGCGAGCACATTTTGCTGGATTTTTCTTTAAAGTTTTTCCAGGTGTTAAAGAAATAACTTATTAGTGTGTTAGCTTCAGGGAGCAGGGCCTTGGCTTTCATAACTCATTTGCAGGGCAAGACATAATTTCAAAGTTAAAAAATTCGAATCAGTTCTGAGTTGAACTTAGGTAGAATTCTTAGATGTTATTTCAATGGCCTTTGCCAGGCCACTTTATATCTCGCCACCTCAGTTTCTTCTGCAAAATGTTGTTGTCATGTCCCTTCGAGTAGATTCCGACTCATAGCCACCCTATAAGACAGAATAGAACTGCCCCATAGAGCTTTCACGGAGCAGCTGGTGGATTTGAACTACTGACCTTTTGGTTAGCAACCGAGCTCTTAACCACTTTGCCACCAGGGCTCCCTTCTGCAACATACAAAAAAAGTAGAGGATGGTAATTACTTTTTGCATACTTGCTTTATGGGAATTTGCAAATGATCAGTCATATGGTATTTAAATGCATTTGGAGCTATGGAAGAAAATAGCAGCGTATTAGGATTAAGTAGTAGATTTTTCTTCCATCCTAGAATGGGAAAGTGAGAAATATTGTTAGAATTGGGCTTAAAAAGCAAAAATCAATGATCATGATAAATGAACCGGACCTAAGCTTGGGAAACTTTTTGGAGAGCATTAGGGATGGAGTATTTTTAAAGCTCCAATTGGTGTGCAACCAGAATCTTTATAGTGGCTTTCAGCCCCACTGTGGCTTTGTCCTCAGGGGGTACTGAGTTCATCTCAGGCCTGACCAGTGGTCAAAACATTGTGTCCCAGAGGCTTCCTGGCATCATTTATCAACACTCCTCTGGTTGTCCTTGTAATGTCTATGCTAGGTGGATCCTAACATCATCACTCTAAAATGGCTTCATTCACGACAGAGCAGCTTGGATAACTTAATGCCTTTCATTTTACGAGAGAAAAAAAGTCACAGATATAATAAATATTTAATTTTATGGTATTTATAGAATGTGGACGTTATAGGAAGAATGTATTATGTACTTAGAAAGGAATAATAATAATAAACCCCTCAGATCTTTGAGCTGAAGTATCATTGTTATAACACTAAAACAAAAAGTAGATTTTGAAAAATTGCCTTTGGAAATAAAACTCAACAAAGAGTAAAATGATTCTGTGAAAGAATGCTGTTGAAATAATATGTTCATTTCAACTATATAGTTCTATTTGAAAAATGTGCCACTTTCTGAAGCAGAATGGCAGCAAATAATACAGTAGAACTATTTGGCTGTGCTACATATTTGGGTGTGAAAGTGAATTCCTTTGAAGTCATAAATATACTCTGGAGTTTTAGTTAAAGTTTAGATTTCTTAAAAGTTCTGCTACAACTAGACTTGTAAAGCCATCCAAAACAAAACCTGTAATTTATTTTCCTATTACCTTTTTATGAGGTCTTAAAGCCACCGTAACTTCTTTTGTGCTTTGAGATTTACAAGTTAGGTCCTGTAAAAGGGCACCTTGCCTGACCCTCCTGGCCGGTGCTGTATATCTTGCCTTTCCACTTCTGGTCCACTAGAATTAATGAGGGCACCTTTAAATGACAGCCTCCTTATAATGCTCAAATGACCAGAGTACAAGAGGTTAAATCATTTTATCACCACTCTTCCCATATTTAGGCCCTATAATCAAGTCAATCGACATAGAAGATAGTGTCAGCAAAGCACAAAATCCCTTGTGCAAGATTTCAAATGGGACCTGAAATATTGATAGAATTCTGTTTGGGGTATTATACAGAGTGTGATATCTTCGCTTTGAATTTTATTCCTGTTTGCAGTATTATACAAAAATCTAATGTTCCACGCTCCTGCTGTCACTTGGAGTGCCCTTGTTGTTTGACTAAGGGAAAATTCAGCTTCAGGGTGCTGTGTTATTCAACAAAACGAGGTATCAGGAAGGGCAGCGCTGTGCCTGCCTGGGAGAAATATCCCCTTTCATAAACAGCCTTACGTTGCCAGTGTCTTTTAGACTTCTTAACGCATTTTTAGCTAAAAATACACAGCCATTCACAACAGAAATTTTGTTCTCTCTACATCTTTTATTTTTTAACTTCTAATTTACTACATAATAGAAACAACATTTCATGCCCTGACATTCTTTTAATATCCTATATTGTACAGCTTTTTTATTTTTCTCAAGAACTCCTTTAAACTACAGTAGCAATATTTGGACTTCGACATAAAATATTACCCTTTTATTCCAAGATAATAATGACTCTTCAATTAAAAAAAAAGAAAAGAAAGAAACCCCAAACAACCCACACCATCTAGTTTCGGCCAAGCTGCCAAATCCTATTACAGATTCAATCCTATTAAAACGTTCCCAGGTTTAAGCCTGCTTTGGAGTTTTTCATAGGAGTGCATGACCCCTACCCAAACCCCTACATGTGTGGTCAGGGACCTCAGGATAATCGTAAACTGCCTGGACTCCCATTAATCTCGCACAGTCAGATATTAGTGCTTGTAAATCAGCACCTAAACAAGGACAATAGTTAAAGCCATCAATAGTCTTTTAATGAGGCAGATCAAAAACAAATGAAAGCAGCAGGACACTCGGATTTGCCAAGGAGGGGAAGGGGAAGGCCATAAGCTTTGTCTGATTTCTTACAGAAAAAAGTAGATGGATTTAGTCCAGATCCTGTCTTCTAACTACTGCATCCACTGTCTTAAAAAAAGAAAAAAAAAAACACAAAAAAAAGTATATATGATAAAACAAGGTTATTTCCAGGAATTTCCTTTGTTCGAGGAATAGCAGCTGTCACTTCTCCCTTTGCCCTTTATAGTTCTGCACAAACATATAGAGACATATGCACATTAATGTACACATATTTAAAATAGGAGGCCACTGCAAATACTAACTGCACGTAGACACACAAGGCAATGATCAGTTCCACTTTGTCAAGAATTTTAATTACTTATCTGCATCCTTGCAGGCATTTTATGTGCTTTTGAAATTCCCACAGATGTTTTTTATCCATTAGAAAAGGGGGGAACTATCTTGTTTTGTTAGTTCCTTGTTTTAAAGAACGAGAAAAATAAAGCAAGATAGGATTTATTATCTAGCACGCATGTGCAGCAGCATTATAATGGTTGCCAAGCAACGTAAAGGAGCCATATCATAGTAAAAAGGGGGGCAAATGAGTGAACAGATGCACAGGATTAGATATAGGAAGGGGAGAGAGGAGGTTGCCCTGAAATGAGCTCACCTTGGCACCTTACTTTTTGATTCAGATTTGCTCTTATTCAGGTGTCCTTTTGATTTTGTATGGGATTTTTATTTTTGCTACCTGTTTAGTTTTCCATTTGGCTGACAGGCTCAAAAAAGAAGAGATGTGCAGTGCTTGTAAGACTCCTGTTCTTTCCTTGTTGCCAATAACATTCTTTCAAGACAATATTTTAAGAAACAGAAAGGTTCAGAAACAAGCATTCTCATACATTTGCTCTAACATCATCCAGCACAAACACGCACATGCAGAGGCGATATTTCTTTGGTGGTGTTATCAAAACATATGTTCGCTTCAAATTGACAGCTTACTTACTAAGCCACTTTCATTGCCATCATTTTAAAACCTCACTATATATACATATGTAAATATATATATTTATAAAGAGTTTGTAGACTAAAAATAAAACACTATCTTTCCCTGCTGCCATGTTACAGATGATTAGAATGAGTGCCACACCTCTTCTCTTTTTGGAGTGATGCAACAAATATATGAAGTGTGTGCCTAAACAGTTTAAACAGTTGTCTTAAAGATACTTACACTTACAGAATGGTATATAACCCAGTTCATAAATTTGAAATACAAAAACGTACAATTCCATGCATTTAATAGTAAATATTTTTTTTTTTTTTTATCCCCAGGTAATCAACTCAGGCAGGCAGAGGCAGACCTCAATGTTAAATTCTAGAAGGCACTGTTGTCCTCAGCACAACCTGGCAGCCCTGACCAGTTGTATATAAATATGGGAAAAAGGAGCTTTCACACACCTTTGTATTCTTCAAGAAACGAGACACATTACACATTAATAAACATTTAAAGAGTGGTTACCAAAAAGAGAATATTCACTTGGAACATGCCCACCGTGATATTTTCCAAAAATGCGAGAAATGGGCTGTTGGTTCATTGGAACTAGCCACTGAAGGAGGAGGAAAGGCCTCATCCACTCAGCAGATGTGTGGCAGTGGGATTCATGCCACAGGAGAGGACTTCGGTTGTCTCCTACATCACAGAAGCTGCATTCACGAGGAGTGCTGGTCTGGTGGCAAGACGTTGACTGGGTTAGCTCAACACTTGGGCATCATTTTCCCTTTGGATTATGTGATGAAAATGTGGCTCTGTAGTTTTCCCAAGAAATGGCATGTGCAGTAGCATTTTAGTTGTAGACTGACATTAAACTATTGGGGAATTATACTGTGTCTACTAATATATTCTACCTCTCTTGCCCTAATGAGATCACCTTACACTCACTGGCACTGATGCAAACATTTAGAGCTGAGTGCTCAAAAGAGGCTGGAGTACAAATGGTACATAATTCATTACCCTGGGAAACACGGCTTCAATGAAACATAATGTAAGGTGCTCTCAAGTATTTCTGAGGCAAGAAGAGTGTCCCACAGTCATGGTGAAGTGACTGTTTACATCAACCTGATTCCACTTGTTCTCTACTAGTGCTAACAAGCCCTCTACTATATTATTGCATCCACTTCCACTCACTGGACTCCACAGATTAGTTCTTGCAGCTAGAGGACCAAAGCCTTTGTTGTACCATCTACGAAGTAACAGAAACCCATGTAAGTAAAAAAAAGGGAATACCCTGGAAATTCTAAAGAACATTCCTCTCAGCTATTTTATAAGGTTTTAGCAACCTGGGGAGTTTGCATATAAAATGACAAACTCTTCTACACCCCTACCTCCACCTCCATTTCACTCTTGCCAATAACCAAAAGATGGCAGCATTTTACCCATCATTCTTTAGTGGCACCTTCTGTGGTCTGCATTTCCACTTTCATGTGCATTGTTATTTCCTCTCTGCACTAAATGTGGATTGATAGCATTCTGGGATTCATGAATAATAGTAACAACAACAAAAATGCAATTTCAAAAAAGCTCCCATGATTAATTATACAAATTACAGAACAAAGCATCAGAATTCCTTTTTGATGAAGAAATGCACACCAGTTTAACTGCAGTGACTCCTCAGACCAATCAAGCTCTGCAAGCGGTATCAGAACCCAAACACCTTGTCGCTCTAGCCACTAGGCTTTCCTGGCTATGGGCCAGAGAAAGGAGTCTTGGGCCTGCAGACTGAACCTAATGTGGGGGAAATGAAAAAGGGCAGTGATGAAAATATCTGACAAGGTTTCCACCAGCCCAGATATGCTCTTCCTTAAAGATGCCCTGATAACGAGGGCAAGGCTGGTTAAATATCTGAAAGAGTGGTTGTCAATTGCTTTTACTCCTGTGTTATGGATTGAATTATTTCCTCCCCGAAATGTGTGTATTAACTTGGTTAGGCCACGATTCCCAGTATTCTGTGGTTGTCTTCCATTTTGTGATTGCAATTTTATGTTAAAGAGGATTAGGGTGGGATTGTAATACCACCCTTACCCAGGTCACATTCCTGATCCAAAGTAAAGGGAGTTTCCCTGGGGTGTGGCCTGTACCACCTTTTATCTCTCAAGAGATAAAAGGAAAGGGAGGCAAGCAGAGAGTTGGGGATCTCATACCACCAAGAAAGCAGCACCAGGAGCAGAGCGCATTCTTTGGACTCGGGATCCCTGAGCCTGAGAAGCCCTCGACCATGGGAAGCTTGAGGACAAGGACCTTCTTCCAGAGCCGACAGAGAGAGAAAGCCTTCCCCTGGAGCTAATGCCTTGAATTTGGACTTTTAGCCTACTTTACTGTGAGGAAATAAATGTCTTTTCGTTAAAGCCATCCACTTGTGGTATTTCTGTTATGGCAGCACTAGCTGACTAAGACACTCCCGGTTTTAGAAAATGGAATGGATTCTTGTCCATGAGGAGTTAGGGGCACTTCTTCCCCAGATGGCTTTCAAAGCCTGTTCCATATATTTGTTTCAATCATTTGATTTCCAGCAAGATTGGCTGCCTTATTTCAAAATCTCCTCATTTTAAGAAACAAGAGGGCACAGTGTTGCTACAGTTGCATGCAAAGGGAATTTTGTCCTGTTTTTTCTGAATGTTCATTATAAGTAGGGTTGACGTTTGAAAGCAATAAGCCTCATCAGCTTCCTGTTTGCTCTATCTAGTCTGCTCAACTAGCCTATTATTTTCCTCTCCTACACTGTTGATTAGCATTATCGAGATACAGTAATAGGCCTCATTCCCTTCTAAGTACCAAGATTCCCAGTTTTCTTGAAATAAGGAAAAAGTCTGTTTTTTATAAAATAGTGGTTCCTTCTCAAATTTGTTTAAAACAACCCAGGAATGTATAGGCAAAAATAATGATTAGAACCTTCCAGTGCTTGCTCAAAAGAATCAATTAATTTGGGGTTACTTTTGCTTCTGGATGCAGTATTTGTAAATCTGAAGGAGGGATTTTCATTACTTCTGGGTGGCACTAACAAAACTTAACTGCCCACTTCCTTCTTCTTCTAGGACTCCAAACCAGTATATTGATGTGTGACCAGAGAAATGTGAATTCCGTTATAATGTACTAGGCACCACTAACCAGACTGATAAATGTTGATCTCTCATAGAATTGAAACTGTAGAGAGAGTTTATAGATATAATCAACATGTGTACATTGCTTATGTAGTTTAACTACATCCAATTAAAAATAGGATCGGGGTGAATTTAAATTTAAGAAACCCCATGAAAGAATTCAGGAAGAAATTACATGTCAGTTTCGCAAGGGTCTCGTCTTAAAATATAATTAATTTATTTATAAATAATCATGAATTAGAGATATGTAGATTACGAAGAGAACCTAATATGTTGTTAAAAGTCAATAAAGTCAAGCTACTATTCAAAAATGAGTTAGAATCCTCGTTCTTAAATTTCAAGCTCTGCGGCCTCAGGAAAATACTAAATCTGTTTGCAGCTTAAGTCTCTCGTCTGTAAAATGATGACACAAATAATTACCTCTTAGAACTGTATTGCGATCAAATGAGACATCTGTAAAGCACCCATCTGCCATGCTTAGCATAGAAGAAGCACTATTATTATTAAGACCCATATTAATATTCACAATAATATATGACTGGCTCTTCTAATAAGAGGAGTCCCTGGGTTGTGCAATTGTTAATGTACTTGGCTGCTAACCAAAAAGCTGGCAGTTTCAGTACATCAAAGGCACCTCAGAAGAAAGGCCTGGTGATCTACTTCCAAAATATCAGCCATTGAAGACCCTATGGAACACAGTTCTACTCTGACATACATGAGGTTGCCATGAGTCAGAATCAAATTGACAGCAACTGGTGTACTGGTAATTCTAATAAGATAATGTTACCAAAATGCACAAAGTTGTAAATCTCAGATAGTAGTAATTTTCTACACTTCCCTATTATCCTTGAGTAGAGTTTCATATGACCACCGATCATATCATTTTCAGCATAGCACCTTTACATCAATCAACATCTTTCTGTGTCTCTGTTCTTCTGTTTCTGTCAATGATATCACTTTTATTCATTTAATCTAATATTAGTTCATTTACTTATTCATCTAAAAATTATATAAAACCAACAAAACCAAACTCAGTGCCGTCAAGTCGATTCCGACTCATAGTGACCCTATAGGACGGAGTAGAACTGCCCCATACAGTTTCCAAGGAGCACCTGGTGGATTTGAACTGCCAACCCTTTGGTTAGCAGCTGCAGCACTTAACCACTACGCCACCAGGGTTTCCAAAAATTATATAGCTTGTATTGTGGGAGCAGGGACATAAACATATCTGAAAAATTTTCTGCCTTTAAGACTATATTTCATTAGGAGAGATGACACAAACTTAGGTATTAGGAGAGATGACACAAATACAAATTTGAACTATGATTCAAAGTGTTTTGAGGCAGGTGGTATTGTTAACAGGGGAGCTCCCCATAATCACATACGAGCATTAATCTCCCCCTGCTTAGTGTTTGCATGGAACATTGCATCCTTGGGCTTGCTTCTGTAATATTATCATCAACATTGATTATAGCTCAAACATAGGAACAAATGTGAGGATGGCACAGGACCAGGCAATACTTTGTTCTGTTTTATGTGGGATCATTATGAGTTGGAGTCAACTCTTTGACACCTAACAACAACATTGATTACACATTCACCACGACTTCACAGGAAACCCGGGTGGCTTAGTGGTTAAGAGTTTGGCTGCAAACCAAATGGTCGGCAGTTTGAATCTACCAGACACTCCTTGGAAATCCCATGGGGCAGTTCTACTCTGTCCTACAGGGTCACTATGAGTCAGAATCGAAGGCAATGGGTTTTTTTTAATGGGTTTATAACTCCACACATCAAAAAGCCTCAATAGACTCTACTTCCAAACTTATCTTGAATTTGTCCATTTATTACCATCTCCATACCCACCACATTTTCTGAGATCTATCAGCTATTTGGAGCCCTAGTGGTGCAGTGGTTAAGAACTGTGCTGCTAGCCAGAAGACTGGCAGTTTGAATCCACCATCTGCTCCTTGGAAACTCTATTGGGAAGTTCTACTGCATCCTGTAGGGTTGCTATGAGTCAGAATCAACTCTACGGCAATGAGTTTTTTTAAATCAGCTATTTGCCTGGGTTACTGCAAGAACCTTGTAATCTATATCTATGATTCCATTCTTCCCTACAATCCACTCTTCACAGCAACCCATTATGTCTCCAACTGCAACCTCTTTCAGCTCCTCAAATATGCCAAGCAAGTTCTGGCCTTATGGTCTTTATAATAGTTATTTCCATTGCCTGGAATGTTCCTTTCCCAGGCTTCATGTGGCTGCCTTCTTGCCGTCCATATACCAGGTTAAACATCACTGTCTTTCCTATCTAAATCGGCCACACAGTCACTGTCTATCACCCTGTTGTAATGAATTGCATATACTTTATCATTATTTGTTGTCTCTTGCTGATTCATTTAGTATGTTTGTTTTGTCTCCCCAACTAGAATGAAACCTGTTTGAGACGAAGCATCTTGGATATCCCAGCACCTAGAACAGTGTCCAGCATATAATTTATGCTCAATAAATACTTATTGAATACTAAAGGTTGATGATGTATATGCATTTGTTTTCTCTCATAAATTTTGAGATTCTTGAGTCAAGGACCACAGTCATTTGTCTTTGATTCATTGGTGCCTAGCCCAGGATCTGGCACATAATAGAAGTTCAAAAAAACGCTGATGATTTTGAAGTGAATAAACAGGAAAATGATTTCTTTCTGGAGTGGTTCTGAAAGGCACCATGGAAGAGAAGGTTTTGAGCTGAAACTTTAGTGGATGATGAAAGATGGCAGTAGTTCATTTTAGGCAGTGGGTACCATGTGAGAAAAAGTTTGAAACTGGGAAAATTTAAAGCATTTTTAAAGATAATAACTCATTTAAAAAAACCCATTGCCCTTAAGTCAAATTTCAACTCATAGTGACATTATAGGACAGAGTAGAACTGTCCCATACAGTTTACAAGGCTGTAAATCTTTAGAGAAGCAGATTACTACATCTTTCTCTGGCAGCTGGTGGGTTTGAACCATCCACCACTTGGTTAGCAGCCAAGTACTTTAACCACTGAGGCACCAGGGGACCTTTAAAGATTATAACCCACTGACGTTGAGTTGATTTTGACTTACAGTGACCCTACAGAACAGAGTAGAACTGCCCCATAGGGTTTCCAAGGTGTGCCTGGTGGATTCAAACTGCCGACCTTTAGGTTAGTAGCACAGCTCTTAACTGCTGTGCCACCAGGGCTCCTTAAAGATAAAAGTACTCATTAAAGATAATCAAACCAAACCCATTGCCGTCAAGTCGATTACAACTCATAGCGACCCTATAAGACAAAGTAGAACTGCCCCATTGAGTTCTCAAGGAGAACTTGCTGGATTCAAACTGCCGACCTTTTGATTAGCAGTCATAGCTCTTAACTACTATCCTACCAGGGTTGCCATTAAAGACAATAGTGAGTATTAATTCAGATAAGCTGGAGTTTGTTTAAGGATTTGTGTAAGAGAATACTATGGGGCAAGGGTGGTAGAGAGGTTGGGGGAAAGTTTAGAACTGATCTTAAAAGCCAGACAAAAAATATACAATATATTGAGTATGCAGGAGAACCACGAACATATACAGAGAGGTTGTTGTTAGGTGCTGTTGTGTAGATTTCTACTCATAGAAACCCCATGTGACAGAGTAGAAATGCCTAATAAGGTTTTCTAGGCTGTAATCTTTATGGAGCAAATTGCAGGGTCTTTCAGCCATGGAGCTGCAGTGAATTCACAGCTGTGCTTTAGGAAGGCCCAACGGCAACTGTATACAGCATAAATTAGGGAAGGAATGCACAGACAAGAGGACTAGTTAGATGTTAGCATAACAGCCTGGAGGGAAGTAAACAAGACAAAATTAGGGTGATATCAGGGGAATGTAAAGAGAATAAAAGTGATGAAAAAAACAGGGAACACAAAAGCTTTTAGTTGAAATTATAATATTTTGGGGTATGCTGAGTTAAATAAAACACATTACTAAAATTACTTTCACTTGTCGTTTTACTCTTTTACATGTGGCTACCAGAAACTTTGAAATTACATATAGGGTTTGCATTTGTGGCTTATTATATTTGTTAGTCAACATTCTTCTAAACACATGGTTGGCAAGTGTAAGTGATGGCTTTCTAGGGACCAGGATTATTTCATGGGTCACAGCCTAACGCTCAGAGAAACAAACAAAAAAATAGTGCGAGGATTTAGTCAGGAAGAGACTGGCATGGCAGTAGGAGCATATACTTATGGAGTGTCAATTTTCCTCTTACACTTGGTTTCTAGGATCCGTGGTTGGGCTCTTTGCAGAAACACTATTTTCCTACTCATGTCACATTCGTGCATTCTGTATGCAGGGAATTACACAGATTCTGCTCCCTGGCTTTAAGTTCACTTCTTTCTTTTCCCCACTCATTTTGGCTTAAGAAAGCCTGGGAAGGCATTTTTAGAATGGTCCAAGTGTTAACGTGTGTGATAAGGAATATGTGTGGGCAAAATCAACTTTGGGGATATCCCACCTGAGTTACAGGAGCTTGATTCTAGGCATTAAGTACTGAGTAAAAGTTAGCAAGAGGCAAAGAAATGACTTTGTATTCAATATTTCCTCTCATTAAAACAAAACAAAACAAAAAACTTTAAGAAGATTACAAAAGGTACACAGCTTCAGAGTCTCTTAAAAGCAAGGATAAAGGTAAGGTGTCCTGTAATAAAGGGGTGTGTGGTGTCAAAAACTTTAGCTAAGTAATTTAGCTATGAACTGTAATATACATTTAGTTATAAGCTTCCTGAAGGCCAAGGCATAAAGATAAAAGGATGGAACAGAAAATACTCTTTCCTTAAAAATAAGAATGTTTTTTTTTTTTTTTTACTTAAAAATGAATTACAGCTCAAGTATTAAAAAGAATCGACCATACAAAAAAACCCAAACCAAACCCACTGCGGTCGAGTCGATTCCGAATCATAGTGACCCTACAGGACAGAGTAGAACTGCCCCATACGGCTTCCAAGGAGCGCCTGGTGGATTTGAACTGCCGGCCTTTTGGTTAGCAGCCATAGCTCTTAACCACTATGCTACCAGGGTTTCCATGGATGTGTGAAAAACAAAAAAATAAACTCGTTGCTGTTGGGTTAATTCCAACTCATAGCAACCCTATAAGAACTGCCCCATAGGGTTTCCAAAGAGCGGCTGGTGGATTCAAACAGTCAACCTTTTGGTTACCAGCTGGGCTCTTAACCACTGCGCCACCGGGGCTCCCATAAATGTGTAGCCTACATGATATCTTTGATATATAGGTGCACAGTAAATTTTTGCTAACTTTAGAATGGAGCGCCACTTGGCATTTGGACCATCTGCCTTATATTTCATATTTTTCACCCTACAGTTATTTTGTAAGTGATAATATCTGTCCTATGACTTGAACCCTCTTCTCCTCCTCCTTTTTCTTCCTCTGTTTCTTCTTCCTTTCCTCGTCTTCCTCCTCCCCTTCTTTTTTTCTTTTCTCTTTCTCCTCATCTTTGTCTTCCTCCTCTTTCTCCTCTTTCACCCTCTTGCTCTCCTACGTCTCCTCCCTTCCCTACTCCTCTTCCACCACTCTTTCTCCTTCCCTTCGTCATCCTCCTCCTCTTTTTCAAAAATATAGTTGAACATCTACTCAAATAAATATTCCTATTTTGACTGATACATTTAGTCAGTAAGAAAAGTTTACAAGTTATGGGAAGCTCCACATATTTCTTCCTCAAGCTATAACATTTAACATTGTGTGTTTACATAAACAAATACTGAGAAGCAGTCATTTAAATATTTTTATGTCAACTTCTATTGATCTACATGAGACAGTCTAGGCAACAATTGTGTGCCACTGATAGCAGATTCAATAAAGAAATGCAAAGGGATAGGTATTACCAAGAAATGAGAAACAACACCTTGTAAAAAAATATAAAGGGCTGCTTCAACCCTATGTAGGTTTAAACCCAGCTGAGAGTCAACAAAACCTGTCTTATGTATATTGAAAGTCTGTATATCTAATTTTTTTAAAATAATAGTGTTCAGTTTTCTTTCTAATCCCGGTCATTTATTCTGTAAAATGGTTTTGTTTGCTTTTTTCCTATTGTACTTTTGACCAATTCTTTACATTCAAACAATTTCTAGAGGTTTGGTCAACGCTGATGTTGTGAATTCAATACTTTTTCTACCTCACGCCTCTGGAATTAGATGTAACAAGTGCATGACATCCTTTCCATGTACACCCAAGGTCAATTTCTCTCTCTCTCACACACATACACAAACACACACACACACACATCTCCTAAAATCCATCCCACTTGGACTTCCATGTGCTAAGTCAAATGGCACTGAGCGAGCTCTCTGAATGGAATGTAAATTGGAAAAGGAAGTGAACTAGAAAATAAATGGACACAGATTATATGTGTAGGCTTCTTTGCACTGTGACAAATTCAGAAACTAGGTGGGCATTTTACATAACTCAGTTTTTGATAAGTGATAGAGACATATGTTCCTGAGTCTTACAGTATCAGAATTAGAGGCTTTTTCCTTCAGAGCTTTGTAGGCAGTTCAGAGATTTAAAACTCTACACTAAGCAACACATCGTGAGACTGTCTTGAGAAGTGAAGTTAAATTTGAGTCATGTGTCAACCGAATTTTCAAGCCATGCTTTTTCACACTTTATCACCACCATGTTGTCCTGTTCTTTACTTTGTGTTTTAGTAAGGAAAACACAAGTCTTGTGACTGCCCAGATAGTTGCATCTTACCCTTTTTCATATTGCCTCTATTAAGTCATATTCAATCCTGAAACTGCATTTGAACAGGTTATTTTATGGTTCATTTTATTGCCTTAAGGTCACAATGCTTAGAGAAAAATAACGAGAGCAAACCTTGCAATCCAAATCAGACTTTTTTTTTTGAGGTTTTATGACTGTGTAGTGAGTATCATATTTTATTCCTTAAGCAACGCTTCATTCACACCCTTTTCTCCTTTAAAACATCAGGGAGAGAGGGTTCTACCTTATGCCTTTCCAACTGTCCTCAAAAACCATGCAGTAGCAAAGTGACATGGCTGAAATGGACATGATTTTTACCTGTACACTTTTAGGCATATTCTCTGAAACTGGAAATCAGTTATGGTAGAGAATATTAAGTAGACTTATGAAGATCACAAACATCATTACTCTATTGAAAGAGACTTCCAGTCAAAGTTCTCAAATGCTCAAGGCTTAGTTTCTTAAACTGAAGATAGACATCAAAGTAGCTTTTACAGTTCAACAGACTTTCTTGGTTTGGTTTCTTACACTGAAGCAGCAAATGGTGTTCAGTCCCCTCCAAATTTAATAAAAAAGATGGCTGAACATTGTCCATTCCTGAGTGTCAGAGGTCTTGTTAAGAGTAAGCTCAACAGAACACCATGTAGTGTAGCTATAGGAAGCTGAACCCTAATTTTACTGGAGCTTGGACCAAGAGGCTTTTATAATCCCAAAATCTCATTGCAAATTTGTAATACTATAAGTTAGTTACAGCATTGTTGCTTTAATGAAATTGAGAAGGTAGTTTTTATTCCCATTTTTATATTTTCATAAAAAAGGTCATATTCCCATCTTCTAGGGCACTGTGAACCTCAATGATGTTTCTCTTCTATCATCTTGGTGGCTGGAGAAGATAACTTAAAAATGTATTCTTTGCATATATTTTATCCAGTAGTTCTCTGGACTTTCTATCTATGTGAAAATTATGAGTAATTGACATATTTATACCTGGGAGGGGGGAACTTACAGACCTGGTTTTTAAATGATTTTAGATTAACAAAATAAAAATGTGCCTATTTTATACTCTTTCTGATAATCTACAGAAAAATTAAGGCAATGATGTTACTTTGGGGAGTCTGCTTACCGGTCACATAACCAACATTTTAGTTAAATTTCTGTCAACTGAACTGTAAAAAATTAAAGATCTAAGATACAATGTGCTCCCATGCTTCAAATCTGACCAATTCCATTACGTGCACTATTGAAGTATGAAACCTTTCTCCTCGATCAAAATGCTGGCGAGGATCTATACCTTTTTTTTTTAAATACAAGTACTCTGGCTATGAAAAAAAAAAAAAAAGAGTAGGAAGGCCAAATGAAAGACTGAACCAAGCAGCCATAAAGTGACTTTTTACATTTTTTAAGTAGGTCACAGTAAGGTATATTATTCTCACTGCAAAAGTCAGGTTAAGCTTCTCAGTTAGGAAAAGATGCATTTATAGAGTTCCTTCTACTTTTATTGATTTTTGATGTCATTTTTAAAATGATGAATAACTATACTGTAGGAAACTGGACGCAAAGAGCATTTCTTTCCTATCCTTAGCTACTGTCAAAGAGCATGGTTCTGGCTTTTACAGGTCTTAGGAATATTACCTCATAGAGCAGCTGGGATGATAGACCCATGAGGAAGGGTCATCGTCTTTGACTTTTGTGAATATGTGAATGTCCTTGTCCTAGGGTTCTGCTGTGCACCTGAACATAGCCCATGCTTCTGACAAAAGCAAGGTCTCTCATTTGGAACAAGGATAATCTGCTTAAAAATCTAAATCTTTTATAAATGGCTGACGTGGGCAAGAATATCATAGTACATAGCTCTTTGTAAGGTAATTTTAAAAGAAAATGATACACATTTTGCTCAGCCAAGCAATCTGAAAGTTCAAAAGGTAAGAAGCACTTCTCAGCATGAAACTGTCAAACATATTTGAAAAGAAAGTTAATTACAATTGGCATTTCCAGGCCTTCTGCTGGCCGTGGCTATCTTACCGAAAGGTGACTTTAGTGACACCCATTGTATGGGGGATGAGAAATGAAGAGTGTCAAAAAACTGAAGCTCTGCATTTCTGTAACACTGGGTGAGCAACCACAGGGCACATTATATTTTGTAGACATCTTGTAGCTTTGCGCATGTGAATTGATTGAGACTAGGCACAAACTAGATATAGAGAAAATGGTGGTGTTCCAGAGAATTCTTCTGGATCTTTCCTTTCCGAGGGCAAGATGTTGGAGAGGATTGATGGTGAGGCAGATACAAATTTTTCTGTTTTGTTTGCCTCTGAATTTTCCTGGGTGGGCTTATATTTCCCTCTGATGGCTTCCTGGTGACATTTTAGCTATATATATTATTTTTCTCAGGAAAGGAAGAGAAAGGAGGGAAGAAAGAGAATAGGTCTAATCATTCAGGTGAGCTGGGCTTCAGCTAGCTCTGAAAGAATTCTGATACTAGAATACAACCATTCTTCCTTGTATGCCTGAGCTGATAGGGACATGAAATACAGGTTGGGTTCCTGGAGGCAGCACCATGAGATGCTTGGCAAAACCAATAAACCTTAGTTGTTATTTATCATTGTGTTGACCATTAAATATTCATCTCAAACTGTAGTATGTCTGTGCCAGTGAGTGGTTAGGATATTGGAAACATGAAAAGCAAAAGAAAAGGATGGACCTCCTCCTTGGAGCATCTATTTCATCTGAAGTTTGGGGAGAAAGCATTTAACATTAAAATACTACATTTGTATAAGAGGCAGCGGTGATAGTACAAATGGTTTGGGCTCGTCTACTAACCTAAAGGTTGGCAGTTTAAATCCACCCAGTGGCTCCATGGAAGAAAGGTCCGATGATCTGTGTCCCTAAAGATTACAGCCAAGAAAACTCTATAGAAAAGTTCTACTCAGTAACACATGGGGTCATCGTGAGTCAGAATCCACACTACAGCAATAGGTTTGGTTTTTAGTTTTGGTTATGGGTGCAGAATGTAAATATTCACATCTATTTTTCAGATATAACATGGCATTTCGAGAATTATTCTGACTTTGCACTGCTTTGACCATTCCTCAGATGCCAGGGATATACATTTATTTTTTCTTCGCTACTACAATAGCTTTGTGGGAAATTCGGGGAGTCATTCCTTTGTAAGACTACAGTTATTAGTTAGAAGTCATTGTTTAAAAGTTGCTACCATGTTTTTTTTACCATGTGCAGCTTAGACAGTTGGTTTGTATATTCCCTTAACGAAATCCTCATTATGATTTTCATGAACACCTTTAGACCTAGGCATCCGTGAGAAGTAGAGGATACACATGGGGGGAACACTTTGCCAGTCAGAAAGCTCTAGGCAGATAAACACTGAAAACAGAAGAGGTCACCCTGAGCCGGCTGCACTGCCAAAATCATTGCCGCAAACTGGAGGTCCAGAGAAGCATGAGTAAGGTACGCAAGTATTAATGTATTTAGGATAAATAACATTTTTTACACTGAAGTTGTTCAATGCACCACGTCATACAAAACAATATTTTTCACAGTGATCTGATGAGACCTAAATTAAAATCATCTTCATTTGAGTAAGAAACGAATGATATAGTGACATCATTTGTTTAATATATAGCATTATACTGTTTTTCATTTGTTAGCCAATCTGAGACAAAGGCAAGTAAGATATCGAATTACTATGGGATTCCAACCGTGCATGTATCATAAATTACCAATACTTTTTGATGAGATAGTATGAGGAAGGCTTTCAGAGTAACATATGAAAATACACGTAATTTTCAATTGCAATTTGTAGTTTGTTTAGTATTAAAATTTTTTTTTTTTTTAGTATTAATTCTATGCATTCATGTTTGAATTTCCATATGCAATTGCAAAAAATGCTTGAATGAGAACTTCAAAATGCCATGCTGATATGTTTTCACATGACTTTTATTTGTTTGCTATGTTGGAATATCCAGTTTAATGTCTGATCTTAGGGTTTCTGCTATGGGTAGTTATATAACTGTGGGGGTCTTCTACTGAAACAGTGTTTTCTTCAAATGTAAATTCTCCACAACAACAATTAAATCTGTGAGTCAAGTTTTTTTTTTGTTTTTTTTCTGTTTTTAAATAGGCTTTACTTTTTAGAGCAGTTTTAGGTAAATTGTACAGAAAGGACAGTTGCCACATATTCTCTCTTCTCCTAGCTCAGTCTACTCTGCACATTGTTTCTCCTATTACTAACATCTTGCATTAGCGTGGTACATTTGTTACAGTTGATAAACAAATATTGATACATGATTATTAATTAAATTCCATAATTAACATAAAGACTCACTCTTTGTGTTGCACAGTCCTATGAGTTTTGACAAATCCGTGATGACTTGTGTCTACCATGACAGTATTAACACAGAATAGTTTCACTGCTCTAAAAACACCCTGTGTTTCAACTACTCATCCCACTCTACCTTCCTCTGCCAAGTGGTTTTTTAAAACTATTTTCAGAGTTAGTTTAAACATATAAATAAATTCTGGTAAATGACAAAATCATACACATTTTACAAATACCATATACAAGCACTATTATAATATTCATCCTCAAAGGGAATGTGTTTATTCAATTTAATGAGAAAACTATGTTATTTTGGGTACTGTACATTTCTTCATAGGATAGGTTAACAACCAACCACTGGCCTGAGGAAAGGATATTGATTGTACTAGGGATTGAAACATCAAACCTGAACTACATTTGTGGCCATGCCAAACAAGGTATTTAAAAATATTCTGAGACAGAACATCAACGAAGCTAATTTGGTTATCTCAACTTGGCAGGGATGTGATCATACAAGAAGGGACTAGTAAATGTCATTTTGAGAATGTTAGGAATAAACCAATTGGATGTGGGTACTGATTTACAGTGCTTAATATTCTTGCTTATGTTTCACGAAGTAATAAACTTATATTAATTCATTCAATAAGTTTATTGAGCACCTACTATGGTGCCAATCACTGTTCTAGGCCCTGGAGGTATAGCAGTGGGTTGGGGGGCAATATCAAACAAAATCTTTTGCTCTCCTGGGATATACATTGTAGCAAGGAGATAGACAATAAGAAGAAAAAATATACATTTATCAGATGGTGGTATGTATTCCATCACTCATTTGAAAATACTAGATGTGTTGGTGTGTGAATGCAATTCTTTTGTTCTTCATGGTAGTTATAAACCAGAAAGTCCCATCAATAGCTGTTAATGACTTTTTAATTATGAGAAGGGAAACAAAGTTAAATTCCAATAAAACTCAAAAAACCCATTGCCATCGAGTCAATTCTGACTCATACTTGCCCTGTGGGACAGAGTAGAACTTTCCTACAGGGTTTCCAAGGCTTTAAATCTTTACAGAAGGAGACTGTCACATCTTTCTCCCTCAGAGTGGCTAGTGAGTCCAAACTGCCAACCTGTCGGTTAAACGCTGCGGCATGAGGGATCCTACCGCTAATAACTAGAACCATAATTTAATCTTATTTTAAATATTTCTTTGGGCTATTTGTTTGAGACTGAAATACCATGCAGAATATACTCTCTAATTACTATCTAATATATTTGGAATGCTTAAATAAAAAAATATAAATTCCCTTCCATAGCTTATATGTTAGACAAAACTTTGACATGCCTCAAGTTTTTATATTTGATATTTAATACTTTGAATTCCTCTTTCAGTTTGAAGGATTTTATCAAATGCTTTAAAAAATAAAAAGAAAACTTCCCTGTTATTCCTGGGAATCATTATTATTATCATTTCTGGTAGCGTGCAAAGCTATAGTGAATCTTATTACCGTCAAGTTACTGGTGAGGGCACAGATGATCAGTTTTAGACTTGTGTGCTGCTGAATTCAGCCAATAACTCGCTCATCATGACTCTAACAGATTTTTCTGTTATTCGGACCACTGGGAACCTTATGAACCAGTTAGTTCTGCCCTCCTTCCTATGACAAAGTGCCAACACTGTCAACATCCAGGAAACCGAGCACTAGAATCATTTGCTACTGCAACGAGCTTGCTTTTGGAGTATAAAGGAAAGGAAAATGAAATTTTCCTAAAAAAACATGCTTTGTTATTGTCCTCAGGCTTTAAAAACACTGAAATTTCCTGGCAAAACACTCCGGCTCAAAGATACTCTTGATCTTGAAATACAAGATAATTGCATCTCTCTCTCATTGAGAATTGGGAGATTATTTCTCCCTTATATAACCCTTATATATAAAACCCCATAATTTTAGATTTGAGAAGAAAAAAAAAAAAACTTCTTTATTTTACAAATACGGAATATGGGGGTCCAATGATTTAATCAAAATTCAAAAGCTAAGGAATAGCAGAACTTGTCTCTAGTTCTAAGTGCTTTTATTAATGTTGTCCCTCCCTACTTTATAGTTATTTTTACTGATAAGTTTGTTATGTTTTTAGCATCATGTATAGACTAAATTGATTAAGTTAGTAGTATATCACCTTCATTAAGAGCAGAGTTTTATTCTATTTTGTTCAAGATTATATCCTCAGTACTAGAAACAGTGGCTGGTCCATAAAGTGCTCCAAAATATATGTAGGAAGAAGGAATGGTGGTCAATTTGCGTATTAGTGAATGGTGTTACAATTGAGCTAGTCTCTATTTTGTCAGAGCTAAAGCCAGCGGGAAGCTTAGATGCCACAGGAAAAAAAAGTTTACTTACAAATGTAAGGTTCAAGAAATAATGAATGGAGGTAGTTAATGTGGGGAATACCATTTGGTTAATTAGAGTTGGGCCAAGCTTGACAAAATATTCAAAAGGTGCTGTGAAATATGGTTAAAGCAAGGAAATTGATTGAAATGCAAATAGGAATCATAGCAACTCCAAAATATATTTAGTATGTGTATTCAGAGAAATAAGGTTGTAACACATGTGTATGGTTCTTTGCCTACACAATATTCTTGTAAGGTAAGTACCGAATGTATATTTTAATTTTCAAAGCAGGAGTCTAAAATCCAAGGAAGTCAAACCACTTGTCTGAAGTTAAAGGGAGTCAGAAGAATAGCTGGAAGAAAAGGAAAGGTGTGGTCTTGCTACAAGTCCAATTTGTTTCCGTTTAGACCATGCTGCTTCTGGTTTGGTTTAATCAAAATAATAAAATCAGTCAATAGGCCACTAGCTAGGCTTTAAACACTGTTTTAGGCAGAATAAAGAAAGTGCATAATCGTCTCTGTTTTTGCCAGTCTTCACAAATGAGAAAAGAAATGCAAAGCTTTAGTTTTATTGACATTTGAAACATGACTGTTTAAGGTCGTACCTTAGTTGCAAAGCAATAGAGAAAGTATAACTGGAAACAATGACTGAGTCTGCAAAGCCCACAGGAAAGATCCTGTGCATGGGAATCAGATGTGGGCTGGAGAAATCACCGTGAGCTACTGTCTGGGTGGTGACGGAGTGGCACAGAGCTGATACTACTTCTGCCATTAGATTCACTCACACAATCTCTTTTGAAAGCAACCTAGGCTAGCATGGTACCTCTGAATCCAGGCATATAAATATTTTTTTCACAGAATTAATTTTTCCTTGACATCATGGATCACGCAAACACATTTTTTTGTTTGGACATAGGCATGACATATAATTCATCTTCTTTGTTCCTGTCCAGAAATGCCCTTCAAAGCCCTTTGAACACAATTGTCAAACAATCATGATTTACTCTATGTGTGACGCTTCTGCTCAGAAGTTGGAATTTACTTTGTGTTTTCCTTCGAAAGGACTCCTACATTTCTTTACCCCTCTTCTGCAACCCTAGTGCCCTCCTTCACTCCTCCACACCCACACACAAAGACGCTCCTTAATTGTATTACTGTTAGGCTGACCTCCAACCCCAACTAAAATGAGGACAAGGCTAGTTTTGTGTTTCGTGGGATAACAATTTATGAGCAATTAAAAATGAAGAGACACAAAGCATTCATCAGTCTCAGCTAGACAGGCAGCTGAGGTCAAAGGCTCTCGCAATGAAGTGTGCACAATATATTTTTATTTCTGTTTTCACTAAGAAGGAAACGGGTTAGCTAAAAATTATGGCATGCAGCCTCCAGTTCAAAATAGGTGCACTTAATCTTTGGAGACAGTCCACGCTTGGGCAGATAGGTTATGACAGTGCATGCAAAGACACACACAAATGCACCGTGTGCGTGAACACACACACACATGCACACACACACATATACACACCCCAATATGATGTGGAAAAAATGAAGCATTTTACTACTCCAATTCGCGTACACTATCTAAAAGAAAACGTGCTGAATAAATATTTGTTATAATTTTATAAGTCAAGTATACAGTATTTCCCTTCTCTTGCCCCTATTATAGAAACAAAGTAGAGGATTTTAAGGTATAGTTCCTCCTGGCACGTTTCTCAATCTGTTTGGAATGGCATGAGAGTCTTATAATTTTATTTTCCTGAAGCATCAGCAGTATATTACACGAATGTTGAGATTAACGTCTTGCATGCTGAGCCTCAGACAGAGTTACACATCAAAGCACTGTAGAAAACGCCTTTCAAGGTAATGTAGTTGCTTTAAAAAAATTTTTTTTCTAAATAGAACAATACACTATAATATCCAATCTGACACTCATCTTCTGATTTAAGGTCTTGGCCTGGCATGAGTAAAATTATTGGTGAATTGACAGGTTATGCTATTAATTGACTTCACCATTGTTTTGTAATGTGTCCAATTTTCAATAGGAAAAAAATAATAAGGGCCAACAGCAAGCGGATCATTGGTTTTTATCCTGCATATAGGTTTGCTAACTTAACCAAATTGCTACAATTTCAGAATGATCAAGAACCAATGGTAATGATTGTTGTGATTAGATTCTACCAAGATGATGGCAGATAACGTGTAAAATTCTTCAGATGAGAGGAATAGAAAGTTCACTTACACAAATTGAGAGGGTCTTCTACTTTCCTCGTAATTTTGTATTAGGAAAGCAGGGTAAAGTTTAAAAAGAAATTTAATTTGCACCTAAACAATTTCACTTTGCTAGAAGATAAAAGATTAAAAGCTAGCAATAGGTAACTCAGATTCACACAGTCTTTCATCAGAAAATACTCAGGGTTTTTTCCCCTGTAAGTGTCTGGAAGATTTTGAGTATTTAGAATAATGTCAAATAAATGGCAAATAAAAAACAACTGCATTTAACCCAATTATCATTAAAAACATCATTTAAAAATAAATTTAACCAGATTATTCACAATTTGGGTTGTTATTAATTTGACTTTGAAGGCATTGTATTTTTTTAATTGGAAATTTCTTCATGGTTTTGTTGAAAATGTTATGAGCTCCTGGGATGAGAAATAATGTTAAAAGGAGATGGGAGTAAGAATTAAAAAAAAAAAGAAGAAATTCAGAATCCTGCTGGCCAGGAGGCTCTCTCTTCAGGAACGGTAAAAGTCAGATTAGGCTGTGGAAGGATCTGATTTGTGTGCTGTGTTGCATATCCAATGCGAAAGAGAGAGAGTATGGGAGAAGACTGTTAGAAGACTGATTTATATTATTGACTTAAAATCACCTGTCTGTTCAATAAAACTGAGCCTGAACCAATCCAAAAGAAACAACGATCCACAACGTCTTACGTCTGTCAAGCTGCAGAGGCTGCACGGTTTTACCACCACTCCCAGCAGATACCCTCCTTCTCCACCAACCCAGCCCACATGAAAGGCCAGATTATCTCTCTGCAGACGGTACAGTCCCCACCCCAGGTCTCACTCCAGGCTCTGTTTGTGCCCTTCCTCCTCTGAGCTGATGTAGGTGTGCAGGCATCTCTAGCATCCTTCATCTCTTATTCTAAAATCACCAGTCTATATGTCTGTCCATCTTAGCTTTAGCCTGTTTCACCCACTAACCCGCTGCCATCGAGTTGAGTCCCACTCATAGCAACCCTATAGGACAGAGTGGAACTGCTGCTTAGGGTTTTGAAGGCTGTAACCTTTACAGAAGCAAACTCTCACATCTTTCTCCCATGGGGCGGCTGGTGGGCTCAAACCACCAACCTCTTCCTTAACAACTGAGCGGTTAACCACCGCACCACCAGAGTTCCTTACGCCTCTTTCAAGGCCTATTCAAATGCCATCTTTGCCTTTTAATTTAAGCATTTAGCCCACTTATATTTACTGTGATTATTGATACGGTTGGGTTGAAGTCTCCAATCTTAATATTTGTCTCCTATTTATAATATCGGAGCCCTAGTGACGCAGCGGTTAAGAGCTCAGGCTGCTAATCAAAAGGTCAGCAGTTCAAATCTGCCAGCTGCTCCTTGGAAACCCTATGGGGCAATTCTACTCTGTCCTACAAGGTTGCTGAGTCAGAATCCATTCTATGGCAATGGGTAATGGGTGTTTATAACACCAGTTCCTATTTTTCTCCTTTCTTGTCCTCTTTTACATGAATCGACTATTTTTTATGATTCCATTTTTTAATAGTTTTATATACCTATCTATGTTTTTTTTATTAGTTCTTGTAGCAATTACAATATGTACCTTTAGATGATGACAGTCTACTACAGATATTATACAACTTCAGAAAAATATAAAACCTTACAACAATATAATTCCATTTACCTTCATCTTATTGCCATACTTTTTACTTCTACATATATTATTTTTGCTGTAAACAATCATTAATATATCAACAAATTTACACATCAGTAAGAATAATTCATTTATCCATTTTCCAGCTGAATTTGGATTATTTTAAAGTTTTGGCTTTTATAAATAAAGCTGCTATAAACAGTCATGTACAAGCGTTTTGGGGGACATATGTTTTCAATTCTCTGAAGTAAATACCTAGGAGTGAAGTTGCTAGGTCAAATCTTAAGTATTTACTTTACTTTACAATAACCTGCCACGGAGTTTTCCAAAGTGATTGTACCATTTTGAGTTCCCATCAACAATGTATGAGAGTTTCAGTTGCTCTAAATTCTTGCCAATACTTTCTATTTTAAGTATTTTTAATTTTAGCTGCTCAAGTGAGAGTAAGGAGTCCCTGAATGATGCAAAAGGTTAACACACTTGCCTGCAAACTGAAAGGTTGGTGGTTCAAGTCTACCCAGAGGTACCTTGGAAGAAAGGCTTGGTGATCTAGTTTTAAGATATCAGCCACTGAAAACCCTATGAAGCACAGTTCTACCCTGACATGCATGGGGTCACCATGAGTCAGAATCAACTAAATGGCAACTGTTCTTTTTTTTTTTTTCCAGTGGGAATAAGGTGGTATCATACTGTGGTTTTAACTTCTTATCAGGTACTTTTGAGTTAGTTCCAAGTCACAGAAACCTTATGTACAACAGAATGAAACACTGCCCAGTCCTGCACCATCCTTGAAATCGTTGCTATGCTTGAGCCCATCATTGCAGCCACTGTGTTAATTCATCTCCTCGAGAGCCTTCTTCTCTTTCACTGACCCTCTACATTCCCTAGAATAAAGTCTTTCTCCAGGGATTGGTCCCTCCTGATAACATGTCTGAAGTACGTGAAATGAAGTTTTGCTATCCTCACTTGGAAGAAACATTCTGGCTGGACTTCTTCCAAGTCAGATTGGTTTATTCTTTTGGCAGTCCGTGGTATATTCAATATTCTTCGCTAACACCATAATTCAAAGGCTTTAATTCTTCTTCGGTCTTCTTTTTTCATTGTCCAGCTTTTGCATGCACACAAGGCAAATTAAAATACCATGGCTTGGTCAGGTGCACCTTGGTCCTCAAAGTGACATCTTTGCTTTTTAAGACTTTAAAGAGACCCTTTGCAGCAAATTTGCCCAATGCAATGCATCGTTTGATTTCTTGGTTGCTGCTTCCATTGATGTTGATTGTGGATCCAAGTAAAATGAAATCTTTGACAACTTCAATCTTTTCTCCGTTTATCATAATGTTGCTTATTGGTCCAGTTGTGAGGATTTTTGTTTTCTTTATGTTGAGGTGTAATCCATAGTGAAGGGCATGGTCTCTGATCTTCATCACTAAGTGCTTCATGTCCTCTTTACTTTCAGAAAGCAAGGTGATGTTATCTGCATATCATAGGTTGTAAATAAGTCTTCCTCCAATCCTGATGCCCCGTTCTTCTTCATATAGTCCAGTTTCTTGGATTATTTGCTCATCATACAGATTGAATAAGTATGGTGAAAGGATACAACCCCAGTGCGTACCTTTCCTGATTTCAAAACATGCAGTATATCCATATTTTCCTAATTACTGATAATATTGATTTTTTTGTGCTTATTTACCATTTACATCTTTTTTATGCCATGTGTATTAAAATCTTCTGGCTGTATTTTTATTAGATGTTTTTCTATTATTGAGTGGTAAAGGTTCCTTATGCATGTTTTTATTAGATATTTGTTTTGCAAATGTTCTTTCCCAATTTGTGGCATGTCTTTTCATTTTCATGACAGTATCCTTCAAAGAGCAGAAGTTTTAAATTTTGATTAAGGGTGATATATATATGTATATATATTTTCTGTTAAGGTTTGAGATCTTTGTGTTCTATTTAAGAAATCTTTAATTAACAGAAAGTCACAAAGATTTTCTCTTATAAAACTTCGATATCTATAGAGCTTTATAGCTCTAGTTTTTATGTTAAGGTCTATGATTCATTCAAGTTAATTTTTGTATATGGTGTGAGGTACATGCCAAGGTCCATTAGTTCAGTTTTTGCAAATGGATAACCAATTTTTCCAGAACCATTTGTTGGAAAAACTGCCTTTTCCCCATTTACTTTGGTACCTTCGTTGATAAGAAATTGACGAATTTGTGAGGGTCTGTTTCTGTGCTCTGTTGTATTGATCTATTTATCTGTCCTTACACCAATTCAAATGTAACCTAAAAAAGTCTATGTTCTTTATCTATTGCTGCATAACAAATACCCTAAAACTTAGTGACTTAAAACAGTATTAATCACTTGTTATCTCAGAGTTTCTGTGGATCAGGAGATCTAATAAAGCATAATAGGGATGTCTTGCCTCTGCTCCCCAATATCTGGGTTTCAGCTAAAACGCAGTTTGCAGGGAAGGCTAGAATCATGTGAAGGCTTAATTGAGACTTGAGGATCCACTTCTAAGGAGCCTCACTCACTTAGCTGGCAAGTTAGTTACTTTCCACATGGGATTATCCACACATAAGGCTCTCTAAGGCGATGTTTGAGTCTCCTTTTGACATGATAGTGGGCATTTGTCAGAGTAAGTGATCAAAGAGAGAACAAGGCAGAAGCAGCAATGCCTTTTTATGATCTAGACTTGGAAATCGCACATCATCACCTCCACCACATTCTATTTATCTGAAGTGAATAATTAAATCTGGCCCACAATTCAGAAGAGAAAAATTAGGCTCTACCTTTTGAAGGGAAAAGTGTCAAAAAATGTGCAAGCATATTTTAAAACCACCACAAGTAGATATTGAAATCAGGTAGTGTAGTCCTCCAACTCTGTTATTCGTTTTCAAAATTCTTTTGGCTATTTTATGTCTTGGAAACCCCAGTGGCGTAGTGGTTAAGTGCTATGGCTGCTAACCAAAAGGTCGGCAGTTCGAGTCCACCAGGTGCTCTTTGGAAACTCTGTGGGGCAGTTCTACTCTGTCCTATAGGGTCGCTATGAGTCAGAGTCAACTTGATGGCAACGGGTTCGGTTTTTGGTTTATATGTCTTTGCATTTTCATGTAAAGTTTAGAATTAGTTTACAAATTTCTAAAAATATTTTTAAACTGGAATTTCATTGACTCTATAGACAAACTTGGAAAGAAATGATGCATTAACAATATTGAGTCTTTCAATCGTTGAACACAGTATATCGCTCCACTTATTTAGGTCTTCTTAATTTCTTTCAGCAATGTTTTGTAATTTTCAGTAGACAAGCTTAAAAATATTTTGTTAAATTAATATCTACATGCTTTATGTTTTTATGTTATTTTAAGTAATATATTTAATATCAATGTTCAATTGTTTGCTGCTGATATATAGAAATATAATCGATTTTTGAATTAACCTTGAATTCTCTGGCCTTGCTATAATTACATCTGTGCTTTATTTCCAGTCTTAGGGGAAAAACATTTAGTCTTTCACCATTATGATATTAGCTGAAGGAATGCCTTTTAAGGAAATTTCCTTCTTTTCATAGTCTCTAGCGAGTTTTTATCATGAATGGATGTTGGATTTTGTCAAATAATTTTTCTACATCTATTTAGATAGTCACATGGTTTTCCTTTTTCAGTCTAGTCTTTTGATACAGTAAATTATTTGATTTCAAATTTGTTTTTTGGGTTAAACTCCTGTTGATTATGCTGAATTATCCTTTATATACTGCTGGATTATATTTGATAATATTTTATAAGGCTTTTTATGTCTTTGTCCATGAGGACTATTAGTCTTTTCTTTTTTATGCACTCTATTTTGTTTTTATATCACAGTAATATTGGCCTCATAAAATGAGTTGAAAGTGTTGCTTTCTCTTTAGTTTTCTGGAAAAGTTTATGTTTAGTTGATAATATTCCTTATTATTTTGATGCTAAATATACAGCTATATGAAGCACTTGTCATTGTGGCACCTCATCCTGGGTTCCCCAAGAGCAGAGCTCAAGGCAGCTGGCTTATGTGGTACTATTTTACTATGGGGTACAATTCCAGATGGCAGGAGTGAGAGACAAGGAAAATTTTGCACAGATGAAGAAAGAGCCAATGAAAGAGAGTATAGTCCAGGTGACTAGCCCTAAGTAGGACTGATTGTTTAGTCTGTGGGACCACACTCTGGGAAGCCAGTCCTCATCTCAGCACTGTGTAGTCATGGGAGAACGAGGAAGGATTATCTACTGGCTCCTCTCAATTTTACATTTCTCCATAGAGCAATAGCTCCTTTCCTCTTCTAGGTTGCAAATGTGTAACCATGGGCGTCCAGTGTCCCTGTGATTTTGGCAACAGGGAAACCCAAGTGCAGACAACAAGAGGCACATAGTACAACTGGTTGAGCAAGTTGTGCCTGTATGAAGTTGGTCAGAGCCCAAGCAGGGCTGGCACAAGGGACAGGTGAGGCAGAGATGATCAGTTGTTGTAGTATGCTGTTCAGTCGATTCCCATTCATGGTGACCCTATAAGACAGAGTACAACTGTCCCATAGTGTTTCCTAGGCGAAAATCTTTATGGGAGCAGATTGACAGGTCTTTTGTCTGCAGAGCAGCTGGTGGGCTTGAACCACCAACCTTTTGGTTAGAAGCCAAGTGCTTAACCATTGTGCCACCGGGGCTCCTTGAGATGTTCAGAGGTGGTACAGAAGTGCTGTCCGGTGCATATTACCACTGTTGCTCAATGATTTAGGTCCAGATCTATGAAATCACTTTTGGGGTTATACATCAATGATTCAAATGCATTTTAAATTGCCTTTCTGAAAGAAATGTCTAGAGAGCAACCAACACTGCCCTTAAAATTTGATATATGATTGGTATTTATTCTGCCTTTGTGAACCCTCTAGAAACTTGCATTAGGTTTTAGAGTTTAAAAAAAAATTTTTTTTTTTTTTTCCAAAGGCTAGGTTCAAATGGATTAAGTCCTACTATTATCTACCTCTTCTCTGACATACGCAGGTGATTGGAATCTACATGATTCCAGAATTTTACTTGTGTTCTTCCAGCTTCATATAGTTACAATTAAAAACCAACCAACAAAATAAAAAAACAGTTACCTTTGAGTCAATTCTGACTCACAGCAAACCCATGAGTGATAGAGTACAACTGTGCTCTATAGGGTTTTCAGTGGCGGATTTTTCGGAAGTAGAGCACCAGGCCTCTCTTCTGAGATGCCTGTGGTAAACTCAAATCTCCAACCTTTTGGCCAGCGGGCAAGCATGTCAACTGTTTGCACCATCCAGGGAATGTTTCAATTTAGATGGTTAAAAAAAAAAAAAAAAAAAATGTTGGTTCACCTTATGCACTGAAAGAACTAAGATTTGCAACACTTTATTTTTGATACTATAAAAAGTAATAGTCTGAGATCCCATTGGTTAAGGATTCAAGTAGTGATGTAATGAGGACAGGCTTTGGAGCCAGAGAGGGCTGAGATCCCATCCAGGTTTTCCATTTAGCAGCTGTGTGACCTTGGGCAGCAGGGATAGACTACCCGATAAACAAGATACACGGGGGCTTACTTACTAATCTGTAGTGCACAATTTCACCTGTTTTTCACCACATCCTTTCAATGGTCTCAGATTTCTTAACTGCAATGAAATTTACTCCACTCAAAGTAATACTTAAAGAGGATTTTTTTTTTTTTTTTTTTTTAGGTATAACCTCCACCAAACCCATTTCAACATTAGTTGCAGTATTACAGTAAGAATGGCACATCTGGGATTTGGGAAACAGCAGTGGCCAGTCGTCCAGTTTAGCCATCACATTAAACTCACATTTGGTAGTTTTCAACTCTGGCTGCATATCACAATGATCTAGGAAGCTTTCAAAAAATACAAACGCTATGTTTTACTCCCGGGATTCTGATTTAATTGGATCAGATTTAACTGGTCCTGGATGTGTGAGTTTTTTCAAGTCCCCTTGCCCTCACTGGAGCCCTGGTGGCATAGTGGTTAAGAGCTCGGCTGCTAACCAAAAGGTTGGCAGCTGCTCCTTGGAAACTCTATGTGGCAGTTTACTGTGTCCTGTAGCGTTGCTCTGGCTTAGAATAGACTCATTGGCAATGGGTTGCTCTCACTGATGATCCTGATATATAACCGTATGAGGAAGCACTGACTGAAGATAACTTTAGAAGCAAGCTTGGAAAGCATAAAAATAATTCCTTCATGCCATAGTAGGAGGACTTGACTTTGTATCCAAAGGAGAGTACAATATAAAACAGCATTTAATTAAGATTAAGCTGATGGCTGGGCACAGAATGCAAGGGGTGTGTACGTGCAGGTGAGTATAGACTGAAGGCAGAAAGGCAGTTATGAGGCTGATTCAATAGGATATCTGGGGTGTGATAAAGATCCAAAATAGGTTAAAATGGGGAAAACACGTAAAGGAAAGGAAATATTTCTTTCCTGATAGAAACAGGAAGTAAACAGAGTGGAAAATACCTCTTCTCCCTCCTCCAAACCTCCAGTCTCCATCTAAATTCGATTAGAAGTTATCTTTCAAATTGCTTAGCACTGATAATAAAAACAATGTGAAGGAAATATTTTAGTTCTTCACACAAAATAATTTCCTCTACCCCCCAAATCTCTAAGGGAATAAATTTTGCACATGTTCTGATGAAAGTTGTTGCCATTGAGTGCTGTTGAGTTGATTCCGACCCATAGTGACTCCAAGTGACAGAGTAGAACTGCCCCATAGGTTTTCTTGACTGTAGTTTTTTTATTTTATTTTATTGTGCTTTAAGTGAAAGTTTACAAATCAAGTCTCTCACACAAAAATTTATATACACCTTGCTATTTTTTTTTTTATGTACTGCTAGCTGCTCTCCCCCTAATGAGACAGCACACTTCCTCTCCACCCTGTATTCCCAGCTCCTGTCCCCCTCTGCCTTCTCAACTCGCCTCCAGACAAGAGCTTGACTGTAATTTTTATGGAAGCAGATTGCCAGTTCTCTCTCCTGCATTCTAAAGAATGGTTGAAAAATAATTTCAAAAAATATGCTAGCATGTTTAAATCTTAAAGAAATCAACACACGTATGTCTCCTATGAAATCTCTTTTTTGGAATAGATTACAGAATTTGTACCTACAAAATTAAAGTTCCCTGAAGAGACTTCATACAAAGGATAAAAATCCTGAAATACACAAATAGACAGACACACAGACAGACAAGCATGCATTTCTGGTGTGTAGTTTCTACACACCAGGCTCAGGCAGCCCAGAGACAAAAGATATCTCATCAAATTAAAATGTTTACTGCAGCTTGGATTTGTTAAGCCTGAGTCCAAATTCTACAGTCATTAAAGAAAAAGGAAATCCAACTTCTCCCTGGCTGTAGCCTCCCGGACGTATGTATTTCAGCTCTTCCGCTGTGCTGTGATCCCTCTATTCTTTTCTTCACTGAGCTTAAACCTGGCAGCTCCCTAAGTAAGCCTCTGCTGGGCTGCCACCTTCTCTGAGAAGCCCTCCTTGACCACACAGCTCATGTTCTGATCATTCATTACCACATGCGTCTTTCCTCAATGTCAGTACCACTGTCTGTTATTACACTGTTATTTTGTAATCACTTGATTAGTCTGCCTCTCAGGCTAGAATATAAGCTCTGTGAATGTAGTCACTGGGTACTGTTTTGCTTACCTCTGTATTCCCAGTGCCCAGGGAAATGATGAACACAGAGCAGGTACACTACAGTCCAGTCAAGAAAATAGAAACCACCTCAGTTACTTTAATCAGATAATTTAACATGGAAAAACATTGAGACACAGGTGTTGGAGGATTTAGCAACTGGTGGAAAAACCAGTAGTTCAGGACGAAGCTGCTACTCCCGGTTCTGGAAAGGGAAAAGCTGCAAGACATCATGCTTCCCTTTAAAAGACTTACAATCTAGCTGTGAAAGTCACCATGGAGGAAGAATGGACAGTGCAAGAGAGAATCTAAGCAAGACTGTGTGTCAGCAAATTTTGTCCATGGAGTCCCTGGGTGGTGCGTTAGGCTGTTAACTGAAAGGTTGGAGATTTGCATCTATCCAGAGGCAACTGACCCACTTTCCAAAGAAAGGCCTGGCGATTTACTTTCGAAAAATCAGCTATTGAAAACCCTATGGAGCGCAGTTCTACTCTGACACATATGGGGTCACCATGAGCTAGAACTGACTCAACGGCAAGTCGTGTATCTTTAAAAAAAGTAGATTTGACTATCTATTATGACTGCCACTGTCTACCCTAAGCCTCCTGGCCTCTTCACTCACATTGTGTGGTAATTTCCTACTAACTGGTCTCCCTGTAGCTGCCCAGCTACAGTCTGTTTTCAACTCAGTAGCAGGGTGAGCCTGTTAAAGTGTATCAGATCAGGGCACTTCTCAGTTCCAAATCCACCAAAGCCTCCCATCTCATTCAGAGCAAAAGCCACCATTCTTACCAAAAAAAAAAAAAAATTTTTTTTTTTTTTTTTTTTGACAACATCCTTATAATGGTCTCTGAAGGCCATTGTTGTCTGGGCTCCATTACTTCTCCAACCTCCACTACTTCTCTGAGCTCCTTGGCTACTGTTTCCCCTCTCCTTCACTATAGAAAGCCAAGAGTCTCAGCTCAGAGATACATAACCTCTGTGGTAAAAAAAAAAAAATGGAAACTTTGGAATTTATTTGTTTGTGTTTATGTGTGAATGGGTGGTTTTGTCTCTGACTAGGAGCAGCTGTGTGCATGGCATTGAAGTCAGACACCTATGAGTGGCAATCCTGTTTTGCCTCTTACTAGATGCATGACTTTGTACTAGTTACCCAGTTTCTCCAACCTCAGTTTACTTTTCTATGTAATGGAAATACTCACACCTCCTCTCAGTTTGTTCTATATCTTAAATGATATCATGGCTAGTAAAACGACTTAGCCCAGCATTTGCCACCTATTTGGTGCTCAACAAGGGAGCCTTGGTGGTGCAGTGGTTAAAGTGCTCACCTGCTAACCTAAACCATCAAAAAGGTTGGTGGTTTGAACCCACCAGCCACTTCACAGGAGAAAGACCTGGCTATCTGCTCCCATAAAGATTAAAGCCTACGAAACCCAGTGTGGTTTCCTGTAGGGTCCTAAAGGGTTACTATGAATCGGAAATGGCTTGACCACACACAACAATAGGTTCTGCACTATTATTAGCTCTTTTCCATTCTGTTTGTGCCAGGATGAGAATTTAGGGTAGAAGCAGGGGCAGAAGAAGGTGCTAAACACAAACTCACTGAAATGGTAGCTCTGATCAGGAAGGAGGCCAGGCTTGACGGAGGCAGGCTGGATAGGAATGGGTTAAGGGAGTTAGCAGGCTGCCCAGCTGGACCAGTTCTCAATCAAGGGTCTGCATAAAAAGCCAGCAGGAACAGGAGTGGGGGCTGGCCATGCTGAGAGTGCCTTTGGAGGCGCTGAGGCCAGCAGCTGAGAAGTTGCTCATCTCTTGGTTCAGCCTGTTGTCAAACCCTGGAGTTGGGGGCTGGGGGTGGTGGTGGAGGGGTTGGCCTTTGTTAAAACCCTGAGAGAGAACAGTGTTTTATATCCAGCCTGACAAATAAAAGACCAACCTGAACCATCTGGTTCCGCAACATATGGGAAACACAGATTTCCATTGTAGATGACCAAAATATTAGCCTATCGAATCTTAAGGCATTTGACTATCAGGAAGAATTTGAATAATGGAATAAATAGCTCTTAGAATGGCGACTCGTATGAAGGGACTGATAGAAGAAAAGGTTTAGGTGTTTCAAACAGAGCAATGATTATTGACTTTGGTACAACATATCTTACGGCTGGGCTCCCAACTATGTAGAGATATTAAGTCGTTGATCCTTAGAGTATCTCTGGGAGGAAAGAAGAATTGCTCCAACAGAGGGGAGAACCTAAGTTAGCAGAGAAGTCGGGAGACTGCTATTCCTGAGCACGATGGATCAGAAGTGACAGGGAGACTAAAGTTCTGTCTCCTGTTCCTATTTTTATCACCTGTCTTTGGCTCCTTGTGAAACAAAGATTAAACACAATAACGAGAGTCTGCTTTTAATTGCCCTCAAACAAGAGCCCTTGAAAGGCCTGCTGCTGTGCAGGCAACCAGTTAAAAAATGTATCAATCATTTGACAATCATTCAAGGATTTTTATTTTTAAAAAGGTTTTTTTTTTTTCTGGTTGCTTTTGAGGTCAGATTCTTCAACCCTCAGTAAAAGAATGGGACAGAATTAATGGAAGATTCAACTACAAAAGTAGCCTGAGAGGAAAATAGCTTAAAGTAATAATTTCCCTTCTAAGCATAAAGCATTATACAAAGTTTGTAGTTTAAGAAACAGAACATTAGCTGACGACAAGCCTGGTGGAGACACTACAGCTTTTGGTAAACTCTTAAAAATGAATCCTTTAGTCTAACCCAAATTTACTTGGGCAGTCTGGAAAATGGTATCATGCTATATTAAGCTTATTTTTAGACAGAGGTGGTAAATTCTGACATATCTAAAACTGAAGTGGTACACAGAAGGGCAAAAATGGGTGTTCAGTGTTGCTTAATTGTGTTGCTAATTTGTAAAGAATGCTAAGTGACATCTGCAAAGACAGAAGGGTGACAAGTGCCAATATTAACCAAGTGTTTAAATAAAGAGGCTCAGAATAACCAGAAATATTAGCAAGAAGTTAATGGGCAACAGCTTGAAAAAGTGAAAATACGTTTGTGAGGGTGCACTGACGCTGCAGATGTCCAACCTGGACAGACTCTGTCATGACAGGGAGCAGTAGAGCAGATGATAATAATGTCTGGTATTCATAAAGCATCTGTCTTTGGGGATTTCAAAGCACTTCGGGTGTGTATTATCTCATTCAGCTCTGCCCCCTTTTGTCTAGAGTGGCCCGAATGGCTGCAATGGGGTAATGTGGCCAGCATGCCGGCTGGAGACTTTATCGTGTGCTTAATGACATTGAGGCAAAGTGTCTGGGGCAAAGGGCATTTCAGGGAGCTAAGAGGCCCAGCCATATTGTACTCTGTAAATTCAGCTGGGAACTGGACTGTGACTATTCTCAGCTTGGGTCTTTGCACATGATTTTGATGGGGATGAGGGGTGAGGTGAGTTGAGAAGGCTGAGGAGATGGATTATCTAGATGAAATTGAGGCACACTGAGATGGAGTGGTCTTCAAAGTCACACTGCAAATTGGTAAAGGGGAATTAGTCTCCCCTACAAGCCAATTCTGGGCTTTCTGATTGGGTATCCACAAAACGATATCCTTTAACTTTGAGGTGGCAATTGAAGGGTCCATGGAATGCAGGTGATGGGATACAGAAGAAAGTGTATTTGCTCAACTCTGGCAGGCCATTCTGGAAGAGGGCAATACACTTTGAGTCCCTAGTCACAAGAAGGAGCCCTGGTGGCGCAGTGGTTAAGAGCTTGGCTGCTAACCAAAAGGTTGGCAGTTTGAATCCACCAACCACTCCTTGGAAACCCTATGGGGCAGTTCTACTCAATGCCATAGGTTTAATTACAAGGAATATGGAGATAAGTTGGAAGAAGTCAAAGAGGGGTTGAAGTGACTGACTTGTGGCTAAGTGAGCTGGTGATGAGGGCATCAAAGTCTACAGCTAGAAGAGGAATTATTAAAATAGTACATGGATAAATCCAGAGTAATGGGAAATTAAGAACTCTTTCTGACAAAATAAATCTTTTAGATTGTAGGACAACTTTCACTAAGTCCACATCATCTTTTTTGGTTCAGAGTAACATCTTATATGTAATAAGGTTTGTTTTTGCATGTTTCGCTGGGGGAACATGTCTTGCAAGCTACCATTATGATAGGATCAACACCCACCTTGGAAGGGGCCATATGTGCTGGAAGTTACTATACAGCACCCAACAATAACTAGGAAAGATTAAGCTCTACACTATTACCGTAAGAAAACACAGTTTGTAAATTTATAGCTCAGGCATTTTATTGAAAGGATGAGAGCAACTTCACAAAAGCCTGTAATCGTTCTCTGTCCAGGATAGAGTCAAATCTTAGCAACTGGTTTTGTATCTTCCCAGAAGCTCCCACATGAAGGATAACTGCTTCAGAGAAAAGTAGAAACTGTGGTGATGCTATAAAAAGTTGAGCAGTTTTGCTCTAAAATCATATAAAGCCTCTTAATAGATGCATTCGGGCAGAGGTGGTGAAAAAAATACAGAAATAAATACCATCCTGATTCCTTCAGGAAGCGGTAGCTGTAGCCAGTATAAGCCACTTCCTCTATGATCTGCAGCCATCCTGAATGCGTCCCACCACTTTGTACTTGCAGTGAAGACAACTGATTAGAGCAGGGGAGACAACAGTGAAACAGCCACATGATACAGAGAATGCACAGAGACAATGAGTGAAACGTGATCGGTCTCGACACTTTTCATATTGCAAGTGGAAATGTGTGTAGGATCTTATTACCTAATAAACTCTTGAGCACACAGACAAATCCTGAACATGGTGCTAACTGTTCCAGTACACACATATTTCTTTCTTTTCCAGATTTTTTGTTAAACACGTCCAAAAAATGCCCTCAAACAGTAAGTGGGGCTGCTCCTATGCCAAATCCCATTAATAATGCAATATAATGGTTCTCTTATGAAGCATTTTTTCTCCACTGACCTTGCAAATTTTATCTAAAGTATGCCTGACCTCCCAGGGTCATGCCAGGGAGTCTGAGCTCAATTTCTAAACATCAACAGGACCGCTCAGACATGAAATTGCTGTGTCTGAAGAAGTAAAGCCAGTTCCGAGCTGTTTTAAAAGAATCCCCTCTGTGTTGTAATTTTTTATTTTTTGGTATTAAAGTCATGATTTGATCCAAAGACAAAACTGAATAAGGGAGCAAGTAATAATATGTAGCCATTTCTTCAACTTTCCTGCTCAAATGAGTTGGCAGTCTTTATAGGCTGGCTTAAACTTAAAAAAATTACAGGTTTCCAAACTAATTAGGGGGGCAGAACATTATAG
Source organism: Loxodonta africana (assembly GCF_030014295.1). Lineage (NCBI taxonomy): Eukaryota > Metazoa > Chordata > Mammalia > Proboscidea > Elephantidae > Loxodonta > Loxodonta africana. Next base: position 161,369,809 of record NC_087342.1, on the reverse strand, counting down.
GACGCCCAGAATTTGGCAGCTATTGCTAAAAATAAGAGTTCAAAATTATCTGTTGTGAAAACAACTTGGAGGTTCCAAGGAACAGCAGTAGTCAATCATGAGCTTGGCCCTGAGCAATTCCGCTTCCTTTCCTGAACCTTTTCTTCGTTTTTCAGGCTAGTTGATAGAGGAAGCTACGCAGCTGTCTGTGCCAAAAACAATGCCACCCGCACTTGGTCTACTTTATGTAATCAATGCATCAATGCCCTTATTATTTCCCCTATAAAGCAACCTTCAAACTTGTTGAAAGTTCTGAGGTTAAAACATTACTGTAGTTGTCTGTAAATGGTCCATTGTGATACCGGATTTCTTTTTCCCTCCTGAAGAAGTACCACTGCTTTAATATAATTCCTGAAAAGAAAGTTACCCTGAATAAAAGCTTCCCAGAAACAATTCATAGATTTCATGCTGATGAAAATGCACACCTACTAATTTATAATTTTGAAGCAAACTGTAATCAAGTATTGGTAAAAACAGCTAAACAGAAATAAAAAACTAAATAAGTGTTGTGACTACCACACGATGGAACCAAGGTCTCAAAAAATTGAGTCACTTCCTCCAAGTGAACATAACAGTTCTGCGTGTGATAAAACCTCCTAGAGAAGCCAGCTCTTTTGTTCCACCTTGTTGTCCACACATAAATAAGGATACCAAAGACTTTCACAACATCAGGCAGGAACCCTGGATTTTGGCTGCCAGCGTGGGAATGACCATTAGCAGATTCATTGTAGTTCTCATAGCAGAAGGTTTAACTATTGCACAAGCAGGAACACCATCCCCTTATTCATAATTCAGTCTTGACACAAAGCTCCCTGGACAGAGCTGTGTTGAGGCCACAATGCATAGGTACCATTTTCTCTAATACATCTTTCCACCATCCTGGGTACCTACTGAAATTGTAAAAGAGAGAACGACGGGAGTAGGAAGCAGAAATGCAATCACGATACATTGGGAACTCAGTCCTTTTAGCAAGAACATCCTGTAGCTAACTTGAAAAATAGCACTAAGCATAAAACTTGTTATACAGAAATACTCGATAAAAAATTGTTGATGGATAGAGTTTTAGTCAAATAAAAAAAGTGTTCTATGTTTAGAGAATATTGCTATATATTTCTTTCTCCTTTTTTTCTCCCTTGACTGTAACAGCATGTAAGTGAGAGCTATCTGGCTCACAGGCTTGCTGGTGAACTTTGCAGACCTTGGAATAGATCTTCACTAACCGGACTATGTGGGGATTAAGTCTTGTTTAATTCCAACAACATATCTGTATTTAGACAAAGATGATATTGTATAAATGCTGCAGAGGACCACAGTAGTCTTACCTGCCTTGAGACAAGGACCCTCAGCCTATTCTCCCTTTCCTTTAAATTTTAATGTCTTAACATAGCCATGCACACTTTCTACCTATATTATTTGATGCCTTATAATTTTGCTTTCTCTCCTACCCCCAGGTATGCCAGGCTTCCTAGTCATTATATACCCCTCAGCATCCAAAGTCTTTATGAACCATTTGACTCTGCTGGTCGGTGCTGTTTCCTGGAAATTTTGTGCTCCCCTAACCCCCGTCACTCCATATCCTATCTGACTGCTGTTTGTGTCATCTTGCTGGCTTCTCTTTTTCTATGCCTTCCCCTAATGCAGGTGTTTTATCTTTAGCTTTCTTCCCTTCTTTTACTACTTGTTTACCAATGACTCTCAACCTTTGTCTTTAGCCAAGACCTTTGTCCAGAATTTCAGATCCATATCCCTAATGGCTACTGGGCATCATCACTGAGATATCTTACAGGAATTCCCATCTCAACTTACTCAAACTACTTCCCCTACCCTCATCACCCCTGTCTCCCAACTTGTCTTTTAACCTGTTGCCTTCGAGTCGATTCCAACTTGTAGCAACCCTATAGCACAGAGGAGAACTGCCCATCCGGTTTCTAATGAGTGGCTGATGGATTCGAATTGTAGACCTTTTGGTTAGCAGCTGAGCTCCCAACCACTGCACCACCAGGGCTGCAACTTGTCTTTTATTCTCATTTAATTAATGATTCTACTCTCTACTTGGTTATCCAAGTAAGAAATGCGTAAATTATCTTTCTTCCTCTCTCTCCCTCACTCTTCCTATCCAAATGGCTATTAAGCTCTCCCAATTATTGTTGCTGTTGCATGCTGTCGAGTCAATTCTGACTCATAGCAACCCTGTAGGACAGAATAGAACTGTCCTGTAGGGTTTTCTAGGCTGTAATCTTTACAGGAGCAGATATCCAAGTCTTTTCTTCCTTGGAGCCCTTAAAAACCCTCCTAGTGCTGTCGAGTCGATTCTGACTCATAGCTACCCTATAGGACAGAGTAGAACTGCCCCATAGAGTTTCCAAAGAGTGCCTGGTGGATTTGAACTGCCAACCCCTTGGTTAGCAGCTGTGGCACTTAACCACTATGCCACCATGGAGCCCTTGGTGGGTTCAAATTGCCAGCCTTTCAGTTACCATTGTGCCACCTGGGCTCCTAAGTTTTCTTAATATACTCTATAAACTTTTCTTAGAACTGTCTATCCCTCTTGCTGGTGACACATTCTAGGTTTTCATTATCTCTCTGGTAGACTATTGCAATAGATTGTTCTTTGGGATTCTTTCTGCCAGAACTGCCTCCTTCTAACCATCCTCTACCTCGTTGCCAATTTCTAAAATGTAAATCTGATCATGGCACTTTCCCCTTTAGAAGTCTTTAGTAGTGTTCTGTTGCCTGTAAGATATATTCTTCTCTTATTCATTTAACATATGAGATCCTCTATGATCTAGCGTCTACTTAGCTTTCTGGTTTTACCCTCTAATTTGCTTTTGCACACATTTCTGGCTCTGGTCATAGTAAAATATATGAGTTCGATCCATGCCTTTAGCTTTTATGTTTTCTCTAACCCTTACTGGAAATATTGGTTTCCTCTTGTCCACCTATGAAAACCAGCATCTTTCAAGTACCTGCTCAAGCATCACCTCCTTTTTTACGTCATTCTGATCATCCGAGGATTTTTGTTTCCATTGACTTTGTTGATTGATTGATTGATTGATTCATTAAGAGGCCTTAGAACCCTTCTATGTGTATCAAGAAATTTTAATATACAAATAAATAGGACATGGTTGTCAGGTAGACTAATAGGAGAAACAGACTTGTAGATAAATAAATTAGTACACAATATGATAAGTAAATTGTACAACTTACATGGATAGTTGTAAGGTAGTGTAAACAGTTGGCATTTTAAGAAAGGAACATTATGTGGGGGAGCTGTGGAAGGTGTGGCTAGAAAGGTAGTCAAAAGTCTGATTATGTAGGGTATTATGTGCAAAAGTTTTGACTTGTCCTGTAAGATGTCTAGAAGAAATGTGGAGCTAATGAAAAGCTTGAAGGGCCTTGCACAGGGTAGGGGTCAGAAGGGCATGATCATATTAGTGCTGTAAAATAAATAGCTATGGTGAGTATAGGATGAAATAGAAAGGTTCAAGACTAAGGTGAAACCAGTCAAAAGGTTATGGCAGTAGTCCAGGTATTGAATGCATAAATGATGAGGGTCAGTTACCAGGTCTCATCTTATTGCCCTGTTGCCTTGTCAGTAGCACTTGACACAGTTGTTTTCTCCCTTTTCTCCAAACACTTTTTTCACTTGGTGTCCAGGACACCACTTTCTATTCTTCTCTATCTCATTGGCTGTTCATTTGCGGCCTTCTCCTCTACCCAGCTCCTGATATGACACATGTCCCAGAAGTCAATTCCTCTTCTCCTTTCCTCTTCTTTATTCCTTTCTTTTTCTCTCCTTCTCTTCACTTCCTTCCCTCCTATTCCTTTCCCTTCCCTTCTTTCCTTTTCTCTTCTCTCCTTAGGTGATTTCATCCAACCTTACACTTTAAACACTGTTTCTCTACTGATACCTTTCAAAATTACACCTCCTATCTGAACCTTGTCCCTGACCTCTAGACACATATATTCATGCATTAGATATCTAGTTCACATCTCACATTTAATGTTTTCTAAGCCAAATTTCTAATCTTCGCCTCAAAACCCACTCCTCTCAAAGTCTTCCCTGTATCAAGATGCGGCAACTGCATACTTTTGGTTGGTCAAGCCAAAAATTTTGGAATCATCCTTGATGACTCTCTTTTTCTCACATCCCATATAAAAGTCATAAATAAATTCTACCAATTCTACCTTCAAAAAATATCTAAAACCCGAATTTATACACTTGTTTCAAGCCACCATCATCTTTTGCTGGTTTGCTAACTGGTCTTTCTACACATGTCCTTGCCCTCTTTAGTCTATTATCATTATAGCAGTCATTGAGATCCTATTAAAACATATGTTAGATCATGTCTCTCCTCTGTTCAGAACCTTCCAATGGCTTCCCTTCCGGCTCCGTAAAATCCAGGGCTATTTTCAATTGTTTTTATTTTTTCCACGGGATGTTCATTTTCCTAATTATCATTGAGATGTTTATATGCCTTGCTCCCTGTGTTAACTGGACTCCTCTGCTTCTTCCTGCCTCCTAAATTTTTCAGGACCCTACTCAGAACCCCTTCCTAGAATACTACCCATGCCATATCAGTTCACAGGGATTCTTCCTTTCTCTCAATTCTTATAGAATGCTGATGACTGTACTGGAATTCAGTTCAGGGCTCTGTGAAGAATGTTTTAACACAAAATTGTGAGAGAAAATAAAAGAAAGGTAAATTAATTAGTGTGAGCAATTCTGCCTGCCATTCCATCATTTCACACATTGAGCATTTGCCCTGGCATAAGTGGAAGACAGGACAAGGGGTTCTATTGTGCCCTCAGCTAGTCTCAATTTCTGCTAATCTCTCACATCATGAGCTTTTTATAAAGATGAGTGAAGTTTTAGTTTCTAAAAGTACAAACTTTTTATCATACATTACCCTTCATTACAAACCAATAATTTTATCTAGTGCTTGAATGTAGAAAGAGCAAATTAGTTCCCTCAGTGTAGAAATACATGAGTATACTGTGCTAACTGAGAATAGTTTGATTCTCCTTTACAAGTGATTTAAGGGAATTTCAGGGGTTATTTTTAGCTCTATGTGAATTTTGTTTCTGCATTGACCATGTGAACTACCCCAATGGATAAACTTGCAATGTAGCCAGTTATTAATTAATTGTATAATATTTTTGGTTGCACATTTTATACAGAACACAGAACAGATATTGTTATTTAACCCTTAATGTACTTGTCTGTAACATTAGGAGTCAGTGTGTCTTACATTTCTTTTTATCCTTCACAGCTTACTCCAGAAATATTAAGTCAAATTATTGATTATATCAACATTACAAAATATGTGGTGCTGAGCCCCAGCATGAGTACATACGTTAATGGAAGAAGAATAATTTTTGTGATTCAATAATTCTTGACTTTGTTAATCTATGAGGAAGAAATAGCTCGGTGTGCATCTTTTTAACAATAGCCACAAAGCTGACCTTGAGGAACCAAGTGTTAAATCTCTCTCTTCTGTCAATATTGGTGTCAGAGCCCCTGAAAATATTTCTGATTTGTGGATATATAAATTACATATCTCCTTGATATTAAATGGATGCCATACTCAGAATTAGACCAACCCTTGAAGAGTTTAGTTTAGGTTCTTAATCTTTTAGGTGTCAACAACAGCTGGGGAATTTGATGAAAGCTGTGGGTCTATTCCTGCCCAAATATCCTTACATATAGCCACTTTAACCTGGTGGCGTAGTGGTTAAGTGCTGCTAACCAAAGGGTCGGCAGTTTGAATCCGCCAGGTGCTCCTTGGAAACTCTATGGGGCAGTTCTACTCTGTCCTATAGGGTCACTATGAGTCGGAAAAGACTCGAGGGCACTGGGTTTTTTTGGGGGGGGTTATAGCCACTTAATATTTCTATAATTCACAGACTTATATCTTCTAAAAGCCCATTGAGAAATTCTCTAGGGCTCCATGTTGTTGTTGTTAGTTGCTTTCACACTGATTCCGACTCATGGAAACCCCATGTGTACAGAGTTGAACTTCTTCATAGGGCTTTCAAGGAAGGCTGTGTACTTTCAGAAGCAGATCACCAGGCCTGTTTTCCAAGACACCTCTGAGTAGGTTTGAACCACCAACATTTCAGCTAGTAGTTGAGCGCTTAACCATTTGTGCCATCCACAGACTCCTCTAGGATTCCATAGATTCCCCGAATTTGTAGGCAACATATGTTTCCTGGGGACTCTTGAACTTGAGACTGGCATCTGAAGTCTTGGGCAGACTTGGCAGTCTGGAGGACTGTGCCCTTTAGCTTTTGAGATTTGACCTAACTCCAGTGGTTAAGGTCAGATGAAAAATAACTGCATTTACAGTTGGTTTGAGAGAGGATATTTAGAATTAGAGTGTGTGTTGGAAAAACACATACACAGAAACATAGACAATGTAATTGCATTTTATGTTTGTGCCTCAGTTTTTATCATTTACAAGAAGAAGAAAAGTTCATGATGTCAGTTTAGCACACAGAGAGTGTGGGCTAACTAAATCCCTTAGGCAGTATGAAAATTGAAAGTATAATTTCATCAAGAAGACAGTTGAGTCAGTGACTAAGAAGCGTGAGGCTTTACATAGTAACTCACCTTACTAAATAGTCACGGTAAATTGACCTCTGTTCACCTAGATAGAGTGGAATACCACCAAAAGGGAGAATTAGCTTATCTGGGTAAATGCTTCAACTGAGAGCAAATAACTCTAGTTCTCGGAGCCAGCCAGTCCCAGCTCTACTTTTCTTAATCTGTAAAACAGCTCTTAGCATCAATCTCTTTTTATCCTATGATTAATTAAGCAATCATCTCTTTTAAAGATTTATTTCTTTTTTTGTAAAAACCGATGGCATGTTTTTAATGAAATTGTAAAATCTGATCAATGTCCTCCAATCCCACAAAAAAGAATACAACATTGTGTGCAGAGCAATGATTTTTTGAATCAATCTATGTTTTATTTTTTCATGCATCCATTTCTCCCCAAGAGCAAAAAAATAAAATAAAATACAATAAAAAATGACTTTAGGGCAGCACAAAGCAGCAATGCTTTTAAAAACTGCTTCACTAGGTACTCTGGAATTCTAGAAGGCTGCTGTGGTGACAGTGACATGCCCCAGGCAAGGCTGCCAGATGAGCTTTATGGCTCCCTCCCTAAAGGATGGCTTCTCATCCTTTTGCATAATATTTCCAAAAGCCAACCAAGACATGGTACGTTCATCACACACAGCATATACTGTTACCCGTGTCACTTATGATTTTTGTTAATGCAAACTTTATAGCTATACCTTACTTCCTCATTCCCCTTCTCATCCCCTCCCCCCCACCCTGCCCCACTTTCCTGCCCTCTTCTCTTCATCCTCACCATTATTCCCAATTACTATTTACTGAGCACCAAATAGGAGCCGGGCACCATGCTATTTTTCTGTATCATTAAACTATCTGCACAACCTTGCAAAGTAGCTATTGTTAACATACTTTTACAGTCAAAAAACCCTAGTGGCATAGTGGTTAAGAGCTATGTTTGTTAACCAAAAGGTCCGCAGTTTGAATCCACCAGGGGCTCCTTGGAAACCCTATGGATCAGTTCTACCCTGTCCTATAGGGTCACTATGAGTCAGAATTGACTCCACAGCAATTTTTTTTTTTAACAGTTGAGGAAACTGAGGCTCAAAGGGGCTAAGTAACTTTTCCTAGGTCTTTAGTAAACGGTGGAGAGTGGACTAGAAGAAAAGTCAAAGGCAAGTGTGCAAAGGCAACTCCAAATTAGGAAGCCGGACTGTAGAAGGAAGACTGTGAGAGAATGTAAAAGTATTCTATGAAGCTGTGGGACAAGTAAGACTGCACTGAAAGGAAATCTTAGAAGTAGAAAGGAAAATAGAAATGTGTATTGGACTTTTTAGAAAAACAACTATTAGGATAGAGTGAAATGCTACATGACACAACTAGAGCTCACAGCTTCTCCTTCCCCCTGCCCCTTCAAGCATAAACGGGCTGAGTAGCTCTTGTCTCCCCACGTGAGCACCTCTTCTCATTTACTTAGACAGTGAGGTCTGGGGTGCAGGAGAGCTGGTGGAAGGGATGAGTCAGTCCACCACCCACCACTGTCCAGAGTAATTCTGCTCTGGCCTCAGATGTCCATTCCCTCCCCACAAAATTGCCCTGCAGGTAACCAAGCCCACATACTTGATGTCCTGTCGGATTTTGTGCAGTCAGAAATAGTGGCCGCTCAAAGATGGCGGCCGACGGTGTTGTCGCTCTTCTCGGTCTTGCAGATAATCCAATCTCCCACATAAGGCTCCAGAAAGCGCTCACTACACCTCTTCCGAGTGTTGCACTCCAGAGCTCTGACCCATAATTTTTTCCCATTCCGATTATGGTTTCGGTTCACCCAAATTTTAAAAATTCGGATCTGTTCTCTTTTTGCTTCATTGGCCCTGACTGAACCAGTTTGAACCGGTTTGAAGCCCTGGATGAAATTCACTTTCAGACTTTAGGGCTCACGGGAATTCAGTTGGCTAATAGGCAATTCCAGCTGAAACTTGGCAGATCTTACCACCGAACATCAGGGATTACTGGGTTTGTAATGCAACTCCAAAGGCACTTATGAATCAGCTGTAGTGGAAGTACTTACATGTGGCATTTTGTCAAGACCCTGTTAGGAGTCTCTCAGAAAATCCTGACAACAGATATTATAAAGGCTGCAAAAGGACGATTATGATCTGTCATTTGAAGAGTCTACACATGGACTACACATTTAGTTTTCTTCATTATAGGTGAAAAGGCAAATTCCTCAAGTATAAACTGTCAAGCCAGTACCATCTACTATGTATTGGCTGCAAATACAGTGAAGATGCTTTTAATCATCTCTACTCCTCTTTGGGATGTTGGTAAACTTAAATGATGAAAATCTCACAACCTCGATACAAATTTGATATCCTCACTATGTTTAATGTATTATCTTTTGTTAAACAGTATGACTAGCCACAGAGAAAGGCTTATCTTCTGAGGCTGGCACCTGTTCTTAGAATCAGAAATATCCGACCAGGGTAAGCTGCCAGAATCTGAGGACTTAACATCCTGATAGAGTCCTGGTTAAAAAGAGAGAGAAAAAAAAAATTGTTCCTTTTGAAGACTGACTGAGAGTTTCAACACATGCGTAAGGGGACAAGATAGTGGGGAAAGGACATGGAATTATGATGGAGTGGTACTCAAATTAAACAGAAAAGCTTTGAGAATAGCGTTCTTCCAACCCTGCTTTATATTACACTGTAGCTAATTATAAATGAGTAAATTTTTTAAATGTACACGTTATATGAACAGCATTTTCCCCCATTGCTGCACAGAATATGTAAAGAAAATAAGCCCCTTTCTGAGATAGTACACCAGCTTATGAAGATGTTATGAAATGAAACATACACACTGTTTCTAGGGGAATGCCCAAAATATGACTAATCTAACCTGTACTGTGAGTCCCTGCTTCCTGTGGTCAATTTCAGATTTGTTTCAGAGGAGTTACAAAAAAGGAGTAAGGGAAGTTACTTAACACATAAGTTAAATAAATAAATAAATAAAACAAAAACCTATTGCTGTCAAGTAGATTTTAACTCATGGAGACCCCATGTGTCATAGAGTAGAACTGCTCCGTGGGGTTTTCTTGGCTGTAATCTTTATGAAAGCAGATCACCAGGCCTTTCTTCTGCAATGGGTTTGGTGGTGGGTTTGAACCACTAACCTTTAGTTTAGCGGACAAGGGTAAACTGTACCACACAGGGACCTCACTACGTATGTAGGGAGAATTTATTCTTTCTCACAGTGTCTAAATCTTCTACAATTAGCATATGTTACTTTATTTGCAGAAAATAAAAACTTTCTAAAAATATATTTTTAAATATTTATACTTAAATCTCTGATCCTATGTCCCATCCTAGCTTTATTGTATCTATATAATGTTTTCCCATCTGTCTACATTGATCACTTTTCTTCAGTTTCCATTCATACCCTAACCCACGGCCTTCTGAATTTCACCTTCCCAGTTTCACTGACAGGCTCCAGCAGAGACAAGGTGACCTCCACCATTGCTAAATCCAAGTTCTCTCAATTCTTGTCATGCTGGACTTCACTGCTGTGTTTGCCTCTGCTGACATCTCCCTTCACCTAGAGAACTCTTCTCCCTTAATTTCCACATACACTTTTGGTTCTGTCTCCATCCAGGTATCCTGTTGTTCCTTGCATTCCTTAAATGCTGGGATTCTCTTGGGCTGAGTCATCAGTCCACTACTTCTCTCTCTCTATTCCTCCTCCTGGGCTATGCTATCCTCTCAAGTGCATTTATCCAACACACATATGCTGGCCATTCTGAAGTCTCTAGTTCCTACTCTGATCTAAAGTATTTTAAAGTTCAGGGGACATAAATGCACTTCATGTACAGTAGTAAAGGAAATAATAGCCCTTTTAAAGAACACATTTAATAGATTTTACAACATAGCAAATAGAAGTGAGACTTATACATGTGGGATGGT